>NW_027507785.1:252502593-252835093 GCF_037356315.1 Lithobates pipiens
TAGAACGCATTGAAAGACAGGAATGAACTGACAACACACACTGAAGAACAGATATGATCCCACAAGCACAAACTGACAAGCAGAAATGAACTGAAAAGCACGAGGCTGAAAAGCGCAAATCGTCTCTCACCAAACTTCTAGTAACACGAGATAAACACGAGACTAGCAGAAGGAGCCCAAAGGGTGGCGCACCGGCTATTTAACTTCCTTTTTATAGTCCCATCATACGTGTTGTATGTCACCACGTTCTCATGTTTGGAATTTTGGGCCAACATTTGTGTATGCAAGACAAATTTGAGCCAACATCCTTTGGAAAAAAAATCCACTGTTTTGTTGTCGGAAAATCCGATAGTGTGTACGGGGCCTTAGCCTGCAGTGTCCTAGGAAAGGTGGGGGGTGATTCAGGCGAGGATCCTTGCCTAGGCAAGAAACAAGGAAGTGGGAGATGGTACTGACAAAACTCGAAGAAGGGGGAATACTCTAAAAGCTTGTCCTGAAAATGTGAATGTTAGTGCAAATAAAAAAAGTATCACAGACAGTACTCAATTGTTCTTAAGCATCTACTGTATATAAATAATATACTACTTACCTGCGAAGGACATAAGTTATGTCATTGTATATTCATACAAAAATGTAAAAATATCTATCATTCAACTAAAGACAGTGTAGGTTTTTATCTATGCAATTACCCATAGAAACCAGCCAGAACTTATCATTTAAAGCATCTGACAACAATCACTTCACTTCTGCATTTTGCAAATAACTTTGACCTTGCAAAGCCTCACAGAATGAGTTTGTTATACACTACTACAGTATATACTTTAGCATGGCTATAACCCATTACCCATAACAGCACAGCAAAATAAAAAGTAAACTTTGCAAATCTTAACACACATTACAAACAAAAATAATGCATAAACTACAAAAATACTAACAAATTAACAAAAAACGTAATTACACAGAAAAAACAGACATAAATGCCATAGACATAATAACTCCATTAAAATATTCCATGGCATCCCTACTGGTATAGATAAAAAGTAAACAGCTGTAAATATATCACATGGTGTATTATTTTTGCGAATATAGGTGCACTTAGTGGATGTACACCAATCAGCCATAATTTTATGACCACTAATGGGTTAAGTGAATAAGATTGATTATCTTGTTACAATGGCATCTGAAAGTCGGTGGGATATATTAGGCACCAAGTAAATATGTTGTCCCTGAAGTTGATGAGTTTAAAGCAGAGAAAAATGGGCATCACAGTTTGTTGTGTATGGAGCCGAGTAGCTACAGACCAGTCAGGGTACCCAAGTGAGTATCAGAACTGGACTATGGAGAAATGGAGGAAGGTGGCCTGATCTGATGAATCATGTGTTCTTTTACATCATATAGATGGTCAGGGGCATGTGCGTTACCTGGGGAAGAGTTGGAACCAGGATGCACTGTGGGAAAAGGGCAAACTGGTGGAGGCATTGTGATTTTTTGAGTATTATTCTACTGGGAAACCTTGGGTCCTGCCATTCATGTGGATATTACTTGACACATACCACTTACATAAACATGCTGACCAAGTACACTCCTTTGTGGAAACAGAATTCCCTGACGGCAGTGGGCTCTTTCAGCAAGATAATCTTCCCTGCCACTCTGAAAAACATGGTTCAAGAATGGTCTGAGGAACACAACAATGAGTTCACTTGGCATTTGTAATTCTCCAGTTCTCTATCCAATCAAGCATCTATGGGATATGCTGGAATAAAAAGTCTGAACCATGGAGGCCCCATTTCACAAATTACAGGGCTTAAAGCATCTTATGGCATGGTGCCAGATACCCCAGCATACTTTTAGAGGTCTAGTGGCATGCATACCATAATGGATCAGGGCTGTTTTGGTCGTAAAAGTGTCTGTCTTGATGACAAAGGGGAGACCAATTCAATATTAGGTGGGTGGTCATAAAGTTATGGCTGATTAGTGTATACACTTGATGATTAATCATATGTGGACCCTAGACAAACCACAAATGCAAGTATTGTACACAACTCTCTATATCAAATATCAATAGATTATGGTTTGTTTAGGATCTAGAGCCTTTTTTTATACCTAGAAACAAAATAGACCATAGAGGCAAAGAGCCCAAGTGTGTTCAAAAACCATATGCAGCTTTGAAACAACGTGCTTAGTTAAAAACCATACCTGTAGACCGTTTGGTTTCCCCCGAGGCCTGGCCCAAAAAACTCCTACAGTTAACTGTGCTCCATCCTGTCCTGTTACTAGGACTCTGTAACCATTAAATATTCACCGCCAGCATCACAGGAGCGTGAAATTTCCTGCAAAAAATAGTCTTTCCTTTTTATGCAAAGCCTAATTAATTGATATTGGGAAACAGGGACAGAGCATTGTCACCCGATAAAAAGAGGAGGCCAGAACAAGGAATTTAATGGCAGGTTTATCAGGTATTAATTTAATGAAAGATTTAGGATTACAATTTTTGGAAATAACTTTAAAATTACATTAACATGTTAAAGTGCAACTCTTGAAATTTGAAAAATTGCTTGGAACGAGCATTTTTGGTAGAAGAGACTTTGTTCTTGTAGCAATTTTTTATTTTGTAGACACAATGCATGGTGCATGCATCATGCAGTGTATACTCTGGATTAATCCTATCAATATGTTGAGAATGGAGCCAGATGCTGAGGACAATGTAACTTCTGCAACAATGCACAACACAGCAAAATCAGCAAAGAAGATGGAGGTAGTGGGGGACAGAGCGGTGACTGTGAACCTGGACATGCCAGCACTGGAGGAGGGCACTCTATTAGGTAAGTGTGCCATAATGGGCATGAATGCTGTGCGCACATTATGACAAAAGCTCAGGGTAAGGAATTTTTCAAGCAAAAGATGGGGCTATTACTGTTCAGAAGGGTGGGGGTAAAAAAGTAACAAAAGTTTGCTTGAATATTTCATCACCCTTCAAGTTTTACTTGAAAAAAATATATGAGCTTTAGCGTTTGGATTTACATACTGTATACTTTAATGAACCATTTTTAAACCTAATTAGCTCCTAATTATCATATTTTTTTCTCTATTTACCTTATCTTACTTTATTTTAATTGCAAATAATACCATGATGTTTTGTACTACCAACAACATTATATATATATATATATATATATATATATATATATATATATATATATATATATATATATATATAAGAATACATAATATATACATATACATACATATATATATATATATATATATATATATACATATATATATATACACATATACACATACACACACACACACGCACACTGTATTTTTATTTTTTTTGGCAAAATATGAAGAAAAAAAAAAATTGACAATAATACACACTACTACTAAAAATTTCACTTTGACAAAGTTACTAATAAATCAATAGGATGTAGCTGTGATATAAAAATTCAACTGGCCAAAAAGGGGGTAAACAACCATTAGTCCTGAAGTAGTTAAAAAGACAATTTTCCAAATAAATTACTTTTCAGCATTTAATTTCTCATCTCTTGCTTATATATAATGGGAAAGTTTTACATTGAAAATCTCTTTGTCATTAGAAGAATTTAACATAGAAGCACAAGGCACTGTATTGATTTAAGATGGTGTCCGAGCGTAGGAACCAGGGACCTCTCTATGATTCTGATTGGAACCATAATTTAAAATATAATAGGAGGTTTGTGAAGCCATTTGCTTTTTCAGGTTAATGGGCTTTTGTTGAACAGTGTAGGGAAAAAGATAACTCTTCCAGGCAGTTTTAAGAAGTTTAAAAGGATTTCTAATCATAGGCTTCCATTGAATTATTACGGTTGGTTAATTAGCTGGGGATGTGTCATTGTTTGAGAGGGAGAGGTGGGACCAGGAGATGAGCTGCTTTACAGAACATGGCAAAGATTTCACAATGGAATTATCTCAGGAATGATGAGGGTGAACGAACTAAAGATAAATGGATATTAATGTGTGGCAAGCTTTGATTTACACTTATAATGGAAATCTAAACCATGTGAAGATTCTCAGCTGTACAATAATGGCATTCAAAATTCTCCATTTATCATGTAAATCTATTTCCAGAATCATGAAACATCGCACAGCGCCTTCCAGAGGTAACTGAATAGCAATTTTTTATCAGAATATTTTACTCCTACACCAAGTCAGTACTATAACATGGTATAACAGAATAAACTTTAATATATGTTACTTAAATGGAATCTCTACAAGTTGTAATAACAGTGCAGTCCCATGTCTCAGAGATAAGTGTGTTTGTATTCACTTATATCCTCTTTCTGCCAGAACAGAGCTGTCAACCCAATGTCAGGCTATAGTGCCCATCATAGAGGCTCACCTGTCTAATAAGAGACTCCTAAGACCCCTTTCACGCTGAGGTGTTTTTTTAAGCGCTTTGGCACTAAAAAAAGCACCTGAAAAGCTCACGAAAACCTATTTGCTTTTAAATCAATTAATGCTTTCACACTGGAGCGGTGCGCTGGCGGGAGGTGAAAAAACTCCTGCAAGCAGTATCTTTGGAGCATGTTTGGAGCGATAAAAAAAAGCACCTCAAAAGCACCATTCTCCATTGAAATGAATAAGGAGCACCTTAACCACTTGTCGACCAGCGCACGACGATGTACGTCGACAGAATGGCACGGGCAGGCAAATGGGCGTACATGTACGTCCCTTTAAATTTGCCGCCCTGCCATCGGGAGCGCGCCGCCGGCGCCGCGCTCCCTCGCTGGTCGGGACCCCCGTGAGTCCGGTCGTGGGACCTGCGGACTCAATCGCCGCGGGCATCCCCGCGATCGTCTCACGGAGCGGCCAAATGAAGAAATGCCATTGTAAACAGTATTTCTTCATTCTGCCTAGCAACTAGTGACGCTGATCTCTGCTCCATGTGATTGGAGCAGAGATCAGTGTTCACTAAATGAAAGCCCAACCCCCCCCCACAGTTAGTAACACACCCCTAGGAACACTTAACCCCTACACTGCCACCCACTGGTTAACCCCTTCACTACCAGTGTCATTTACACAGGAATCGCTGCATTTGTATAGCAGTGATTACTGTATAAATGACAATGGTCCCAAAAATGTGTCAAAAATGTCCGATGGGTCCCCCACAATGTCGCAGTCACAATAAAAATCGCTGATCGCCACCATTACTAGTAAAAAAAAATAATAAAAAATTATTAATAAAAATGCTATAAAACTATCCCTATTTTGTAAACGATATAACTTTTGCGCAAACCAATCAATAATCGCTTATTGCGATTTTTTTTACCAAAAATATGTAGAAGAATACGTATCGGCCTAAACTGAGGGAAAAAAAATTTCTTATATATTTTTGGGGGATATTTATTATAACAAAAAGTAAAAAATAATGCGTTTTTTTCAAAATTGTCGCTCTATTTTTGTTTATAG
The DNA here is from genome assembly GCF_037356315.1 of Lithobates pipiens. NCBI lineage: Eukaryota > Metazoa > Chordata > Amphibia > Anura > Ranidae > Lithobates > Lithobates pipiens. Next base: position 252,508,045 of record NW_027507785.1, read on the forward strand.
AGCAAAAAATAAAAACCGCAGGGGTGATCAAATACCACCAAAAGAAAGCTCTATTTGTGGGAAAAAAAGGATGTCAATTTTGTTTGGGAGCCACGTCGCACGACCGCGCAATTGTCAGTTAAAGCGACGCAGTGCCGAATCGCAAAAAGTGGTCTGGTCTTTGACCAGCAAATTGGTCCGGTCTGAAAGTGGTTAAAAACACCTGAAAAGCACTACAAAAGCCCCTCAAAATGGTTCTTGAAGTCGTTTTCGAGTCAGATGACCTTCTAAAAAGTGCACAGCTAATGCCTCAAAGGTGCTTGAAAAGCCCCGCACTGCGCTGAGGTGGCGATCAGCGTTTTATGGGCAGTTTTTAAGCACTGCAGTGTGAAAGGGCTCTTAGGGCTTCATTCATTGCCTTTTTTCATATCGGACAGTATTTGCATTCCCAGGTCAATGGGAAAGCAAAACCCACTTGAAGCAGGTTACTGCAGGTCAGAAGGAAGTCATCTGTATGTCAAACGTACCTGCCAATTACTTTCCAGGAACACATCTCAGAAATGTCTCAAATTGAAAAGCAAGGAGTTTATCTTAGCTCTACTGCTTAAGTACATAGATTGGAGTCCAGTGTTCTAGCCAGAGCGTTCAACTTCCATAGATGAGTAATCCTAATCAGAAAGGCTGGCGATTCGGCATGCTCTTGAATAAAAGTACTTAATTTGCTACATAGGTATAGGGTAGTGATGGCGAACCTTGGAACCCCAGATGTTTTCTAACTACATTTGCCATGATGCTCAACTACACTGCAAAGTGCATGAGAATCATGGGAAATGTAGTTCCAAAACATCTGGGATGCCATGGTTTGCCATCACTGGTATAGGGTAATATCTGACACAATTCAGCTATCGAGCCTTAATTTTCATGCTTTTAACCACTTCAATACCAGGCACTTATACACCTTCCTGCCCAGACCAATTTTCAGCTTTCAGCGCTGTCGCACTTTGAATGATAATTGCGCGGTCATGCTACACTGTACCCAAACAAAATTTTTATGATTTTGTTCCCACAAATAGAGATTTCTTTTGGTGGTATTTGATCACCTCTGGGATTTTTCTTTTCTGCTAAACAAATAAAAAAAAGACAGATAAAAAAAAAAAAAAAAAAAATGGCACTGATGAGGTGGCATTGATGAGCACTGACGATGGGCACTAATATTCAGCACTGATGGGCACTGATAGGTGGCACTGATATTGCGGCACGGATGGGCACTGATAGGCGGCACGGATGGGCACTGATGGGCGGCACTGATAGGCACTGGTAGGCAGCACAGATGGGCACTGATAGGTGGCACGGATGGATATGGATGGGCACTGATGTACTGTAATGTATGTCACTATTGGATGCCAATCAGTGCCAAACAATAATGCATGCCAAACAGTGATGCCCATTGTGGGCACTGATTGGCATCCATTGTGGGCACTGATTGGGATCCTTGGTGGTCTAGGGTGGCATAGCTGGTGGTGACATCCCTGGTGGTCCTAGTGGCATCCCTGGTGGTCCAGTGTGGAAATACTCGGGGGGGCTGTGCTGATAATCGTTCAGCAAAGACCCCCCTGTCAGAGGAGCAGCCGATCAACTCTCCTGCGGGGGTGTCAGCCGATCAGACAGACACCCCACAATAAGGATCGCCGCGATGCGCGCCCCTGGGGGCACGCAGCTGCTCAATATCCTGAAGACATCCTATGACGTTTGGTCAGGATATTGAAACTATTTTGCCACCGTCATTTTTCTATATGGCGGGTGGCAAGTGGTTAATAGAGGCTCTATAGCCGAAATGCATCAGTTTTACCCTGTACGTGTACTTATGTAGCAAATAAAGTAGTTTTATCCAAGAGCACACCGAGTCACCAGCCCTTCTGTTTAGAAAAATATCTCAAATTGATGTAAAACCCATGCCATTAACAGAAGCCTAAAGTAAGTTGACCCAGGCCCTTAGCCCTGGTTCACACCGGTGCGGCTTTGAAATCGTGCTACTTCAGCGCAATTTCAAAGTTGCAAATCAGTGCAATTTGCCTTGCTGATTTCATTGCTGCTTGCGACTTCATTTAACAGAAGTCTATGCAAATCACAATGAAATTGGTAAGTGCAGGAATCATTTTCATAATCGCTGTGGCAATATGAGTTGTGGCAATATGAACAGTTCCATTGCTGGCAATGGGGTGAGACTTGTCATGCAATTTGGAACTGTCAAATCACATGACAAGTCACATCGGAGTGAATGTGGGCTAAATGAGACTGAGCTCAGGCAAGAGATAAGATACCCTTACAGCCTGACACTCAAACTGACAAGGAGAATACAAGTATATAATAACAAAACAAACAAAAAAGTTTGAGAGATCAGAATAAACTATTGTAACAATTAAAAAATTAAGATTATTTAAAAGGTGTGACTTCAAGTGCTATACTTGTTTAAAGGAAGAAGGGAAAGTTCCAAATATGGTATGTTAATGATCCCTTGTACTGTGCATCTTTGTTAAATTGCCCACATTGGACTACATGCAACAATAAATGGGAAAATGTAGGCATTATCAGATCTGACCATCATTTATCACTGCTACTTACTAGAACAGTCACTCTGTACAGTATGCAATATACTTGTAACAGTTACATCTGACACGTGAAAAGTTAAATGTCAATGATCAAAAATTGCTTGCTTGCTAAAAAGTATTTTTGAAATAAATGTTCCATGTCTTGCTAAATGCCCTAGGAGCTATATGACTTGATTCACACATGGCACCTTGGACAGGCCACCCATACAGTCGATATGATAGACCTAAACTATAGGAATGCCTGAGGGACAGCAGAAGCCACCATATGAAAACCACATAGTGACCAGATTTTCTTCCTCGTTTGTTTGATATACAACTGGATATTGCATGGCAATACATTGATTAATTGGTGTAATTCAATTACATCTTATAAGATAGAGTTGGAAGACTCTAATATTCAGAGTCATTACTATATACAAAGTTTAATTTAGTGATTAGGACACCAGCAAGCAGAGTTGATTTAGTAAAATCACTGCAACACATTGCAAGAATCAACAGGAGTAAGAAGCAGGCTAGCCTTGCTACATGTTATTGATATACTAGTTAGAGGTGGGAGAAGAGTGACATTGTGGATCTGTTCTCTTGTAAACTGCTGTTTGAAAAAAACAAAACCAAGTACACAATTTACCCTAATGCCCCTTACAATTTCAGAAATTCTGTCAGAAAAAACTTGGATGGTTTTTCCGATGGAATTCCGCTCAAGCTTGCCTTGCATAGACATGGTCACACAAAAGTTCTCTGAACTTTTGACTGTCAAGAACGCGGTGACGCCAGGAAAGCCGCACGTGCGGAGGGCGGCTTGATGGGGATGGGAGGAGCCGTGGACACGTAGCGGCCGTCGGCTCGCGTCCTTTCCCCCCGCCGCACCCGCCCATGCCTCCTGATCCACCCGCCCCGCCCACCCGCCGTCAGCTGTTCGCTTCCACGAGGCGAGCGGACGCCCCGGATCAAGCCAGGAGAGAGAGCGAGCGGAGAATGCTTCCTGTGAAGCGGAGACACAGCGGTGGGAAGGTGGCTCTGTAGGAAGCCTTACGCCCCCCCCTCCTTTCAGCGGAGCAGGCTTGACGGCACGGACCTTCTCTACCCTCCATAGGTCGGTAAGGCAAAGAATTAGAGGGTCATTGACAGAGTGGAGGAGCAGTGAGAGGTGAGCAACCGTATGGATGAGTGGAGGGGAGATGGCCCGCTGGAGATTTGGTCATTATCAGTGATCAGAAGTTATCATTCTAAAGACCTCTCTTTGAAAGCGGTAAGGTACATACATGTATAAGCTGGTTAACGATTGCTGCTAATGTGACGTCTACTACCTGTCTATCAGTGTACTACCAATATCGCCTGATTAGCCGGACACGGACCTTTCCACCCCTGCACAGGCCGGCAAGGCTATGAATGAGATAATCAGCGATAGAGTGGAGGAGCAATGATAGCTGAGCAATCTGTGTGAATGAAAGGAGGGGTGATGGTCGGCTGCATATCTTGTCATTATCATGGACTAGAAGCTGTTATTGTAATAACTTCTCTTGGAAAGTGGTAAGGCGGATATATACATAAGCACGCTAACAACTGCTCTTAATGTGACTCCTTCTCTGGAACTATTAGATTGTTACCAACACTGCTTGATTAGCTGGATATAAACCCTGCAGGGGGAGGAATGATGAGAGGTGAACAGATGGACATTTGAAGGATTGATAATCAGTAATGCTATGCAGAGTTTTTTCTTTTTCTTTTTTTCCTTTTTTTGTCCTCTATTTACAATGTTAGATAGAGGCATAAAATAGCGGTCGGGTTGGGGGCTCATTTCACAATTGTTGGTCCTTCGCCCATTGTGCACCCAGCACTCCCTGACAGCAATTTTGTCTTGTAGTTGCCTGCAGGCATACAGATACAAGGGAGTGAGGTATCCCGCCCCCAGAAAGTGACCTGAGCGACCCGGACCCCATAAGAGTCATAGGGAAAGGGACAGGGCCTGGATCTGGGTGTTAACCTGCAACAAAGGAGAATGCCGGGGAAGATGAATAAAAGGGGGGGTACGGGACCTGTTAGCCCGGGGGGGATACAACGATACTTAGTGGGGGAGACAAGTGTGCTGGAAAGCAGCCAGGAAACCCCTAGCCAGAAGACATCAAGAAAATCAGGTGCAGGCACGAGTAAAACTATAGACACGGGAGAAGTGCGGGGAGCAGGAAAACCTAAGGACGTAGGCCCAACTCGTACCAGGACGGGGGGGGTAAGCTCCCGAGAGGAAGATAAAGGCAAAAAAAGGGAAGAACTGGGGAGAAAAGGAGAGGCTACCCCCCTACCCGAAATTCAACCTGAAATCCAACCCGAATTAGAAGGAGCCCTAGTGCTGGCAGACCCACAAGTGAGCCTGAGCATGCTGAGAGAGGTATTTACAGAGGCATTGACCAAGGTTGAAACATCACTTAAATCTGATATAGCCGGGATTAAGACAGATATTGGCCGAGTGCTAGGAAGGGTGGAAGAGTTGGAGGAAAGAATGAATGGATATGAACAAAATATGAGGGATCTAAAAGAACAAGTGAAATTAGCCCAAAAAACAAACAGAACGATCCTATATAAAATCGAGGACCAAGAAAATCGCGGAAGAAGGAAAAATTTAAGGATAAAAGGCCTAGAAGAAAAATTTAAAAATGAAGAGCTCCCTAGGGTGATGCAGGACTTGTTCAATCCCATTCTAGGCAGGGCGGAGAAGGACAAATTAAAAATAGACAGAGTACATCGAGTCACGGGATACCGCGCCCAAGCCACAGAAAAACCAAGAGACGTAATAATTAGATTCCATTTTTACGAGGATAAAGCGTTAGTGTTGGAGAATATCCGAAGGTTGGATAAAATTTTGTTTCAGGAGGCGGAGATACAGATATTCTCGGACCTAGCAGGGGAAACATTGAGGAGAAGAAGGCTTCTTAAACCTCTGACAGATCTGATGAGGTCACTAAATGTCCCCTATCAATGGGGGTTCCCAGCATGCCTTAGGGGAAGGAGAGATGGCCGCTCCGCAGTACTAAGGTTCCCAGAGGATTTAACGGACTTTTGTAATAAGTTAGAAATCCCCCCACCAGCACTACCAGGATGGGAGGAGGTGTTGGGGAACGTAGGGTGGTGCAATGGTCTCGGGTCCAGGACGGGGGGGGGGGGGGGAGGGGGTATAATTACCATCATTGGCGGGTGAGGGGGGGAGGTGTGGGCACGTGGACAGGCCGTGAATGAGGCGGTCCTCCCAAAGAATGCTAGGTGGGCAAAAGGTGACCTGTGGGTCACCGGGACACCTAAGCGAGGAACAAATGTGGAAATTGTTCACTCCTCCGAATGGAGGAGGGGGAAGGGGGGAGGGGGGATGGGAGGGGGGTGGAGGGGGGGGTGGGTTAGGGGGTAATCTCTCTCTCAAACAGGGTTTAGGTGCTCTCTCTCCTGCTCTCTCGCCCCCCCCTTCTCTCTTCCCCCGCGTCGACCTCCGGTGGGGGGGGGATGTCTCCCTCCCGGAGGGGCGGGGGAGGAGGGGAGGGGGAGGGGATCAGTGAGATATGACAAGACTGAAATTGATAACATATAATGTAAGGGGTATAAGTACTCCCCAAAAAAAGTTCAGAGTTAATAGGGAGTTGGAATTGTATGGAGCGAATGTGGTCTGCTTGCAGGAAACACATTTATCACACGAGGCTACAGGGAGACTGACGTCCCGGGGGTTCCCAACATGGTTCTACGGTGACTCTACAACATGTAACGCCAGGGGGGTAGCAATAGGCTTTGAGAGAAGTGTGAGGTTTGAAGTCGAGAAACAGATGGCCGACCCAGAAGGGAGATTCTTGTTTATAAGAGGGAAACTATCGGATGGAATATACACCTTTGCGAATATATACTCCCCAAACAGGGACCCAGATAAATTTTTAAGGAAGGTTTTGGAACTATTAGCGGAGTTTAAAAAAGGTAAACTGATAGTAGCGGGAGATCTGAATATGGGCATCGACCCTCGGGTGGACTCCTCAGCTGGGTCCCCGCGTTGGCCGGAGCTTAGATATAAAAAAATAAAGGCCCTGCTCTTAGAATTTCAGTTGGTTGACGCTTGGAGGATTAAACATCCGAACAGCAGAGACTATACTTTCTACTCTTCGGTGCATGGGACATTCACCCGAATTGATTATGTTCTGATTGAACATCAAATGCTCCCAGCTCTCAAAGATACAGTAATAAAATCTATCTCCTTATCTGACCATGCTCCAGTCATGGTGCAGCTGGAGCTAGTAATAGATCAGGCTAAAAGAGAGACATGGAGATTAAATGAAGCTTTGATCCAGGACCCAGAAACTAGAAGCAGAATTGAAATAGAACTAGAAGAGTTTTTTATAAGAAATGATTCCCCTGGGGTTACGAGGAGTACGATATGGGAGACCCACAAAGCATATATACGAGGAATCCTAATAAGCATTGGGACAGGGAAAAAAAAGGAAATGGGGAAAAGGTTACAAGATCTAAATAAGGAGATTTGGGAACTGGAGCAACAAACTAGATCAAAGGGGATCCCAGAGAAAGTAGAGCTAAAAGATAAGAAGCTACAATTAGAAGAACTTATGGAGGAGGAAAGGGTGCGAGTTAACCACTGGGCAGAGAGCATAAGATACCAGGAGGGGAACAAACCTGGGAAATGGTTAGCGAGAGTAGTGCGGGAGAGAAGGAATTCGTCTTTCATACCCAAAATTAAAAATGAAAAGGGGGAAATGAAGCACTCCACTCCTGAAATAGTGACGGTCTTCCATAAATATTATAGTCTGTTATATAAGGTAGGACAGGGAATGGAGAAAAACAGAGATAAGGAGGATACTATTGAGTATTTAAAAGGGATAGATCTTCCTAAAGTCCCGGAGGAAGAGCTGGAAATGTTGGAGACCCCGGTCACGGTAGACGAGGTGGCGAGGGCAATAAGAGGGATGGCAATAGGGAAAAGTCCAGGCCCGGATGGGTTTCCAATTTTATATTACAAAAAGTTTGAAAAGATATTGGCCCCCAAATTATGTGAGTATATGAATGCAGTTGCAGAAGGGGAAGATCTGAGGGAAGAGGCATTGATGGCTTACATAACTTTGATATTAAAGGAGGGGAAGGAGCCAACAACCCCTGGGAGTTATAGACCAATCTCTCTTCTGAACACGGATGTGAAGATATTCTCAAAAGTGATAGCAGAGAGATTGAAACCGTTGCTCCCCCAATGGGTCCATAGGGACCAAACGGGGTTTGTTACGGGCAGGGAGGGGAGGGATAATTGTCTTAAAACCCTAATGTTGATTCATGGGGTGGAGAGCAGTGGACCCCCAGTCGCCCTGTTATCGGTGGATGCTGAAAAAGCATTCGACAGGGTAGACTGGGGCTTCATGTTTGAGACTTTAAGATATTTGGGGTTAAAAGAAAAAATATTACGATGGATAAAAGCATTTTATTCCCGCCCGTCGGCAAAAATTAAAATTAACGGTAACCTCTCCCCGGTAGTGAAGCTATACAATGGAACTAGACAGGGATGCCCCCTGTCTCCAATGCTGTTTATACTCGCCTTGGAACCCTTGTTGGCTTCAATTAGGAAGAATGGAGACATAAGGGGGGTGAGAATGGGCGGAGAAGAGTATAAGATCTCTGCGTATGCGGATGACATATTATTTTATGTTTCGGATCTCAGGGTGACTTTGCCAAATATAATCAGGGAGATCCATAGATATGGGAAGCTGACAAATTTCAAGATTAATATGTCAAAAACTGAGATTCTGAACATAACGGTACCAAAAAAAGAACAAGAGGAACTCCAGAGGTTCTTCCCCTTCATCTGGTGTAGGGAAGATTTGAGGTACCTGGGAGTAAAAATCACACCCACATTGTCATCCGCATACGCAGCTAATTATACAGATATATTAAATAGGGTGAAAGAATGTATTAAACGCATGAGATATAAACCCCTGTCGCTAATAGGAAGAGTAAACGCGTTGAAAATGTTTATTTTACCAAAACTGATATATGTGTTCCAAATGATCCCAATAAAAGTTCCGCAGGAGTTCTTTAGGAAACTCCAAACCCTAATTTTAAAACATATATGGGGACGTAGGAATCCTAGAATCTCATATGCGACTCTGGAAAGGGGGAAAGTAGAAGGGGGATTAGCCGCCCCGAACTTTAGAAGATATTATCAGGCAGCAGTAATTTCACGGGTGGTGGATTGGGTGTATGATAAAGGCGATAAAGGGTGGGTAAATATAGAGAAAACACAAAGTGGAGTTAATCTAGGAAAAAGGATCTGGATACCTCGGGACTACCGTGACTTGGGGAGAAGCACTAACCCACTAACTACTAATCTGTTTAGAATATGGGATAAAGTGGGCGAATTAAATCACTGGCAGCACAATTCACCTTTAATTTCTTTATTAGACACAAGTTTTTTTAAACCAGGGAAGGAAGAATATGTTTATTTCACAAGATGGGCAAAAAGGGGTGATATTTTTTTGAAAGATGTGATGAATGGGGACAGAGTTTGTACTTTAGGAGAAATAAGACAAAAATGGGGATGTAGGAAATTAGACAGCTGGAGATATGCACAAATTAAACATTTTGTTCAGGCGCTACCCCGACCACTTCGCGGGGAAGGAGATCTTAGACCTATGGAGAGAATGCTTTCAGACCCGAGCTGTAAAAAAAAAAGTTTGTCCAAAATCTATAAAATTCTGGAGGAGGAAAAGGAACCAGGAGAACCACTGTTTTTGAAAAAATGGGAAGAAGAGTTGGGTACTCTGGGAGATAAGGAACGTAGAAAGAAGATTTTAAGAATAGCAGGTACAATATCTAAGGACAATATGTCAGCGGAAATGTCATTTAAATTAATGGCAAGATGGTATATTGTCCCACAAAGAGCGCATAAGAGAAGGCCGGACATATCAGCACTATGCTGGAGGGGTTGTGATAAGGTGGGAACTTTTGCACATATCTGGTGGGAGTGTGGTAAGATTGGCCCTTATTGGGAGAAAATAATAGGAAACATCTTCCAGATAACAGGGGAACAGGTAAAGAAGGATCCTTGGACATGTCTATTTCATGACACAGATAAAACAATAGGGGAATATAAAAATTCATTGATACCTCACTTATTGATTGCTGCAAAAAGCCTGATCCCAAAGAGATGGGGTTCTGTTGAACCCCCATCCATGAGGGAATGGTTAGCTAAAGTAGAGTGGTTAAGATCAATGGAGGAATCAATATTTAAAAGAGGAGATCAAGTGGAAATTTATCATAGCAAATGGGGAAAATGGTTGGAGTTTAAGAAACAAGGGAATGTCCCAGAATGAGTGGTCCCGAGGGGAGAGGAGGGGGAGGGCGGGAGAGAGAGACGGAGAGAGAGAGGGGGGGGTTGGGGAGGGAGATCTGAGGGGGAGGGGACGGGAAGATATAAGTTTATGGAATAGGAAGCATATTTTTGTAATATTCCTACTTTTTCGAAATTCTTATAAAATAAATAAAAATAAAATAGAGGAAGATGTTAAAAAAGAAAAAAGGAAAAAGGATTGCATGTGATGTCAAAGTAGCACTGCCAATAGGCAAAATAGTGGCGATGAGAAGAAGGGCACCAAAAATCACAAGGGCGTAAAACTTGCCACAAATTTGTTGACGAGAGATTATGGCGTGCTATAAACTGATGCAACTTCAAAAAAAAAAAAAGAAAAAAAAAAAAAAAAGAACGCGGTGACGCACAACACAATGACGAACCGAGAAAAATAAGTTCAATGCTTCCAAGCTTACGTTGAATTGTTTCCGAGCATGCTTTGAATTGTTTCCGTACATGCATTTGGAATTTTGCGTGTCACAATTTGTACAGATGATCAGAATTTCCGATCTGAACTTTTTCAGAACCGAAAAATAGAGAACCTACTCTCAATCTTTTGCTGGCTGGAGTTCTGCCAGCAAAAGTCTGATGGAACATACACACTGGTCGGAATTTCTGACCAAAAGCTCACATCCGACTTTTGCTGGCAGAATTTCTGATCATGTGTATGGGCCTTTAGCCATCAATCTAATTTATCACCCAAAATCTCAATTCAACTCCTGAAACATAACTACTAACTCAGCCTAAACCTTAGCCTTAGGGCTGCATAATGTGTTGTGTGTGAAATCAGATATGCTGGCAATAATAAGAGGTTAAGAATAAGAATTATTGTCCAGTGAGTAGACTGCTCTGGAAAAGTATCGTAGGAAAATACTTTGCAGAACCTGCCTTTGGCAAGACACAAGCCAATATATAGGTATTTAAACTGCACCTTTTCTGCACATGCTTGCCTTAAATTCTGTTTTAACAACTGTTTCCCATTAATAAAACCACATCAACAATCACTCCCATTGCAAAAGAACCATGGCAATCCTAGAGGTCTAGATACTTGGTATGGTTGGTAGCCCAATTGGTCCCTAATGTTTGAAAAGTAGAGACATATTATAATTCGATGTGACCCTAAAGTTTATTTAAGCCAAAACTTTTTTAGCTTTGGATAAATATTAGACCTGTCAGTTTAAATGTTCTGTCTGTGTCCCCACTGGAGGAATTTACTATTTATTTTTGCCCTGGTGACCATTGCCATTGAAGCGGAATGTGCAGGAAATCCCAAATTTTGGAACAGAAATAGAGGGTAAGTCCTTCAATGGATACACTTGTTGTACAGAAATTTGTCTAATGCCACGTACACACAATCGGAATTATGGTCGGAAAAAGGTCTGATGGTTTTCCCGACTGAATTCCGACGGAATTCCACTCAAGCTGTCTTGCCTACACACGGTCACACCAAATTCCGACCATCAAGAATGCGTTGACGTACAACACATACTACGGGACTAAAAAAAGGAAGTTCAATAGCCAGTCTCGTAGTTGAATCTGAGCATGCGTGAGTTTTTGCGTGTCGGAATTGCATACACACGATCGGAATTTCCGCTAGAAAGTTTTTCCATCAGGAAAATTGAGAACATGCTCTCAAATTTTTGCTGCCAGGAATTCGGCCAGCTAAATTCTGATTTAGCCTACACACGGTCACATTTTCTGATGAAAAGCTCACATCCGTCTTTTGCTGGCTGAAATTCCGATCATGTGTATGTGGCATAAGAGAGGATTGCCCCCATTTTGGAGAAGTTTCTTCTCATATCCTAATGAGTCGAAGGGACAGTAAGTAAAGGGAAATCTCCCAAATGGGTCAATAACAGCAACATTAAAAAAAAAAAAAAAAAACAAGGATTTAACCCATTCTTACTTTGCAAAATGATATAAATAACTTTTGGCTATACTTTCTGCAAATTTCATGTAGAAATCATGTACAGGTATTTATTTAATCAAGGAACAATGGCAAACTGTCAACTAGGGTACCTGAAAAACAGATGTGTAGGCAACTAGGAAGCTACCATGAAAAGGGATGGAAAAAAAAAACAATGTAGTAGAAGAAAGGTCCCGTAATTCCTGTTCACATTTGTGAGATCCACCAGCCTCTGGCAAATGTAATTGCAGCGCTAAAGATATCTGCATTTTCCTTCTGAAAACTGTAACACTGAGCTCATATCTCATACCAAAACTTGAACTTGATGTATCTAAACATTTATTAAATAAAGGGACTCGGTATGGATCTAAGTACACTATAAAATACATCCCTACTTGATATATAATTATTGTAGCAATGTTACATTCACCTCTAGCACTAAATTCTGTTCATGAAGCTCATGCACTCAGAAATATGATTGCAGAAAAGCATTAGTATTAGGATTATGTGCACTCAGTACTGGTGACAAATCCATCAAACTGTCTGCTGAATCCTATCATTGTCGCTGGAATCATCAATCTCAGCTTTCAATCATTAGTGTGTTTAATGTTACCACATGTTCAACGTTTAGCCACATTATATTACAGACTTATGTAAGGTCAAATAAAATTAGAGAGAGCACATCATGATGTAAGAGTGTCATATGAATAATTGATACTTGGTAGAAATACAAATACACAGCACCATGTCCCCGATATTCAGGAAGAAGTTATTCCTACTATATACAATTAAAAGGCATTCAAAGAGACCTGTCAGGATAGACATAGGAGAGATGCCTTTGTTGGCTTGTTTTCAAACATGCATGCTCTGAGACTGTTATAATTATCCTTTCTTCGCTATTTAGGGAATCACGAACCTGGATCAAGCATGATATGTTTGTTTTAGGTCAGTGACTCACAAAAAACTGAAGCAAGGATTGGGCCGATATCCTTAGAACATGCACTTTTTTCAACAAATCAGCAGTTGTAATTTGTTTTAAAATTGCATTTGTGCCATCCTTCCAGGGATATTCATATGTCCTATTGATCAGTTGTATTTTCTCCCTATCCCAGACTGTAAAGGGCCATATGCAGTTATGAGGAAAGATTACGAGCATTGAACTTATTCTCTCTGGAGAAGAGATGTTTGAGAGGGGACATGATTTTAATGTACAAATATCGTACAGGTGACCCCACAATAAGGATAAAACTTTTCAGCGAAAGGGAAATCAAAAAGACACGTGGCCATTCATTAACATTAGAAGAGAATATAAACCGGGAGGTCTGGTTCCCACACCAGACCTACCAAAAACAACAGCGGGCTAGTGGACTATTGCGGTACATGGTAAAACAGTGATATAGAATTATTGGACCAAAGTTAAAATACAAATAAGGTTTATTCAGATAATAAAAACATTTAACAATGCACAAACAGGTACAGGTGGTGACATGCTTCTACTAGTTTCGCTCAAAATGAGCTTCTTCAGGAAACATATACATAAACATATACATCTGTAAAGAGGTATAAAGGTAATAAGAATTCAAGAACCAGACCTCCCGGTTTATATTCTTTATAATTCTGGATGATGGTACATGTTAATAATGGGTCTATTTAACTAAATCAACGAGGCTCTTATTCAATTTCTCTGTTTTTTGCAACATTAGAAGAGAAGTGGTTTAACCTTAAAATGCGTAGGGGGTTCTTTACTGTAAGAGCTCTAAGCCCTTGTACACACGGTCGGAGTTTCCATCCGAATATCCGACGGACCAACTTTTCCAACTTGCCGGTAAAATTTTCCGACCAAATGCTCCGATCCGACATACTCCCATCATGTGTAGCCTACTCCGATAGACAAAGTGCCACGCATGCTCAGATCAAATTCCTAGACCAAAGCTATTGGCTACTAGCCTGAACGTAGTCCCGTCGTAACGAAATAACGTCATCACGTTATGTACAATCGGATTTAGTCCGACCATGTGTATGCAACATCACTTCCGGACCTCTTCCGGAATTAATCCGTCGGAATTACTCCGACGGATTTGGTTGTCGGAATCTCCGACCGTGTGTACAAGGGCTAAGAATGTGGAATTCTCTTCCACAAGCAGTGGTTTCAGCAGGGAGCATAGATGATTTCAAAAATCTATTAGATAAGCACCTGAACGACCTTAACATACAGCGGTATACAATGTAATACTGACGTAAAAGCACACTTGTAATACTGTAATGTAATACTGACGTCCAGGTTGGACTTGATAGACCTGTGTCTTTTCTCAACCTCACCAACTATGTAACTGTGTAACATGGGCTGAAAATCGGGGGGCATTGGCCTGTTTAATAGAAACCGGCCAACATTCGGTCCGTGTGTACGGGCAGCTGGTCTGACAGATTCTGGCCGATCAGCAAGCTTCTGTCAAAGGGCCATGACCAAAAAAGGTCTGCCGATCATCACTGTCTCTCAGTCAGTGGGGGGGGGGGGGCCCTGACAGAACACAATATCCCAGGGAAAAGACTGCTGTACTAACATCAGATAGTTAGGAAAGTGGCTGAGCTCTTTAGTTTTTTGTTTTTTTTCGTACAGCTCATTGGGTTGAATGAAAAATAACTTCTAGTGTGTACCAGGCTAAAGGCTGTCCAAACATGTGTTTGTATTCATAAATGGGCTACTGATGTAGGGTAGAAGTTACCATTACCACTTTATTAGCACTTTATTATGAGGGATGAGCCGAATACCCCCTGGTTCCGTTTGCACCAGAACATGTGAACAGGCAAAAAGTTTGTGCGAATATGGGAACACCGTTAAAGTCTATGGGACGCAAACTTAAAAAATCAAGCTTTAATCAGGTGCTGGGTTACAGCAATATGTAAAAGGAGGTGTTTCCTTTTGTTCCTCTCTCCCTCTACTGAGATGCTGATGTTATACTGCACCAGTCTCCTCCAGCCAGCAATGAGAGAGCTAAAGCCCATAGACTTCTATGCAGAGCGCTGAGAATCCTAGGAATTGTTGTTTGAGACAGAAGCCACATATTAGGGCCGATGGACTCTTTACACTACAGAACCTATTTTGCACTCTACGGTAGGAGGAGGGGAGAGATGATTTTTATTAAAGTATGCAGAAAAGTTCTTCCCCTTGGAGCCAAGGGAAGTGATGAGAGAACATCTGCTGCATACTAACTAGACTGCTGAGATGCCAGACCAGCAGAGACACCCAAGGCAATGCAACACAAACTGCAGTGATCGCATCTGCACCCTCGCCGCAAAGAGACTTAGGGATTCTCTCACTGTCTACTTTCCACCACTGAATTTCGGGTTGCATACTGTGGAGAGATTGAGAGTCCTCTTTCTGCAGCAATAGGTCACTGTAACATCCCAGGGACTGATGCTCATTGCTGATACTGCTTGCAAGGACTGAGCCACTGAGAGCAGGACACAGAGTGTACCCAATCATACCGCACCCATACTGCACTGTATACTTGTCAGAAACCTTGAATCAGACTAAGGCCTCATGCACACGAGACGCAGATGAAACCTCTGTTAAAAAAAAGCTGAAACGCGCCTTTTGCCGCGTTTGCATGTCGCGTTTAGACGCGTTTAGACGCGTTTAGACGCGTTTGCGTTTAGACGCGTTTATAAAGACCCTCCCCAAGCTCTCAAAGCATTTTTTTTAACTATTTCTGCTATTTTGATCAGAGTGAGCAGCAGCAGCATAGAGAGCAGTTGTACACTTGCATTTGCCGTGTCACTTGCCACGGCACCTGCCACAAGTTGTGGATTGTCCACTTGCCACGTCACTTGCCACAAGTTGGGGATTGTCCACTTGCCACATCACCTGCCACGTCACCTGCCACAAATTGTGGATTGTCCACTTGCCACGTCACTTGCCACATCACCTGCCACGTCACTTGCCACGAGATGTGGATTGTCCACTTTCCACGTCATCTGCCATGCCACCTGCCACAAGCTGTGGATTGTCCACTTGCCACGTCACCAGCCACATCACCTGCCACAAGTTGTGGATTGTCTACTTGCCGCATCACTTGCCACATCACCTGCCACGTCACTTGCCACGTCACCTGCCACAAGTTGTGGATTGTTCACTTGCCACGTCACCTGCCACGTCACCTGCCACAAGTTGTGGATTGTCCACTCGCCACGTCACTTGCCACAAGCTGTGGATTGTCCACTTGCCACATCACTTGCCACGTCACCTGCCACAAGTTTTGGATTGTCCACTTGCCACGTCACTTGCCACGTCAGCTGCCACGTCACTTGCCACGAGATGTGGATTGTCCACTTTCCACGTCATCTGCCATGCCACCTGCCACAAGCTGTGGATTGTCCCCTTGACACGTCACCAGCCACATCACCTGCCACAAGTTGTGGATTGTCCACTTGCCACGTGACTTGCCACATCACCTGCCACGTCACTTGCCACATCACCTGCCACAAGTTGTGGATTGTCTACTTGCCGCGTCACTTGCCACTTCACCTGCCACGTCACTTGCCACGTCACCTGCCACAAGTTGTGGATTGTCCACTTGCCACGTCACTTGCCACAAGCTGTGGATTGTCCACTTGCCACATCACTTGCCACGTCACCTGCCACGTCACTTGCCACGTCACCTGCCACAAGTTTTGGATTGTCCACTTGCCACGTCAGCTGCCACGTCACTTGCCACATCACCTGCCACGTCACCTGCCACAAGTTGTGGATTGTCCACTTGCCACGTCACTTGCCACATCACCTGCCACGTCACTTGCCACGAGATGTGGATTGTCCACTTGCCATGTCACTTGCCACGTCACCTGCCACGTCACTTGCCACGTCAGCTGCCACGTCACTTGCCACAAGATGTGGATTGTCCACTTTCCACGTCACCTGCCATGCCATCTGCCACAAGTTGTGGATTGTCCACTTACCACGTCACCAGCCACATCACCTGCCACAAGTTGTGGATTGTCCACTTGCCACACCACTTTCCACGTCACCTGCCACGTCACCTGCCACAAGATGTGGATTGTCCACTTGCCACGTCACCAGCCACATCACCTGCCACAAGTTGTGGATTGTCCACTTGCCACGTCCCTTGCCACGTCCCCTGCCACGTCACCTGCCACAAGTGGATTGTCCACTTGCCACATCACTTGCCACATCACCTGCCACAAGTTGTGGATTGTCCACTTGCCACGTCACCTGACACAAGTTGTGGATTGTCCACTCGCCACGTCACTTGCCACATCCCCTGCCACAAGTGGATTGTCCACTTGCCACATCACTTGCCCCATCACCTGCCACAAGTTGTGGATTGTCCACTTGCCACGTCACCTGACACAAGTTGTGGATTGTCCACTCGCCACGTCACTTGCCACATCACCTTCCACAAGTGGATTGTCCACTTGCCACGTCACTTGCCACGTCCCCTGCCACAAGTGGATTGTCCACTTGCCACGTCACTTGCCACGTCACCTGCCACAAGTTATGGATTGTCCACTTGCCACGTCACATGCCAGTCACCTGCCACAAGTTGTTGATTTTCCACTTGCCACGTCACCTGCCAAGTCACTTGCCGCGTCACCTGCCAGGTCACTTGCCACGTCACCTGCCACAAGTTGTCTATTGTCCACTTGCCACGTCACATGCCAGTCACCTGCCACAAGTTGTTGATTTTCCACTTGCCACGTCACCTGCCAAGTCACTTGCCGCGTCACCTGCCAGGTCACTTGCCACGTCACCTGCCACAAGTTGTCTATTGTCCACTTTCCACGTCACTTGCCACTTCACCTGCCACGTCACTTGCCACAAGTTGTGGATTGTCCACTTGCCACATCACTTGCCACAAGTTGTGGATTGTCCACTTGCCACGTCACTTGCCACAAGTTGTGGATTGTCCACTTGCAATTGCAATTGTTTAAAATATTTTTCTAATGGTTTTTCATCATTTGCAATCATTTTTGAGATTTTTAATGTAAAAAAAAGGTCACCTTTAAAAACGCATATAAACGCAAACGCGGCTAAACGCGGTAGCGGCGTTTTGCCGCGTTTTACCGCGTTTTGCCGCGTTTTGCGTCTGAAACGCAGAAATTTTTGTTTCTGAACGCATTTTTTTGCTTCTGGAAAAACGAGATTAAACGCAACTGCATATAAACGGAAAAAAACGAGACTGTGTGCATGGACACATAGGATAACATTGAATGAGTTCAGGTGCAGTTGAAAAAACTGTCCAACTGCATCTGAACGCGCGTTTAACTGCGTCTCGTGTGCATGAGGCTAAAAACAGAAGTATAGTTAAATCACACTTGCTTATTAATAATAATAAAAAGGTAAACAGTGTAAACATAGTCAAAACATAGCCAGAATTCAGGAATCGGAGCAGACAAGCCAAAACGTCAGGGAGCCAGAGATGAGGGTAGTAGAGCAGCAAGCAGGATCAGGAGCCAGAAGGAATGTCAGCCAAGCAAGTCTTTGGGCCAGTTCACACCAGATGAAGTTCCATGCAGTTCTGTTTTGTATGCATCAATACAGTCAGTTCCGATCAGATTCTGCACCAGAAACTGACCGGAAACTGACCAGGAACTGAATGCATGGTGTGAACTAGAGCCATTGGAATACACTGTGCATGCATTTTTAGTGCATAAAAAAAGCGCACAGAACTGCGTCTGGTGTGAACTGACCCTTTAACGGGCCCTTTAACAGGAACACAGGAAAGCGTCTTTAACCCCTTCCCACCCAAGTCACGTCCTTGAAATTGCGGGGGTATATCTGAATGAGGCCTGCAGCTACAGACATCATTCAGATATCGGCTTTTTCAGTGGGCAATTTCCTACACCATGAGAATGATCATGGCAATGATCTTGTCCCCATCAACATGGGGACAAGTTGCTTTGGGGCAGGGGGTGCAGAGTGGGATCAACAGCCAATGTTAGTCCTGAACTCATGCTCGGGCTGAACTATTCGCCTACCACTAGTTACAGTGCCTTGTGAAAGTATTCGCCCCCCTTGAACTTTTCAACCTTTTGCCACATTTCAGGCTTCAAACATAAAGATATAAAATTTTTATTTTTTGTGAAGAATCACCAACAAGTGGGACACAATTGTGAAGTAGAACGAAATCTATTGGATTTTTGAAACTTTTTTAATTAATAAAAAAATGAAAAGTGGGGCGTGCAAAATTATTCGCCCCCCTTGCGTTAATACTTTGTAGAACCACCTTTTGCTGCGATTACAGCTGCAAGTCGCTTGGGGTATGTCTCTATCAGTTTTGCACATCGAGAGACTGAAATTCTTGCCCATTCTTCCTTGCAAAACAGCTCGAGCTCAGTGAGGTTGGATGGAGAGCGTTTGTGAACAGCAGTTTTCAGCTCTTTCCACAGATTCTCGATTGGATTCAGGTCTGGACTTTGACTTGGCCATTCTAACACCTGGATACGTTTATTTGTGAACCATTCCTTTGTAGATTTTGCTATATGTTTGGGATCATTGTCTTGTTGGAAGATAAATCTCCGTCCCAGTTTCAGGTCTTTTGCAGACTCCAACAGGTTTTCATCCAGAATGGTCCTGTATTTGGCTGCATCCATCTTCCCCTCAATTTTAACCATCTCCCCTGTCCCTGCTGAAGAAAAGCAGGCCCAAACCATGATGCTGCCACCACCATGTTTGACAGTGGGGATGGTGTGTTGAGCTGTGTTGCTTTTACGCCAAACATATCGTTTTGCATTGTGGGCAAAAAGTTCGATTTTGGTTTCATCTGACCAGAGCACCTTCTTCCACATGTTTGGTGTGTCTCCCAGGTGGCTTGTGGCAAACCTTAGACGAGACTTTTTATGGATATCTTTGAGAAATGGCTTTCTTCTTGCCACTCTTCCATAAAGGCCAGATTTGTGCAGTGTACGACTGATTGTTGTCCTATGGACATACTTTCCCACCTCAGCTGTAGTTCTCTGCAGTTCATCCAGAGTGATCATGGGCCTCTTGGCTGCATCTCTGATCAGTCTTCTCCTTGTCTGAGCTGAAAGTTTAGAGGGACGGCCAGGTCTTGGTAGATTTGCAATGGTCTGATACTCCTTCCATTTCAAAATGATCACTTGCACAATGCTCCTTGGGATGTTTAAAGCTTGGGAAATCTTTTTGTATCCAAATCCGGCTTTAAAGTGGTTGTAAACCCTTAAGCCGCGTACACACGGGGCGGACTGTCTGGTCAACTTAGTCCGTCAGACAATCCGACGGACAGTCCGTCATACTTTCGAATGAACGGACTTGACCACACACACCACTTTTTGAGCGGACTAATACGGCGTACTAAGTCCGCCATACTATCCGCCCTACTTTTGAAATGAACGGACGTGCCCACACACGCGGAGGAAAGTCCGCTCATTTCGAGCGCGTCTCCAAGTAGGCGGGGCCCGCGAAGGAGATGTCGCTGACCCCGCCGCCTGAAATGGACTTAAAGGGGAACCCCAACGCCGAAAAAAATCGGCGTGGGGGTCCCCCCCAAGTCCACAACAGACCCTTGTCCGAGCACGCTACCCGGCCGGCCAGGAAAGGGGGCGAGCGAGCGCCCCCCCCTCCTGAGCCGTACCAGGCTGCGTGCCCTCAACATGGGGGGGTGCCTTGGGGAAGGGGGGCCGCGCGGCCCCCCACCCCAAAGCACCTTGTCCCCATGTTGATGAGGACAAGGGCCTCTTCCCGACAACCCTGGCCGTTGGTTGTCGGGGTCTGCGGGCGGGGGGCTTATCGGAATCCGGGAGCCCCCTTTAATAAGGGGGCCCCCGGATACCGGCCCCCCACCCTATGTGAATGAGTATGGGGTACAATGTACCCCTACCCATTCACCTGTAAAATAAAAGTACCAAAAAAAACACAACACACGAGATAAAATACTTTATTGCACAGCTCCGGGGGTCTTCCGTCTTCGGGGGTCTTCTCGCCGGACTCCTCCGCTATCTTCTTGTAGCTCTTTTGCTAGAGGAGGAGTCCAGCTTTCTTCCTCGCCGCCGGCCTCTTCTCCCGACTTCGGGGGTCTTGTCCCCCTCTTCGGTTCTTCTGCCGGGCCACCGCGCCTTCTTATAGCTCTTTTACAGGCGGTGGCCCGGTCTTCTGTCGCCGCCGTCGCCGCCGCCTTCCGTTCTTCTTCTTCTTCTTCTCCAGGAGATGTTGCCTCAACGATCTCTCCGGCCGGAATGCCAGGGACGCACTGCGCGGCCACTTATATAGGGACAAGGAGCGGTGTCATATGGCTTTATGTCACATCGGTTGGTGTCACATGGTGACCCCGCCCCCTTACGATGTCATAGTCCCCATGTGACATCAACCCATGTGACCAACCCATGTGACATAAAGGCATTTGACACCGCCCCTTGTCCCTATATAAGTGGCCGCGCAGTGCGTCCCTGGCATTCCGGCCGGAGAGGCAACATCTCCTGGAGAAGAAGAAGAAGAAGAAGAAGAAGAAGAATGGAAGGCGGCGGCGACGGCGGCGACAGAAGACCGGGCCACCGCCTGTAAAAGAGCTATAAGAAGGCGCGGTGGCCCGGCAGAAGAACCGAAGAGGGGGACAAGACCCCCGAAGTCGGGAGAAGAGGCCGGCGGCGAGGAAGAAAGCCGGACTCCTCCGCTAGCAAAAAGCTACAAGAAGATAGCGGAGGAGTCCGGCGAGAAGACCCCCGAAGACGGAAGACCCCCGGAGCTGTGCAATAAAGTATTTTATCTTGTGTGTTGTGTTTTTTTTGGTACTTTTATTTTACAGGTGAATGGGTAGGGGTACATTGTACCCCATACTCATTCACATAGGGTGGGGGGCCGGTATCCGGGGGCCCCCTTATTAAAGGGGGCTCCCGGATTCCGATAAGCCCCCCGCCCGCAGATCCCGACAACCAACGGCCAGGGTTGTCGGGAAGAGGCCCTTGTCCTCATCAACATGGGGACAAGGTGCTTTGGGGAGGCACCCCCCCATGTTGAGGGCACGTGGCCTGGTACGGCTCAGGAGGGGGGGGGCGCTCGCTCGCCCCCCTTTCCTGGCCGGCCAGGTAGCGTGCTCGGACAAGGGTCTGTTGTGGACTTGGGGGGACCCCCACGCCGATTTTTTTCGGCGTTGGGGTTCCCCTTTAAGTCCATACCAGGCGGCGGGGCCAGCGACGTCTCCTTCGCAGGCCCCGCCTACCTGGATACCCGCTCGAAATGAGCGGACTTTTCTCCGGGTGGGAAAAGTCCGCTCATTTCAAAAGTACAGCGGACTGGCACACACACGGGCGGATTGTCCGCCGAAATGCGAGTCAGACAGACAGTATTACGGAAATTCTGAAATACTTAGTCCGCCAGACTGCGCGCTGAAAAAGTCCGCTGAAGCCCACACACGAGCGGACTGTCCGCTGAAATGTGTTTCGGCGGACTAAGTAGGCCAGACAGTCCGCCCGTGTGTACGCGGCTTTACAAACCACTTTGACCTACAGGTAAGCCTAGATTAAGGCTTATCTGTAGGTCCAAGAAATATCTCCCAAACCTATACGGTTTAGGAGATATTTGCCCGAAGATGGGCAGCGCTGTCTACAGCGCATGCTCCGTAGACAGCGGTGCGCAGGCGCACTGAGCGTGGCATCCTCGATGACGAAGATGCTGCGCAATGCCGCGCGTCTCGGCTCCCGTGCGCATGCGCGGGAGTGACGTCATCGTGGCTTCGCCGAAGGACAGCGGCGGAGCTGCAAGACCCCACCGAGAAGATGGATGCGCCGAACTACAGGGGACAGCGGTGACTTCACTGGCTCCTGTGTCAGGTAAGTGACACATAATGGGCTACTATGCGATGCATAGTAGTCCATTATGCTTTGCCTTTGCAGGGATTGAAAGAGGAAGTAAACCCATCAGGGTTTAGTTCCTCTTTAAACTTCTCCACAACAGTATTACGGACCTGCCTGGTGTGTTCCTTGGTCTTCATGATGCTCTCTGCGCTTTCAATAGAACCCTGAGACTATCACAGAGCAGGTGCATTTATACAGAGACTTGATTACACACAGGTGGATTCTATTTATCACCATCAGTCATTTAGGACAACATTGGATCATTCAGAGATCCTCGCTGAACCTCTGGAGTGAGTTTGCTGCACTGAAAGTAAAGGGGCCGAATAATTTTGCACGCACCACTTTTCAGTTTTTTATTTGCTAAAAAAGTTTAAAATATCCAATAGATTTCGTTCCACTTCACAATTGTGTCCCACTTGTTGGTGATTCTTCACAAAAAAACATTTTTTATATCTTTATGTTTGAAGCCTGAAATGTGGCAAAAGGTTGAAAAGTTCAAGGGGGCTGAATACTTTCGCAAGGCACTGTACTAAATATTACTTTCAGTGATTTCTTGTGATATAGTAGGTTTATACACTCAACCTAGTGTGTCAAAGGGGCTGAGATTCTTGGAAAGATCAAGGTAAAGAACAGAGGACCCATCCTAATCCAAGCTAAATCTAAAAATCATGTGGGGGAGGGGGAAACAACCCCCCAAGCCCCACCAAACACACCACTGTCATGGTTATGCAGTAATGATCGTCTGTCAGCCTACCTCTCCATGTATTCAGGTTAAGATGCCAGCCACTCTCCCCTGGCTGCTTAAGTAATCTTTCCTCAAAGCATGGCTCCACCCCAGCGCCTATCAGGGAACTCTATATTAACCTGTGCACTGCAAGCCAGTGCTGCTGATCAATATTGTGTGATTTGGCTTCCGTGTGCTCATTGCTCTGTGTCCTATGTCTGATTCTGTTTACCGATCTTGGCTTGTTCTTGACTATCCCTGCTTGCTTGTGACCCTGACCTTTTGGCGTGTTCTCTGTCTATCCTTGTCTGCTAGTTGCCCTGACCTTTGGCTTATCTTCTTACTATCCCTTGTTGTCCTGGGCTGCTGCTTCCTCTCTGTCCTCCTGTAGCCTACCGTGAGCGTGAGCTGGGAGAACCTGGGGGCCACAACCTGGAGTCAGTTGCAGTCAATCCTCACCACTAGAGGCTGCTGGCTCTTAGACTCTGTGCCCTGGGCAATCTTATGCTCTAGCTTCCAGTGGGATCTGTATTGGTGCTCCAGTGGACCTGCCTTCCTGAACCACCCAGCGTTCCATCCACAGTAGTCAGCCGTAGGGTCCACTACCTTAGCGGTGCACTCCTGACTCCAACAGTGTGCATCAGTCACCTGGGCTCAGGTGACCTGACAACCACGAGGCGAGGGAATACCATGCATGTGCCATCATCGCATTACCGTGCCTGGCGCATGCGTACTTAATTGTTTGGCTGCCATCACTCTGGCATTCCCTCTCCTCGTGGTGTGTTTGGCAGGGCTGGGGGGGGGGGTTATTTCCCCTTCCTCCATGTGACATCTAAGTTTGGTGTTTTGTCCACTGGGCAGGTGCACATATACAGTATATGGGGGGGGGGGGTCCTCTCTTTCCCACTGTCATTCATTTTCTGTTTGGTCGTGCTCACAGCTGTGCATATGTTTATGCTCCCTTTCTTTTCCTTGGGGGCTCTTACTGGTGTGTTATGTTTAGGCCCCCTCTTCACTTTGTGAGGTTCTTTTTAGTGCACTGACTTTTGGCCCCTGTTTTTGAGACGCTCATCTATATCCTTTATTTGTCCCACTTTTGAGCCTCACTTACCCACTTTCACCATTAGCAAATCTTTATAGTAGCTCACATTTCTAGACCTATTGCTAGTTTTATTTAATCATTTTCTTTCAGTCTTCTGTCCTATGGTTGATACTTTGGCTTTCTCCTTCATTTGGGGCCCTTGTATTGTGGCTTCCTGCCCACTCTACAGCTCTCAGACAGAATGAGTCCCATGCTGTCTCTCTAGTACACTCCATTGCTCTTTACCAGGAAAGAATTTGAGATTGTGAAGTTATTACTTTGTTGGGTAAGTTATGCCTTGGTGTGTTTGGCGATTGCCTTTGACTAAACCTTTTTGGATATTTAATTGTAAGTATTTTTTTCCTCTCTGTTATACTGTTTATTTTTTTAATTGCTGATCTGGCCTCTCTACAGATACCCTTTGAAGCGCCATTGTCTCCTGAAGAAGTGGACTTTGTTTCACGAAATGCGTCGAGTCTCAGGCTACCAATTGGTTACCTTGATATGTATACATGGTATTATGTAATCATTTACTATGTTACAAGATTCTACTCAACTATTGGATGCGTTCTTTGCTATTTTTGACACTTTATCCATTTTTATGTTAATCAAATTGTTGGTACTTTTTATTGTTATATGTGGCTTTTTGTTTCTCTCTTCCCTTGTTGGCCATGTCCTGGCACTCTCCCTCAGCGATCCTGGCTTCTTTCCAATACTATTCGGCTGCCCAGCGTCACATCCTGCATGCTTTCCTAGTGTGCAGTGTGTTGGTGCACTAGGGACCGGCTAGGGGGTGCTGTCCAACCTTCCTGGTCCCAGTACTTCACTGCTGGCCTGTTACTTGCACTCTGTGTGGTGCTTTCTGACCATCTGGTTGATTACGAGTGGGATGTACACACTTATACACACTGCCGTTAGCATTTTATCTGGCTACATTCACCGTTGTGTCATTGCAGTGGTGGCTGGTGTTTCTGAGGAGCTCCCATCTTCTGACTAGTTATTAGGTATTTTACACTATAGCCATTCAATGGCCATTTTCACCTCTTGGATGAACACTATCCCCATAACAGGCTTCTTCTTCTTTTGGTCTGGATACCGTGATGTCCAGTTTAGTTTCTATGGCCTCCATTCTAGCTCCCAGATTTTGAAAATCAGATTTATTGTCCCTTGTGATTTTAGCCGCTGGGTTGGCTAGCCCCCTCTCTAGGAGGTCAGAGAGCTTGAGAAATAAAATAGGTCCACTGGCGGTGTAGTTGGGTCCTGGCCTGGGAAGTCGGGGATGGGGTCGCAAGCAGATGGGGTTGGGAAGGCCCGACTGGAGGCAGTGAGTAGTCCTCCATGGAGTGGCCCAGCAGAGACTCTGTGAAGGCTGGAGAGGGAGCCAGGGGGGTGGGTATTTCCATGGATTACCTTGGAGTAGGTGAGGGTTGCTAGGGCTAAGACCTGCCTTTGATTTGATCTTGGGATCCCTTCGTGTAGGCCGCGTGTGGCTGTGCTGCTTAGGTGGCGGTGGCAGTGGTGACGGCCATCTTGGTACTCCCACCCCACGCTGAGGTATCAAATTGCAACCCAAGATCTCGTCTGGCGGCCAGTCTGGACATCCAGGGGTGTGCGTGGGAGTCTCAGGGGCTGGGGGGCCCATTGGTGACAGTCCTGGGTGGCTGTGAGAGGAGCTGTTTATTTTATATGGCCTTCATTCTGGCTCCCAGATTTTGAAAATCAGATTTATTGTCCCTTTTTATTTTAGCCGCTAGGTTGGCTAGCCCCTCCCCCTCTATAGGAGGTCAGAGAGCTTGAGGAATAGGTCCACTGGCGGTGTAAATGGGTCCTGGCCTGGGAAGCCTGGGGATGGGGGTCGCAAGTAAATGGGTTTGGGAAGGCCTGACAGGAGACAGTGAGTAGTCCTCCATGGAGTGGCCCAGCAGAGACTCTGTGGAGGCAGGAGAGGGCCAGGGGAGCTGGGCATTCTCATGGATCACCTGGGAGTAGGTGAGGGTTGCTGGTGCTAAGCCTCTGAGCCTGGGATTCCTCCGTGTAGGCCACGTGGGGCTGTGCTCCTGCGGTGGCCATCTTGGTACACCCACCCCGCGCTGAAGTATCAAATTGTGACCCGAGATCTCATCTGGCAGCCGGTCCGGACATCCAGGGGTGTGCGTGGGGGTCTCAGGGGCTAGTGTGACCCATTGGTGACGGTTCTGGGTGATTGTGAGAGGAGCTGTGAGTGATGGGTAATGCAGAGCTCCGGGCTTAGGCGGCCATCTTGGAGCTCCCACACATGTGTACTGTAAATGCCAATTTGTAACTGTATCTCTTAGGTAGCTATAGTTAACAACATACCTGCCAACTTTCTGCTATGATAAAGATGGCCACCTTTTATCACACAGTATGTAGGCAAAAGACATGTCCCTGCCAAGGTTCAAGTTTACACAGGCCACAATAATCTAATATGCAGAAAATCATTAACTAAACTATGCAAGTGCTTTTTTGACCTCTATTTTTCCTTTTTCATTGGCTTTTCAAAATAACAATGTACTAAAATCAGGGGTGGTTAAAAAGTTTAGTGCAGCAGAGCAGTTTGTACACATCAGACCAAAAAAAGGTATTACCTTAGGGAAAGAGGGATTTGGTCTCAAAAGAGGCACAGTCCCTTCAGATGAGGGACAGTTGGGAGCTTTGGTTACAGCCTGACAGATAAGCAATCATTTTCCTCTCTGGGTGTTTGCTTTAGGCACAATAACTTAAATCATTTGTTACCCCAACATTTCATATTCCTGATATAAGCCTGCTGTACCATGTACTTGCATGAGAAAGTATTCTGTTCTCTTTGAATTGCTTCCTTTATAAGAAATACGTGATATTCCTGCCAGTCCCTCTGCTTACCTATTAAAAACTGACCACGCTAAGCAGAACACACTGTCAGTTCTCTAGCTATGCTGGAAACTCAGTGTGCCCTCCTCCAATGATCAGACTTGTTCTGACCCCCCCCCCCCCCCCTATCCACTGGGAAGCTCAGTGCACTGCTGCTCCTTCTTCCCCCAGCTCTTATTCAGCTGAGAACAGAGGGAATGTAATCACTTATAAAAAAGGGGAAAAGGGTATTTATAATGTTTTTTTGATATCTATACAAAATTATTTTGCCTTTCATTTCTATTTTAAACTGAATGGCTTGTTTTACAAGGTGATCGTTTACAATCACTTTAACCACTTAATAACCGGCCCATAGCCGAATGATGGCTACAGGGCGGTTTGTTAACTCTGGGAGGGAGTACAGTGACGTCCTCCCAGAATTCCGCTCTTGCGCACCCCCTGGGGCATGCACCTGAGAACTTCCGTGACCGCCGGGTCCAGAGGACCCGGCACATCATGGATCACGGTGATCGCGGTCTTTTACCACGTGATCGCTCCGTCAAATGACGGAGCGTTCACATGTAAACAAACTGCCGTGATTTCCGTTTCCTCCCTCTCCGTCCAGTGTGAGTGGAGAGGGGAGAGATCTCTTGCAGCAGTGCTGTGGGCTGCATGTGTATTGCCCACAGCGCTGCTCAGTGACAGATCCATCCATCCATCCATTCATGCTCACCCATCCCTTCTCTGCATACCCATCCATACTCTGCATACGCATCCATACTCTGCATACTCTGCATACCCAGCCATACTCTGCATACCCATCCATACTCTGCATACCCCTCCATACTCTGCATACCCCTCCATACTCTGCATACCCCTCCATACTCTGCATACCCCTCCATACTCTGCATACCCCTCCATACTCTGCATACCCCTCCATACTCTGCATACCCCTCCATACTCTCCCTGCTCTGCATACCCATCCATCCATCCATCCTCAGCAATACTAATCCATCCATCCATGCTCAGCCATTCCCTCCACCCCATCAATAATTAGCCATACCCATCCTTAATCAGCGGTACCCATCCATACTCAGCCATATCCATGCTCAGCCATCCCATCCACTTTTTCGGGGCGATGCTGCTTGACCTCTCCTAAGGCCGTAGGGAATGATGAAGAGGTTCTCCGATCTTCTAAAGGATTCGGACATGGAAAGATATTTTATGATGTTGCCCCTTACATCCAGAGGATGAGGGTCACCCTGGTCTGTGTTAAGAGCTGGCAAGTTGATTTCCTGGTTGAAGTGAAAAGAGGATGCCACCTTTGGGATAAAGCGATCCAAGGGTCTTAGAACTACCCTGTCCGGATGGATGATCAGATACAGCTCCTTAATCAGTAATGCTTGCATCTCTGAAACTCTCTTCACTGATGTGATTGCGACCAGTAAGGCAACTTTTAGTGTCAGGTGCCAGAGGGAGATGTTTTCCAGCGGAAAAAAGGGTTCTTTGGATAGTACCTCTAAGACGACTGATAGGTCCCATGTTGGAAAGGAGGGCATCCTAGGTGATCTTAGTTTAAGACAGGCCTTCTGAAATTGCATAACAAGGGGATCATGAGCCCATTTTACCCCTGTCAGGGTGGATAGAGCTGACACCTGAACTTTCAGAGTACTAGAGCCAAGACCTTTGTCTAAGCCTGATTGCAGGAACTCTAGGATCAGAGGAGCCGAAAGGGAGGACAGATCCCGGCCAAGGTCCTGAGAGAAGGTAACAAACTTCTCCCAGACCCTGTGGTAGGTGCAGTTGGTGGTAGGTTTTCTGGCCTGGAGCAGGGTATCAACTACCTTCTGGGAGCAGCCCTGACCTAGATACCTAGCCCTCTCAGCCTCCAAGCCATCAAGTACAGCCTCCCCGGATCTGGATGTAGTAGCTGGCCCTGAGAGAGCAAGTCGGCTGACAGGGGAAGAGCAAGAGGGTCCGTGCTCAGTTATAGGAAGGTGGTGAACCATGGCCTCCTGGGCCAAAAAGGAATCACCGCTATCACCAATGCTGTTGATCTCTTGAGCCTTAAGAGAAATCTCGCTATCAGGGGAGTTGGAGGGAAGATATACCCGAGATGGAAATTCCAGGGATGCTGGAGGCAATCTGTCCCCTCCGCTGAGTGAAAGGGAAACCTCGACAGGAACCTTCGGCACTTGGAGTTTGCCGGAGTGGCAGCAAGGTCTATATCTGGTTGATCCCAGGTCTGGCAGATGAGGGAGAAGGCCTGAGGGCTCAGGGACCACTCGTTGGAGGCGAACTCCCTGCTGAGCGTGTCGGCTAAGATGTTCTCGACCTCTGGGATGTAAGTCGCCCTCAGGTCTGACAGGTTCAACTGTGCCCATTCCATCACAGGGAGAACTTCCTGCATCATGGAGGGACTCCTGGTCCCCCCCTGTCTGTTTATGTAGGCGACAGCAACTTTGTTGTCCATCCTTAAGAGGACCTGCTTCCCCCTTAAAAGGGAGCTGAAAGCCAGGAGAGCCTGGAGGGCCGCCCTCATCTCCAGCACGTTCGATACTGAGTCCCGTACTTCGAAAGGCCAACGGCCCTGCGCTACATGGGACTGGTAGTGGGCTCCCCAACCTTCTAGACTGGCATCCGTGGTCACTACCTCCTGAGGAGGGATGACTATATGTTTGCAACTGTTTAAGTTGTGGGGACGAGTCCACCAACGCAATGAGCGCCACCAACGCAATGAGCGCCTGACGGTCTCCGAGATGCTGATCGTCTGGGTCATGGATGAACCATCCCACTGATGTAGGAAGGAGTTCTGCAGAGGTCTGGTGTGCCACTGCGCCCAACGGACCATAGGAATGGTTGCTGATAGGGAGCCTAGAAGGCTGAGGCATACTCTGGCCGACAGGGATCTTGCTAAAATGGCCTTCTTCACCTTCCGAACCAACAGGGAAGACTTCTCCGGAGGCAGCTGCACTGTATTCAACTGGGTATCTAGTTGGGCTCCTAAGAAGATCATTCTCTGGGTGGGCCGAGTCTGGCTCTTCCCCCAGTTTATCAGCCATCCCAGATTCTGCAGAGTGGAGACCAGGATCTTCCGATGTTGTAACAGCGACTCCCAGCTGTCTGAGAGGAGGAGAATATCATCCAGATAATGGTCGCAGCCCCCTCTCCTTCAGATGCGTGATAACGGGAAGAAGGACCTTTGCAAAGGTCCTGGGAGCCGTAGAAATTCTAAACGGAAGACTTCGGAACTGAAAGTGTCTGTGGTTTAGCAAAAAACGGAGGAACTTTTGGAGTTCTGAATGGATAGGGATATGGAGGTAGGCGTCCTGTAGATCTATGGAGAGCATCCAGTCCCCCAGATTTATGGCCTGGAAGATAGACTGGAGGCTCTCCATTTTGAAAGCTTCTACCCGGATAGAGCGGTTTAATTTTTTTAGATCCAGGACCAGACGTAGGTCCCCTGATTTCTTTCTTACTAGAAATAGAGGGGAATAGAACACCTGACCTCTTTGGGATAGGGGCACCTCCATAATTGCTTCCTTTTGAAGCAGATCCTGAACGTATCGAGCCAAGGCTAACCTCTTTTGCTGGGATGACGGGAGGTTTGTTGGGCAAAAATGGTCCCCCAGGGGAAGTCCCCTGAATGACCATCTGTGCCCGACGTGAATGGTGGTTAACGTCCAGGGGTCGCTTATCATTTCCGCCCAGACCAGCGTGAACTTTGAGAGTCTGGCCCCCACCACTGCTGGCTGGGCGGACGCACCTTCAAAAGGACTTCTGGTCAGTAGATGCCAGGGTACTGGGCTTCTGGAACTTCAGAAAGGATGTTTGAGGGGCCTTCCAGTTCCTTCTGTACTCCCTACCAGGCCTGTAGGACTTGGCATCCCTGTACCTGTCCGGGAGGTTACGCTTAGAGGGAGGAGGCCTCTGAAGCTCCTCGAAGCACCGTGGAGATAACTCCGTGTCCGGAGCGACATGTGGGGCAGAAGACTCCGTGAGCTCTCTGTGTTCAATAGGAAAAGCTATTGGCTACTGGCTATTGAACTTCCTTTTTCTAGTCCCGTCGTACGTGTTGTACGTCACCGCGTTATAAATGATCGGAATTTGATGTGACCGTGTGTAGGCAAGACAGCTTGAGCCGAATTCCGTCGAAATTCTGTCGGGAAAAGCATCAGAGCTTTTTCCGACGAGAATTCCGATCGTGTGTACGCGGCATTACAGTTTTCTCTAAGCCCCCATGCAAACTCTCACAAGTTTGTCTACTGATGAAGTCCACACCCCTGGGATGTAACACCCATAGGGGGCGGAACCAGGAGTGTGAGTCATCTTATGGCCATCTCTGTCCATGACTGTTTGACACATGTAAGATTTGGATTTGGTTAGCACAGCTTAAGTGCTTTTTACTGTGAGTAGATTTCTTAAATATTTGATACAGAGAGCATTAGATTGTCTATTTTTTTCCCATCTCCACATGTACATCAACGTACTTGGATGCTGACACTGAGCTAGAGGAGATCTGGAGGAGTGAGCACGCTATATTCCCATCACGTATTCCTTGCAAGAATTTTCACTTGGTGGTGGATCATCTATTATTGTAAATGGACTATTATCATTTCATTTATTTTTATTTTCACATTATGATTGAATTACTTTTTTATATAGAGCTTGATGTATTTTAAAAATTACCTGAGCATAGGTGATTCAGTGCTCTCCGAAATTCCACATTTTTTTTCTTTAAAAGATAATTCTCCTTTCACTTTTTTAACTCCCTTACACTTTAGACCCCTGACCCCTGTAGTTGGGGGTACAGGCTATGGTATTTTTTGGAATATGTTGATATGTACCAAATACTTAAAAAAAAAAAAAAAAAAAAAACATTGTGTTGAGCCAAGCTGGTTTACTGTGCTGTATTCTTTCAAAGTACCCCAGGTAGTCTATAGTCTTCATGCCCTCTGAATGTTGAAGGAATTGTTACACTGTGCAGGATGCACCTGTAAATTCTGGTCCCTTTTACTGGGGACTTATGTTTTTGTTCCTTTTGTAAACAGATATCCTTGTAAAATTCATCTCCTTTCCAATTGCAACTGTTTTGTACATTTATGATCTACATTTGGCCTAGTGCCATTGGATATGGTTTTGTACCTGCTCATCGCAATTTTGAATTAAAAAACAAAACAAAACATAATTTTCATGTTCAGCTGATTATAATGAACTATTGCTATGCAACAGTGTTTATGTAAATCTAACCATTTATACTATTTCCTTAGACACATGTCAATGTCAAATCTTAAGGAAAATTTATAATGAAAGAAATGTGTGGGCTGTCACAAGGTCATGAACGTCATCAATGGCAGAAGGAAATTCTAAATATCAACCTCTTCATTTCAAATAACAAAATAAGAACAGTTGTACAGAGATCAACGTCAATGGCCCTAAAGCATGCAAATGACTTGGTAATCCTCATTTTCCAATAAGAAAAACCATTGGACAGAAAGCAGGGCAAATGCAACTTAGATTTGCTCAAGTCACCATAAGCCCTTGTACACACGGAGCGTGTTGTCAGATAATCCGACTGTGTGTGGGCTCCATCGGACTGTTTTCGTCGGAATATCCGACTGACAAAGTTTTAGAGCTGGGCTTTAAAACTTCCCGACAACAGGATCTGATCGCACTTTGTCCGATTGTGTGTAGAGAATTTCGATTGGACAAAGTGCCCCGCATGCTCAGATCAAATTCCTAGACCAAAGCTATTGGCTACTAGCCTGAACGTAGTCCCGTCATAACGAAATAACGTCGTCACGTTACGTACGATCGGATTTTCCGACAACTTTGTCTGACCGTGTGTATGCAACACAAGTTTCGGACAAAATCCGACGGATTTTGTTGTCAGAATGTCTGACCGTGTGTACAAGGGCTAAGAGAATTCAGTGTCACGGTGTGGTGGGAGCAGGTTGATTTAGAGATTGCCCTATACAGAAGCCAGACAACAAAGTCTGAACACCCACTAAATCAAAATACTTTTTATTCTGGCAGTACATAAAATATGTGGCATTTTGGTGATGTACAGCATCCAACTAGTGAGGCCTATCTGCTTATTTTAACAGTAGACATCTTGAAGATCTCCTATGCATGGAAAAATAATTACTATTGTTTGCCAAACTGCTACAGTTTATATTAATTTACTGCTTACAATGTGTTCCAAGCATTTACAATTCTTTCAACAAAGCATGATTCTATGATGCAGAGGTTTTAAAAATTCACCCATAGAGTTTAGATTTCAGGCAGTTACTAATTTATGGTTACCACTTTCTGGAATACACACACCAGGCCAGGAACATTACTTTGGATCGCTATAATTCAGCTGAAGCTGAGAGCAGTTAAAGCAAGTGATACAAATTAGCAAGAACTGGTTTGGATTGCTGGTCAAGAAAAACATATATAATGTAGCACAGATGTTACCAAATGCTGAAGGGAACTCAAACATATCTTATTATATGGGTAGTAACCCATGTTCCACTTCTCCAAATGTAGATGAAACTGGTGCCTCATAATTATCTGCTTTGCTATATCACTGACAGCAATGTTTTGAAATCTGAGTAAAGTGGACATTTCAGTAATTTTACAAGTCTGCACGAATAAATTCCTGACATGTAGCTACAGCAATGGTATTTTTCAAAGACGAAAATTCTACCTTTTATCAAGCAGTCAAACTCCAAGCAAGTGACTTTTCCTAAACTTAGATGATGTCACTATGCCACCAGCCCCCCACTCCCATCCTTCCCAGTGATCAGATTGTAACATTGTAACTTTGTAGTAAGTCACAAGTTGGGAGGTTGCAGCAGAAGGCATATTGTGCCAGACATTTGTAAGCACAACCAAGAACTGCACTAATGCCACCATTTACATAGCTGTGTTGTCCCCATTCATGCCTGAGCATTTTGTACCTCGAAGCCTGCGGTGGCTGGTGATG
Source organism: Lithobates pipiens (assembly GCF_037356315.1). Taxonomy (NCBI): domain Eukaryota; kingdom Metazoa; phylum Chordata; class Amphibia; order Anura; family Ranidae; genus Lithobates; species Lithobates pipiens. The sequence continues at coordinate 252,542,363 of NW_027507785.1, forward strand.
AAAAATTTTGGGGGGTCGCAAACCCCTCCAGGTCCTTACCTGCCAATCCTCGGCTTAACGGCTCCCAATATCCGGACACACTATACACAGAGAACAAATTGTATATTAGGACACAGAGCACATACTGTATACTATACACAGAGCACACATTGGTGCACACATTATTTACTAAAGCTGGATTCACACCTATGCATTTTTAGTGCTTTTTGCATTTTGCAGATTTGCGCTACAGAACGTGTTCCAAAGGAAACCATGTTAAATGGACTGTAGTGCAAAATGCATAAAGCACTAAAACTGCATAGATGTGAATTCAGCCTAAAGGCAAATCCACCTTGCACTGCAAGTGCACTTGGAAGTACAGTTGCTGTAGATCTGACGGTGACATGCAAGGAAAATAAAAAAACAGCATTTTTGCTTGCACATGATTGGATGATACTATCTGCAGAGCTTCCCCTCATTTCAGAGCTTCAAATCTACAGCGATTGCACTTTCAAGTGCACTTGTAGTGCAAAGTGGATTTTCCTTTAGTAAAAAACCTCCATTGTATATTATACACAGAGCACACATTGCATATTATACACAGAGCACACACAGTTTACACAGAGTGCACTATACACAGAGAACACTATACACAGAGCACACAATATAAACAGCACACACTATACACAGAGTGCACACTATGCACAGAGTGCACTATACACAGAGCACGCACTATACACAGAGCGCGCACTATACACAGAGCGTGCACTATACACAGTGCGCACACTATACACAGTACGCACACTATGCACAGAGCGCACACTATATACAGAGAACACTATACACAGAACACACTATACACAGTGAGCCCTATACACAGAGTGCACTATACACAGAGCGCACTATACACAGAGAACACTATACACACAGCGCACTATACACACAGCGCACTATACACAAAGCGCACTATACACACAGTGCACTATACACAGAGAACACTATATACAGAGTTGGGGGGGATCCAGCAGCACTCACATTAGTTATTTTAGCACCTGGGTCAGTGAGGATGAATTACCCTGTAATGTGGTGGAGTTGACATGTTGTTCTCACCCTCCCCCTCAAACTATCACCATCACAAATCGGCTGATATCAGAAGTGCAGTGCAGTGCATAGGTGGCCGACCCTTCTTACTGGAGCTTGTTCCTGTTCCTTCATCCCCCGCATTCGGTCCACAGGCACAGTCCACACCAGTTCAACACACAGCATAGTGATTGATGACCAGGAAAACGGAAGTGAAGCTGCAAAAAGCACCGCTCACCATCCTCCAGTCCCTGCCAATCAAACACAGACAAAGAGCCAAAGGGACAAATGAGTGTAGAGTGGGGAGTGTTCAAGGGCATTGTTTGCACCCTAAACCCTCCTTAAACATGGGCAAATCAGCTTTCCAGCTTGCAATCAGCTGATTGCAAGCTGGGAAGCTTCCCATAGACCGCCGTGTATCCGGCGCCTGGTCACTCTTAAAGTGACCACTTTTTTTTGTTTTTTAATTAAATTTTTTGGTTTTTTAGTAGCGGGGGGGGGGGGGGTGTGCCCCTATGGATGGGCCGCCACTGCTCGAAGCTTGAATTCACGAAACACTCAACATTAAAAATCTCATCGTTATAAATAGTGCTTGTTCACATCTGAGTGTTCAGGCACCTGCTGCTAGATGGCCATAGATAGATGGAATCATGCCCAGTTCAGCAATGACCAACCAAGATTCAGTCCATCTGTGGGCAGTGTATTTCAGGCAGGCTAATTGTTCTAAAGTTGATCCATAGATCAAGTTCAGTACATCCAGCCTGTCAATCTTTTTTCATGCAATCACTGCCAGTGACTATAGCTGCCAGCAGTAATAATTGTGTTCCTCCGGCAGCGAAGGCTCCCCACTGGAAGAACACAATAGTGCTGAGAGAGTGATTCCGCCATCAACACTCACTGTCAACACTGAAAAATTGTATAATCAATGAGCTGCTCAACATTCAAAAAAAGCATGGGAGCTTCTTTTAAGGCAAATTAGTGCATTATTAGCTCCATAGGCTTCAATGGGGGTGTGTTTTTTTCAGGTGCTCCCTTAATAAACGTCTAAGGGGCCAAAACACATGATCCTGCCCCAAAGAAGTTCCTGCATTGCACATTGTTCCTAAAACACAAGAAAAACATGCAAAAACGCACAAATACGCTATGCTATGCTCAAGTGTTAATGTAGCCTAAGTCAGCTTCTCAGAAATAGATGCTGTCATGTACCTGGTGGAGATCGAGCTGTAAAAGGGGCTTCTCTTGCCCTCTACAGCCCTCTGACAGAGGCTTCTTACCTCGGTGATCATCGCATGAACCTGGAAATGCCAGTAAAAGGCATTCCTTGGTTTGTGCTGACAGGGAGAGCCAATCGGCGGATATCCCTGTCAGAGGGGGGCTGTGCTGATAATCAGCACATTGATTATCAGCACAGCCCCATCAGATGTGCCCATGAGCTGCAAATCAGTGCCCAACAGCTGCCAGTCAGTGCCCCCTCAATAAAGACTCTTGGTGCCCACCAAAGTTCCAATCAGTCCCCACCACAGTGCCAATCAGAGCCCACCATAGTACCAATCAGTGCCGATCACAGTGGCAATCAGTGCCCAACAGTAACACCAGTCAGTACCTCATCAGTGCCATATATTAGTGTCCATCAGTGCCATCTGTCAGTGACAATCAGTGCCGCCTATCAGTCCCAATCAGCAGGGGCAGACTGACAACTGATGGGGCCCCCGGGCAATAGAAGATCATGGGGCCCCCTGCGTCCCAAGCCACACCTGGACAGGGGGACATTTGGGGGGAGCACACAGGGGGACACTGCGGGGAGCACACAGGGAGACCCTGGAGGGGGAGAGTGCACAGGGGAACACTGGCAGAGGGGGAGAGCACACGGTGGACCCTGTGGGGTTGGAGAGCACATGGGGGACACTGTGGGGGGGGAAAAGCACATAGAGGGACACTGGGGAGGGGGGAACCACACAGGGGCACACTGGAGGGAGCACACAGGGAGACCCTGGGAAGGGAAGAGGGCACAGGGGGGCACTGGGGGAGGGGGAAAGCACACGGGGGACACTGTAGGGTTGGGGAGATAACGGGGTCACTGGGGGAGAGCACACAGAGGGACACTGTGGGGGGAGAGCATACAGGGAGACCCTGGGGAGGGGGGAAATCACACGGGGACACTGGGGGAGCACACAGGAAGACACTGTGGGGGGTGGGGAGCACACAGGAAGACACTGTGGGGGGTGGGGAGCACACAGGAAGACACTGTGGGGGGTGGGGAGCACACAGGAAGACACTGTGGGGGGTGGGGAGCACACAGGAAGACACTGTGGGGGGTGGGGAGCACACAGGAAGACACTGTGGGGGGTGGGGAGCACACAGGAGGACACTGTGGGGGGAGGGGAGCACACAGGAGGACACTGTGGGGGGAGGGGAGCACACAGGAGGACACTGTGGGGGGAGGGGAGCACATAGGAGGACACTGTGGGGGGAGGGGAGCACACAGGAGGACACTGTGGGGGGAGGGGAGCACACAGGAGGACACTGTGGGGGGGGGGAGCACACAGGAGGACACTGTGGGGGGGGAGCACACAGGAGGACACTGTGGGGGGGAGCACACAGGAAGACACTGTGGGGGGGAGCACACAGGAAGACACTGTGGGGGGAGCACACAGGGGAACACTGGGGGGAGCACACAGGGGAACACTGGGGGGAGCACACAGGGGAACACTGGGGGGAACACACAGGGGAACACTGGGGGGGAGCACAGTGGGACACTTTGGGGGGGAGAGCACACAAGGGAACACTGGGGGGGGGGAGCACATAGTGGGACACTGCGGGGGAGCACACAGGGAACACTGGGGGGAGTACACAGGGGAATACTGGGGGGAGCACACACAGGGGGACACTGGGGGGAGCACACACAGGGGGACACTGGGGGGAGCACACACAGGTGGGGACACACAGGGGAATACTGGGGAGGGGACACACAGGGGGACACTGGGGAGGGGACACTGGGGAGGGGACACACAGGGGGACACTGGGGAGGGGACACACAGGGGGACACTGGGGAGGGGACACACACAGGGGAATACTGGGGAGGGGACACACACAGGGGAATACTGGGGAGGGGACACACACAGGGGAATACTGGGGAGGGGACACACACAGGGGAATACTGGGGAAGGGACACACAGGGGGACACACACAGGGGAATACTGGGGGGGGCACTGGGGAGGGGACACACACTGGGGGACATTGGGGGGGACACATTTGGACACTGGGGATGGGGACACACAGGGCAACACTGTGGGGGGAGAGCATACAGGGGGTTAGTGTGGAGAGGGGAGAGAGCACACTGAAGACTGGCCCGGGCTCCATACATTTGTACTGGTCACCCCCTCCCTCCGATGGCAGCCCTGTAGTAAAAAAAAGTTTCACTCACCCTGGCCATGCCTGTAATCAATACCGCTAACCGCGCGCTGCTCCCCGCCGGCCCCTCCTCCCTTCTCGTCCGTCCTAGGTGATGTAGTGTACAGTGCAAGCACCGGCGACGGACGGGAGGGAAGGAGGAGCCGGCGGGGAGCAGCGCTCTGTTAACAGTATTATTACAGCCGCTTCAAGGGGCCTCTCGTTGGGACGGCCACGGGCCCCTAATTGCTCCGGGCCCTCGGGCGGCGACCGAATGACCGATGGGTCAGTCCGCCCCTGCCAATCAGTGTCACCTGTCAGTGCCCATTAGTGCCGCCGGTCAGTGTCCATCACTGCCGCCTGTCAGTACCCATCAGCGCCCATCAGTGCCACATATCAGTGCTGCCTATCAGTGCTCATCAGTGCTGCATATCAGTGCTGTCTATCAGTGCTCATCAATTCTACATATCAGTGCCCCCTCATCAGTGCCACCTTATCAGTGCCAACTCATCAGAAAATTATAAAAATTTAGTTTGGGTACAGTGTTGCATGACCGCACGTTCAAAGTGTGACAGCACTGAAGGCTGAAAATTGTCCTGGGCAGGAAGGGGTGAAAGCTCCTGGTATTGAAGTGGTTAATTAGGAGCTAGCTGAAGACCACTCAACAATCTGTTTATGCCATAGTCCAGCTTAAATAAGATGTTTTGTGCCAGTACCAGACATGGGCATGCACATATGATGTGAATGTACAATGTATATGTAAAGCGCTGCGTAAATTGACAGCGCTATATAAGTACCTTAAATAATAATAATATTAATATGCACATTCCATTTTGTGCACATGCTAATACGTATGCACCTGCGTGCTAATGCCCGTTCTGCAGTGAGCCTTTGCTCAGAATTATGATATATATTATATAGCCTTCTGGTTCCAATACACAGTGAGCTTCTCTTACAGATGCTGACATAGGATAGTGTTTGAACCAATGTATGCTTCATTCTTTTGAAAAGAAAAGAAGATGGCATTGTCAGAAGTGGCACTTTGATCTATGAAAGGTAATACATTATAATGAGAACCCTTTCAAATGAGCGTTCAGTCTGGATGCGTCTATCATTTTTTCAGACAGATGCAGACTGAATCATAATGTATGTCAATGGGTGGATAGATGTAAAAAGAGGATCATTTGTTTATATCTGACTACATCTGTTTGTCCTGGTTTGTTTTGTTAAACAGAACAAGACTGCGTCCTGAGTCCTTTATCCACTTCGGGATCGCCCACCGTCTATATACTGCGGCAGGGCAGCCTAGCTGTGAAAAATTCCGCTGTGATTGGATACAGCAGAAGTCACTCAGCGGGTCTGGCCGCTACAATGGCCGTCGCGACCCGCCGATCGTTCAGTGGAGAAACGGAGCAGCGACTGCCTATGTCGGCGATGGCGAACCTTGGCACCCCAGATGTTTTGGAACTACATTTCCCATGATGCTCCGTTACACTGCAGAGTGGATGAGCATCATGGGAAATGTAGTTCCAAAACATCTGGGGTGCCAAGGTTCGCCATCACTGGCCTATGTAAACAAGACAACCGCTGAACTGTCAGGGAGCAAAGCAGAGCCAAACTGAAACACAGATCTCTCTTTTCCTCCAGTGTATCTGCCCCCACACAGTTAGTAAGCACCTCCCAGGGACACACTTAACCCTTTGATCGCCCCTGGTGTTAATTGCATTTTTTAGCACTGATCACTGTATTGTGTCACTGGTCCCCAAAAAAGTTTCACTTAGTGTCCAATTTGTCCACAGCAATGTCGCAATCCTGCTAAAAATCACTGATCACCGCCATTATTAGTAAAAACGATAAAAAAAAACGTTCCTAAATCTATCCCATAGTATGTAGACACTATAACGTTTGCGTAAACCAATCAATTTACGCTTATTCAGATTTTTTTTTATCAAAAATATGTAGCAGAATACATATTGGCATAAACTGATGAAGAAATTTGAGTTTTTACATTTTTTTATTGGGAATGTTTTATCACAAAAAGTAAGAAAGTCAGAATTGTTGGCCTTTTTTTGTTTATAGCGCAAAAAATAAAAAACTGCAGAGGTGATCAAATACCACCAAAAGAAAGCTCATTTAGTGAGAAAAAAATGACATAATGACATCGATTTTATTTGGGTACAGCATCACACAGCCACGCAATTGTCAGTTAAAACAATGCAGTACTGTATCGCAACAAATGTCCTGGTCAGGAAGTGGGTAAAACCTTCCAGAGCTGAAGTGGCTATACGGATATAAAGGATGTCGTTTATGCCTGTTTTTAGGCACACAACCTCAACAACTAAACAAAAAATAATAATGCAAAAATGGATGTAGACTGATGTAAACTGAACTGAACTGAACTCATTAGAACTGAAGTGCAAACTGATGTAAATAGAACTGAACTGAAGACAAATGTACAAACTGATGTAATCTGAACAAGTAGTCAACAGTTTCTTCTAAGCAAAAAATATGGCTGAACTGACGACGGGCGTGTGACAGGACCATCGGGCCTCCACAGGCATTCAGTCTAGATCTGTCTGTCAGCTTTTCAGATGGCTTCAGATTGAACCACAATATATGTCTATGGGTGGGCAGATGTAAACTGATAATTTGTTTGCATCCGCCTACATCTGTGTTTGTTCAGAACGGAACAAAACTGCATCCTTTTCCATTTAAAAGACTTTTAACAGGTGTAAACTGATGTTGTCCGTTTACACTGATTTAGTTTATGTCTATGTGTTAGGCAAAATACATATTTTGTGTATACTTTTGTCGCCTATGATCGGTTTCTGAAACAACTATAAAAAAGATCCAAAATTGGATGCAGACTGATGTAAACTGAACTGAACTGGTGTAAACTGAATCTGTTTTTTGTAAGAAAAAATATGACTGAACAGTGTTAGCCCTTGTACACACGGTCGGACATTCTGATGGACAATGTCCGATAGGACCATGTTGCCGGATAATCCGACAGTGTGTGGGCTCCATCGGACTGTTTCCGTCGGAGTATCCGACGGACCAAGTTTTCCAGCTGGGCTATAAAATTTTCCGACAACATGATCCGATCGGACTTTGTCCAATCATGTGTAGAGAATTCCGATCGGACAAAGTGCCACGCATGCTCAGATCAAATTCCTAGACCAAAGCTATTGGCTACTAGCCTAAATGTAGTCCCGTCCTAATGAAATAACGTCATCACGTTAAGTACGATCGGATTTTCTGACAACTTTGTCCGACTGTGTGTATGCAACAGTTTCGGACAAAATCAGTTGGACAAAATCCGTTGGACAAAATCCGTTGGACAAAATCCGACGGATTTGGTTGTCAGAATGTCCGACCGTGTGTACAAGGACTTAGAGTTCCTTCACATGGGCCAACTTCTCCAGTACACCCCCATGCAGGTAGTCCCATTCATGTCTACTTTGATGCAGCAGCTTAACTTAGACAGTGTGCTAAGTGCATGAAAAAATACTGAATATCTAGGTCCACCATTAAAGCATTTCTATGGTTGAAGACTTTCACATCTGGGGAAACTCATAGTAACAACTTCAGGCACTGCCACTAAATGTTGTTTGGTGGGAAGAAAAGAGGTCAGTGGTTTTCAGGAACAAAAGGCGAAAACATTGGCTCCATATTCCTTTATTTCTTCTCACAAGAATAGCACTGAATTTTTCTTCTTTCCTGGGTCCTTATTTTTAAAATGAGTTCTAAATGTAAATAAGTATTTGCCTATCATTTTTTATACAGTACCTTAAGCATATGAGATCAAATGTGAATAAAGAGACACGTGTTGGAAACCTTTTCATGATTGCCACTCCATGGATAATCGGCTCAGGGATCGCTAAAAAGAAGAATGGATCTGTCTGGATCTAAGAGATGTTAACAAAACAACAGCAATATTCCAATTCCAAACCAGACCAAACAGAAAATGTTTTTTTTTTTAACATCCTGGACTTTAAATAGACCTTGAGAACAGTAAACCAATCAAAATATTTCCCTTTTTAATTGACACATTTGGTCCCAAAACTGTTTCATACATTTGTGGAAATTGCAGCAGGTAACTACCAGAAGGAAGAAGTGTGTTGCATTTTTAATAGGTGGACAGTTTTACCATAGAAAAATTATTACAAAATTCTAAGTCGTGCCTTTATAGGAAGTACATATTTTTGGGGAAATGCCAAAATAAAGATTGTGTTTAGGGTTTTTTGGTGCTGAATTGGGGGAGTCCTGGCTAAGGTTGGAGGGTATGCAGGAAAGCACCTGAATAAAAGGTTGGGCAAGTTGCTTTCATTGGTCTGATCTTCAAACCCACTAAACTTTGATTTATTTATTTATTTTTATGGTTGAACTAGATGAACTTTTTTCAACCTAATTATGTAATCCACTGGGTCACTGGAGCAGCTGATATAAGCTATGAGCATCCTGTCCACCTGTATGAAGTCTTTAAGAGAGTGAATGGGTTTGCTCTGAAGTTAAATAGAAACATGATTTTGTTCTCCTAATTCAGGGATATGCAATTAGCGGACCTCCAGCTGTTGCAAAACTACAAGTCCCATCATGCCTCTGCCTCTTGGTGTCATGCTTGTGGCTTGCTATGCCTCATGGGAGTTGGAGTTCTGCAACAGCTGGAGGTCCACTAATTGCATATCCCTGTCCTAATTGGTTGAGTTGTCCTCCTCAGGAAAAAGGGCACATGTTCAGGGGTGAAGTAGGTAGCTGAAAGATGCAGTTGCTATTAGTAAGAACAAGATGTACTTATGTAGGTGAGTGCTTTAGATTGGAACCACTGTGCGACACCCAGACTTTTCACCTGTCCTGGTAGAGCACAATAAATTTTGCCATGTTCCCCCAAATAAAGTTTGTTTCAGGAACTTTATGTTGGTCTTGTTCATTTTCTGGTGTGTGGACAGGGATGTGCACATACTCGTGAGCACGGGTGTTTTACAAGACATACAAGGACAAGAATGTGCCTGCTTCCCAATGGCCTATTTAAACCCGAGGTCTGCCTAACATCATGGCTAGATTGTCTTCAGGCCCTGTGTCATGTATTCTTGAAAATCTGCTGATCTTGCTACTGACTTGGCTATGTCTGATTCTTTTTTTCAAATTCTCCTAGCCTGTTATGCCAGCTACTCATCTGTGTTACCGACCCCAGCATGGACTTTTGACCTCAACTCTGCCTCCTGAATTTGTACCTCACTGCCAGCACTTTGCTGACCCTTACCTGCCCCTGACCTGAAATTAGATTATGATCCTATACATTTCTGCCTGGCTGCTCTCAAACCTAGCTGGTGACCTGACTCCATACTTCCATCCAGTGGATCTCTGAACTTCCAGGCTCATGCTCACTGCTCCAGCTTCCAGACACCTGTACCCTGCCGCTACCCTAGCAGTCTCTTTTTCCACTACCAGGAGTGCTTGGACAGGAAGTGTTTAAAAGGCCACTCATGTCATCTCTAGTGCCACAATCAGGTATGTGATAGTTTGAGATTCTTCTGACTGGAGCCAAGATATAAAAGGAAAATGCACCTGACTGTATTGGCCATTGTATTTCAAGTTCATTTTATGTACCAACTCAAGTAAAACCCATTTTTTTACTGCTGTATAAAGGCAAGATCAGTTAAAAACAGTGGAAGCAAGTGGCAACATCAAAATAAGAAAATCAAATATGAAATATGAATAAGTGGTGGCAAAGAGAGAAAGGATGTGAAGTCATTGGATCTGTAGCCATATCTGAAGGGAACGAGTAATGTCTTTTGTCGTAAGTCCCACTAATGTAATAAAGAACTGGTGTAGGGGCTTGTCAAGAATGTAGGTTCATTCTCTTAGTGAGTGCATGCCAGGTGGGCACACAACCCTAATGCAGCCCAAGACACCAGAACCATTCGCTGTGCCAGCACTGCAGATCAACCAAAACATAAAACATCATAATAAAGTGTTGTTTACAAAGTTATGCCGTGTACACACGATCGGAAATTCAGCCAGCAAAAGACCGATGAGAGCTTTTGGTCAGAAAATGTGATCGTGTGTATGCTCCATTGGACTTTTGCTGGGCGAATTTTGGCCAGCAAAAGATTGAGAGCATGTTCTCAATTTTTTGGTCGTAAAAAGTTCCTATCCGAAAATGCGTTCGAGTGTATGCAATTCCGATGTGCAAAAACTCACATATGCTCAGATTCAACTATGAGACGGAAGCTATTGGCTACTGGCTATTGAACTTCCTTTTTCTAGTCCCGCCATTCGTGTTCTATATCACCGGATTGTTGACAGTCGGAATTTGGTGTGACCATGTGTATGCAAGATAGCTTGAGCAAAATCCCATCGGAATTCCGTTGGGAAACCATCAGAGCTTTTTCCGACCAAAATTCCGATTGTGTGTACACGGCATTAGTCATACTAGAAATTGGCAGTGTTTTTTTTCTTCCACATTTTGCACAGCTGCAGCAAACCAAATTTTGCTTAATTTATGTGATAAAGGCTCCATACAGTAGATAGCAGTAAAGAAACAGATCTTAGTAGAGTGTGAATATGTTTATGCCTTTCTACAGTGCCTTGAAAAGTATTCATACCCCTTGAGATATTCCACATTTTGTCATGTTACAACCAAAAACGTAAATGTATTTTATTGGGATTTTAAATGATAGACCAACACAAAGTGGCACATTATTGTGAAGAGGAAGGAAAATGATAAATGATTTTCAATTTTTTTTAGAAATAAATATCTGAAAAGTGTAGCGTGCATTTACATTCAGCCCCTTTGGGTCAATACTTTGTAGAACCACCTTTCGCTGCAATTACAGCTGCAAGTCTTTTTGAGTATGTCTCTAGCAGCTTTGTCAGAGAGTGAACATTTTTCCCATTCCTCTATGCAAAATAGCTCAAGCTCTGTCGAAATGGATGGAGGGCGTCTGTGAACAGCAATTTTCAAGTCTTGCCATAGATTCTCGATTGGATTTAGGTCTGGACTTGGCCATTCTAACACATAAATATGATCTAAACCATTCCATTGTAGCTCTGATTGTAGGTTTAGGCTTGTTGTCCTGCTGAAAGGTGAACCTCTGCCCAGTTTTAAGTCTTTTGCAAACTCTAACAGATTTTCTTCTTAGATTGCCCTATATTTGGCTCCATCCATCTTCCCATCAACTCTGACCAGCTTCCCTGTCCCTACTGAAGAAAAGCATTTCCACAACATGATGCTGCCACCACCATGTTTCATGGTGGGGATGGTGTGTTCAGGGTGATATGCAGTGTTAGTTTTCTGTCACACATAGCGTTTTGCTTTTAGGCCAAAAAGTTACATTTTGGTGTCATCTGAGCAGAGCACCTTCTTCCACATGTTTGCAGTGTCCCCCACATGGCTTCTCGCATACTGCAAACGGGACTTCTTATGGCTTTTTTTCAACAATGTTTTTCTTCTTTCCACTTTTCCACAAAGGCCAGATTTCTGAACGACTAATAGTTGTCCTGTGGACAGATTCTCCCACCTGAGCTGTTAATTTCTGCAGATCCTTCAGAGTTACCATGGGCCTCATGACTACTTTTCTGATTAATGCTCTCCTTGCGCGGTCTGTCAGTTTAGCTGGATAGCCATGTCTTGGTAGGTTTGCAGTTGTGCCATACTCTTTCCATTTTTAAATAATGAATTGAACAGTGCTCCGGGAAATGTTAAAAGCTTGGGATATTTTTTTAGAACCTAACGCTGCTTTAAACTTCTCCACAATTTTATCCTTGGCCTGTCTGATGTGTTCCTTGGCCTTCATAATGCTGTTTGTTTACTAAGGTTCTCTAATAAACCTCTGAGGGCTTCATAGAACATCTGTATTTATACTGAGATTAAATTACACAGAGGTGGACTCTATTTACTAATTAGGTGACTTCTGAAGGCAATTGGTTCCATTAGATTTTAGTTAGGGGTGTCAGAGCAAAGGGGGTTGAATATAAATGCTTGCCACACTTTTCAGATAATTATTTGTAAAATATTTTGAAAATCATGCATTATTTTCCTTCCACTTTGTGACATTGTGTGTTGGTCTATCAGATAGATTCTCAATAAAATACATTTAGGTTTTTGGTTGTAACATGACAACATGTGGAAAATGTTAAGGGCTGTGAATACTTTTTCAAGGCACTGTATGTGTTATTATTATCCATGCACATTCTGAAGAGATTCTCCTTACTCTTGTTACCCAATTTAATGGTCACCAAAACTTAAAGTATTACTAAACCCATCAATGTAAAAATTATGCATCTGTATCCCTGTAGTACACACAACCTATAAATGTGTTTTTTTCATTTAAATAAAACCGCTATCTAGGATAGCACTGAACTTGGCTCTTACTTCTAGTGCAGAAAAACACTTAAAGTGGAAGTAAACTCCCCTATCGTTTTCAGCCAAGGAAGCTGCCATCTTTGCCTCTGTTTAATCTTCAACTGCTATGGTGCTGCACATGTGATTCGTTATGACACCAGCCATTGGATGGTTTGATAGTTTGGCTGAGAGCACCGCCAATGTGCAGTTAGCATTCCCAGCATGCCTTTTTTTTAACTGTTTAAATCCATGGGTTTACTTCCACTTTAAGATGGGTGAGCGGCCAGTTCTACCTCCACACTGATACAATTGGTCCTCAACTCGCGGCTAAACTAACCCTTAAACATAGGATTTACTCTGCTAGACAGTAGCTGGATGTCCGGACGCTGCATGCTCTCATAATCCTAGATACTAGAAGCTTATAAGACCTGTAGAAACCTTTTTGTCCACATTTTGGATCAACATATCGCTCAGGCCATCCATCCCCCAATATATTTGGCCTCAGTGCTCTTGTCTGTCCTGTCCTGGAAGTTCCCTTCTAGGAGAGGGAGGCCCATTATTCCTGGCTTCTCGATTTGTTTTTCCAACACAGAGGTTACTTCCCTCTGGTGGGGTTATCTAATCTCTCCATGAGACACAGCTCTCCTCTGTTTTGTTTTTAAATACAAATATGGAATGTTTTATCTGTGACACCATCACAATACATATGCACATATGTGCTTCCTAGAGAACACCCCTGAGGAAAGAATTTATTTGAAACGCGTCAGTTGAAGGATCACATTTTACTGTGTGCTGTAATACTGGTGTCCCTATATACAGATTTCTATACATTACAATTTTTTGCTGTCTTAATCATCATGTTTTTAACATGTTTTGTTTAATAAATATTTTTGCTACACTTTAATTACTTTTCAATACTTTGTATAGATAATGCCTTTAAAGTCCTTTTTGGGGATACTCATTCTTTTTTTATGACATTTTGGATGTGGCATTGTATCTATGAGAACCCAGTCACTGACCTTCCCATTTTGCTTACCCAAAATTAAATCCTTGGCCGGTTCTCCGACTTAGAACCCCAAACGCGTCCTAGAAGCCTTCCACTCATTCTACTCTAACCTCTATACCGAGAACAGCCCTAGCACACCTCATAAACTTAATGCCTTTTTAGAACACATTCCCCTCCCTAAACTCTCTGATCCACATCGCTCCATATTAGACTCCCTTATCCTAGAAAATGAAGGCCGAGAAGTCATTAAAGACCTCAAGACCTGATGGCTTTTCAATGCACTACTATAGGACGTTTGTTGATGTCCTCTCTCCTTACCTGGTCCGATTCTTTAATTCCCTCAGCAAAAGTTCCCCCTTAGACTCTGCAGCAAATTTAGCATATATTTCTGTGATCCCCAGACCTGGCAAAGACACAAGCGAAGTAGGTGATTACAGACCGATCTCAATCAATAATGACTTGAAAATGATGACAAAAAAATGTATCAAGCAGACTAGTGGCCTTCATAGGGACATATGTTCAGTTCATAAGGATCAGGTGGGTTTTATTCTGGGGAGACAGGGTCCGGACAAGATAAGGAGAGCGGTAGATGTCATCTCCCTCATGAAGTCGGGATGGGATGGCAGATCTCCACAGGAGGGCTACCTTCTTTCCATAGACCTTCAAAAGGCTTTTGACACTGTCACCTGGCCATACCAGTTTACCAGTTTACTGATCACTTACGTACTGTGGGCACAGATTGTGGCACTGGCAGGTGGTACTGGTGGGCACATATGTGGCTCTTCCTCTTCGGGACCTATGTCCCTTCAAACAGAAGCTGGTGATCATCTTTTTTTCTCCTCACTCTGTCAGCATGAGAAGAAAAAAAAACGATTACCAATCTTCTGTTTACATCACGTGATCAGCTGTCATTGACTGACAGCTGATAACGTGGTAAGAGGCAGGGACTGGCCCCTTACTCGGGCACTGGCAGGTGGTACTGGTGGGCACATATGTGGCTCTTCCTCTTCGGGACCCATGTCTCTTCAAACAGAAGCTGGTGATCAGCTTTTTTTTTCTCCTCATGCTGTCAGCACGAGAAGAAAAAAAAAAGATTACCAATCTTCTATTTACATCACGTGATCAGCTGTCATTGGCTGACAGCTGATCACGTGGTAAGGAGCCGGGACTGGCCCCTTACTCAGATCTGTGATCACAGGGCATGCCACGTACTCCCTTCAGGGGGCGTGGTGAGCCTGCAAAGGGGAGGACATCAATAGACGTACTCCCAGCAAAGCAGATCCGTGCTATAGCGCAGATCTTAAGCAGTTAATGTCTAAACTGCTGGCAACAAAAGTGAGTACACCCTTAAGTGAAAATGTCCAAATTGGCCCCAAAGTGTCAATATTTTGAGTGGCCGTCATTATTTTCTAGCACTGCCTAACCCTCTTGGGCATAGAGTTTACCAGAGCTTCACAGGTTGCCACTGGAGTCCTCTTCCACTGCTCCATGACAACATCACTGAGCTGGTGGATGTTAGAGACCTTATGCTCCTCCATTTGAGGATGCCCCACAGATGCTCAATAGGGTTTCGGTCTGGAGACATGCTTGACCAGTCCATCACCTTTACCCTAAGCTTCTTTAGCAAGGCCTTGGAGGTGTGTCTGGGGTCATTATCATGTTGGAATACTGCCTTGCAAGCCAGTCTCCAAAGGGAGGGGATCATGCTCTGCTTTAGTATGTCACAGTACTATCAGGGCGGGGCTCTCAGCCCTTTCTTCTCTGTGCCCAGGTTGCTCAGCTGTCAGTTAATTGCCGGTACTCATTGTTCCACAGTGGCTCACCTGTTGATCATCTCCTGCTTGTAAGTCAAGCCCACAGCCAGCCCCTTCAGGCTATTTAAACTGCCTGGTTCATTTCTTCAATGCCTTTGCCTTGGTCAACATATCTAGAGACTCTCTGCTGTGTTCCTGTTGAAGACTTGCCTGGCTGATGTCCCTTCTGGTTCCTGATCATGTCTGCTGCCTCTGACTACACTGATCTCTGGCTTCCTGAATTCCTGGCTTGTTCTGACTACCCGATTTGGCTACCGAACCCTGGCTATGTTTTGGCTACGTTTACCAGTTGTACCATTTTTACCATTTTATTAAAAGGTGTGATTTTTACTGCATTTTCTGTCTCTGTCTATTTCATGGTTCCTGACAGTAGGCGAAGGCCATGTATTCAGAAGATGCAGGCAATCCACCTAGTGGTAATATTTTTTCTAGGTTGAATGAGCAGGATCACCACATGGATCAGTTTGCCATAGATCAAACATGGATCAGATGGTACCGAGTCTGCCAGTCTAGTAGAACCCATGCAGTTGGGCATCACACATCTCTCTGTGGGTGAGAGGGCCTTTAGGAGGAGGGAGAGATTGTGCCTTTATTGTGGCCAGGCAGGTCACTACCTGTCCAGGAAATGCTTGCACCTGAGGTCCAGTAGGGGACAGACGTTAGGTGGTGTTGTTACATTCCCAGTTACCTTGAAGGATAAGTCTCTAGTTCCGGTTACCCTTTCATGGTCTGAGTCGTCCATCGATACACAGGCTCTAATTAACTCTGGGGCTGCAGGCCTGTTCATAGGCAGTGACTTTATGTCTAAGCACTCGATTCTGCTGCACTCCACTCCACTTGCCATTGAGGCTATTGATGGGAGACCTCTACAGCCTGCCCATGTGACTCATGAGACTGCTCCATTGACCATGGCTGTAGGGGCTCTTCGCCATGAGATAATCCCATTTCAAGTAATTTCCTCTCTTCATTATCCAGTGGTTATTGGTTATCCTTTGTTTACAGAGGCACAACCCCTCTTTTGATTTGCATTGTGCTGGGGTTCTTTCCTGGTCACCACAATGCAGTAAGACATGTTTTCGGAAAGGTCTTGTACACCTTTTAGCTCTCCTACTTGCCAGAGGAGTACCACAAATTTAGCAATGTCTTTGACAAGGGTCGAGCCAGTAGTTTGCCTCCACACCGGCTGTATGATTGTGCAGTTGACCTTCAAACTGGTGCTATGCCTCCCCGTAGCCAGGTTTACCCTTTGTCTGTCTCAAAAGCTAAAGCCATGGATGACTATGTTGCTGATGCACTTTCTTGAGTGTTCATCCGCAGATCCTTATCTCCTGCTGGCTTCTTCTTTGTGAAGTGGTGAACTGAGACCTTGTATCGATTATACATCCTGACACATCCTGCTCCTACGCTACCCTTCATTCTTGAGGTTGATGCATCTGAGACTGGAGTGGGCGCCCTTTTGTATCAATGTCCTACCTCTGAGAGGGCTATGCATCCTTGTGGCTAGGGATGAGCCGAACACCCCCCGGTTCGGTTCGCACCAGAACTTTCGAACGGACCCCACGTTCGTTACGAACGTTAGAACCCCATTGAAGTCTATGGGACTCGAACGTTCGAAATGGAAAGTGCTAATTTTAACGGCTAATATGCAGGATATTGTCCTAAAAAGGGTTTGGGGACCTGACTCCTGCCTCAGGGGACATGGGTCAATGCAAAATAAAGTTTTAAAAACGGCCGTTTTGGCGGGAGCACTGATTTTAATGACGATTAAAGTGAAAAAAAAAAGTGAAATATTCCTTTAAATATCGTGCCTGGGGGGTGTCTGTAGTATGCCTGTGAAGTGCCATGTGTTTCCCGTGTTTAGAACAGTCCCTGCACAAGATGACATTAAACGGAAATAACACCATTTAAAACTGCTTGCGGTTTTAATGTTATATCTGGTTCCTGCAATATGGTTGAAAATCATTCAGAAAAATGGCATGGGTAGCCCTCCCTGCCCATTACCAGCCTATTTGGGTCTTGTACGCATATTAAAAAAAGGAAATGCGTGTGGCCCCCAGGCCCTATATACTCAGAACAGCAGTATACAGGCGGTGCAAACAAGACAGGGACTGTGTAGGTTTGTTGTGTTAAGTTGAATCTGTTTGTAATTTTCAACTGGTAAATTTTTAAAGTGTAGCTCCAGTCAAAAAAAATTTTTTTAAGCTTTTTGGAAAACATAGGGAAGGGTTATCACCCCTGTATAATTTGTTTTGTCGTCCATCTTTTTTCATCTCACTTTCTGCTGTCTCCTTGCGTTTGCAAGTAGGAGATGTTTGTAAGTTGGATGTTTGAAAGTAGGGGCTATATGCTCTGCAGAAACGGCGGAACAAGGTGTTGGTTTTGCCACAACATTGTAAGCCCTCAAAGTGACTCTTGGTGGGCGCTGGAGCGCCCTGCTGTGAACGATTATATCAAGAATTGTAATTACATGTCCCTGTTAAACAGGGGCAGAAAAATTGGGCCTTAGGCACTGGTGCCATCACACTGCAACCTCTGCCATATACTCTAGTTTTATTGCAGGAATTAGCCCTGCTGCAAAGCATTGCATCAAAAATTGTACTTAAACGCCCCTGTTAAACAGGGGCAGAAAAATTGGGCCTTAGGCACTGGTGCTGGTGCCATCACACTGCAACCTCTGCCATATACTCTAGTTTTATTGCAGGAATTAGCCCTGCTGCAAAGCATTGCATCAAAAATTGTACTTAAACGCCCCTGTTAAACAGGGGCAGAAAAATTGGGCTGCTGGCATCACCCAGAACCAAAAATGTTCTTCCAACATATCAGAGGAGGAGGAAGAGGATAGACAATCAACATAACAGGACAGTCACTCAGCATCAGCATAGGCAGTCTTGAAGGGATGTGATATTTCAAAAAAAAATTATTCGGTTACATCAGCTTCAGGTGCTTGGTAGCTGTGGGTGATCCAAGACTGATTCATCTTGATGAAGGTCAGTCGATCAACTGATTCGGTGGACAGGCGCACCCTGTGATCAGTAACAAAGCCACCAGCAGCACTGAAGGTGCGTTCCGAAAGAACGCTGGATGCAGGACAGGCCAGTAGCTCAATTGCATACTGTGCAAGCTCTGGCCAGTGATCCATCCTCAAGACCCAGTAAGCCAGAGGATTTTCGGTGGGAAAGGTGTCCAAGTCTGACCTTGCCCCTAGGTATTCCTGCACCATGTAAATTAGACGCTGGCGATGGGTGCTGGAACCAATCATACCTTGGGGCTGCGGACTAAAAAATTGTCTGAAAGCATCAGTCAGACGGCCACCTTCTCCACCGCTCCTTCTGACTGATGCCTCAGCAACACGTTGTCCAGGACCAGGAGTTTGTGACCTCCCAGTCTCTGGGAACGCGTTGCACAGAGCTTTCTGCAAGGCCTCCTGGAGATGTCTCATCCTCTGCTCCCTCTGCGATGGCAAGATAAGGTCGGCAACCTTACCCTTGTACCGTGGATCAAGGAGAGTGGCCAGCCAGTAATGGTCCCTCTCCTTGATCCGAAGAATACGAGGATCCTTCCGCAGGCTTTGCAGGATCAGGGAGGCCATGCAGCGTAGGTTAGCTGAGGCATTCGGTCCGGAGTCCTCTGGGTCACTAAGGACAACATGATCCGCAGCTACCTCCTCCCAGCCACGTACAAGTCCACGTGTTTCTTGGGACTGTAAATCATCCCTATAAGACTGCTGCTGCTGATGCTGAGTGCCAGCCTCCACCTCCATGCTGACACAATCATCCTCCTCCTCTTCCTCCTCCTCACCCTCTTCCTGTGTGATGGGTGGCACAGCAGGAACACTGTCTGGATAAAGGGGGCCTTGAGAGGCAAGGAAGTCCTCCTCTTCCTGCCTCTGTTCTGCCTCAAGTGCCCTGTCCATTATTCCACGCAGCATATGCTCCAAGAGGTGGACTAGAGGTACAGTGTCACTGATGCATGCACTGTCACTGCTCACCATCCTTGTGGCCTACTCAAACGGTGACAGGACAGTGCATGCATCCCTGATCATGCCACACTGGCGTGGTGAGAAAAAACCAAGCTCCCCTGACCCTGTCCTGGTGCCGTAGTCGCACAGGTACTCATTGATGGCCCTCTGCTGCGTGTGCAGCCGCTGCAGGATGGCCAATGTTGAGTTCCATCTGGTGGGCATGTCACATATAAGGCGGTTCTTGTGCAGGTTCAACTCCTTTTGGAGCTCAGCCAGCCGAGCACAGGCATTAAATGATCGGCGGAAATGCACACAGACTTTCATGGCCTGCTTCAGGACATCATGTAAGCCGGAATACCTGCCAAGAACCGCTGCACCACCAGGTTAAGGACGTGAGCTACACAGGGCACATGGGTCAGTTGTCCCTGTCGGAGGGCGGAGAGGAGGTTGGTGCCATTGTCGCAAACCACCATTCCTGGCTTAAGCTGGCGTGGCGTCAACCACCTCTCGGCCTGCCCCTGCAGAGCTGACAAAACATCCGCCCCAGTGTGGCTCCTGTCCCCCAAACAAACCAGCGCAAGCACGGCATGGCATCGTTTTGCCTGCGTACTTGCGTAGCCCCTGCAACGCCTACGGAGCACCGCTGGTTCTGAGGACAGAGCACTGGAAGAGGCCATGGAGGAAGAAGAAGAAGAGGGGGTGGAGGAGAGAGGTGTGTCACAACCAATAGTAGCATTTTGGAGGCGTGGTGGCGGAACAACCTCCAACACTACTGCACCTTGTCCTGCATCCTTCCCAGCAGCCAGAAGAGTGACCCAATGGGCCGTGAAAGACAGGTAACGTCCCTGTCCATGCCTGCTGGACCATGAGTCAGCGGTAATATGCACCTTACCGCTGACCGCCCTGTCCAGCGAGGCAAGGACATTGCCTTCCACATGCCGGTAGAGAGCCGGAATCGCCTTCCGTGAGAAAAAGTGGCGTTTGGGGACCTGCCACTGAGGAACCGCACATTGTACAAACTCACGGAAGGGGGCAGAGTCTACCAACTGAAAAGGCAGCAGTTGAAGTGCTAGCAATTTAGCCAAGCTAGCATTCAACCGCTGGGCATGTGGATGGCTGGGAGTAAACTTCTTCCGCCGGTCCAGCAGCTGGGGCAGGGACATTTGCCTGCTATAATCGGATGTGGATGTACCACTAGCAGAGTTCCCGGAAGCACTTGGCTGTGACACACCTAATTCTACACCTTCATTCCTCTCAGAGCAGGTTTCAGAGAGGACTGAAGGTCTAGTGGGGTTGGAGATGCCAGCTGATGAGGGGCAAGGAGAGGTCCGCTTTGTTCTTTGGTGTGGGTCTTTGAGGTATGCTTGCCAACGAGCTGCATGGCAGGTCAACATATGTCTGGTCAAGCATGTGGTGCCCAAGCGGCTGATGTTTTGGCCACGTGAGATACGCTTGAGACATATGTTGCAAATAGCAGCGGTGCGATCTGATGCACTCGTCTCAAAAAAGGCCCACACCAAAGAACTTTTAGAATAACGCGCAGAGGAAGCGCTCTGCGCAGGCGGAGCTCTGCGGTGTGATTCAGTCGGTGTGCTGCCCCTAAGCTGGCCCCCGGAGGGCATCCTGCCTCGTTGGACATGTGCCTCCTCCTCCTCCTCCTCCTCCCTCCTTCCAGGCACCCACGTGGAGTCAGTGCCCTCATCATCCCCTCCCTCTTCATCGCTGTAGCAAACCTGGCAGTATGCTGCAGCTTGTGGAACTTGACTGCCAGATTGCTGTCCTTCTTGAGCATCCCCTCTCTCTGCGCTCACGCTACTGCCTTCCTCTAGCTGAGTGTCATCATCAGATCCCACCAAACACTGGGCATCCTCCTGGAGCATGTACCCAACACTGTGCTCAAAGAGTTCAGGAGACTCCTCAGGAGGACGTGGTGGGTCTAGGGAAGGAGTCACTGATGATGACATTGAGAGGAAGGAAGAAGATGGGTTGGCAGCTGCTTTGCTACTACCCTGAGACTGGGTGAGAGAGGATGAGGAGGATGAAGAGGGCTTGGTCATCCACTCTACCAAGTCGTTGGCATGTTGCGGTTCAACATGTCCAGCTGCAGAAAATAAGGACAAGCATGTCCCATGGCCACGTGCTGATGACAATGCACCGCGTCCACGACCAGCACTGTTGTCTCTAGACACAGAGCCTGCTTGCCCTCTTTTATCGGCTCGCGCCTGTCTTCCTCTCCTTGCTGGCCTTCCAGACATGGTAATGGCCTGAAGGGAGTTGGGTAAAACAGTAGTTGGGTAGTTTATATTGTGCTGGAGGCACACAACACCCACTCCTGCAGATGCCTTTTTTATAGAACAGCAGAGATAAAGGGGTATATACAGATGTATACTGTGCTGCGCTGGAAGCACACACAACTTCCAATAACTCCTGCAGATGACAATTGGGCCCAAATAGAGAACAGCTATGTAGGTGGATTATAGCGGTATGTACTGGGTACAGAACACGCAGACAGCACGCACTATCTCCTGACACTACTGACTGCAAGCTCTATTATTAAAGCTAGATCACTAGCTATATAGGTGAGGTGAATATCACGGTGTATACTGCGGTCAGGGCACGCAGACAATAACCAGAAAACAGCAGAGTTAAAGGGGTATATACAGATGTATACTGTGCTGTGCTGGAAGCACACACAACTTCCAATAACTCCTGCAGATGGCAATTGGGCTCAAATAGAGAACAGCTATGTAGGTGGATTATAGCGGTATGTACTGGGTACAGAGCACGCAGACAGCACGCACTATCTCCTAACACTACTGACTGCAAGCTCTATTATTAAAGCTAGATCACTAGCTATATAGGTGAGGTGAATATAGTGGTGTATACTGCGGTCAGGGCACAGACAATAACCACTACACAAGAGCAAGATAGGAAATCAGCCAAAAACGATTGGTGTGTAACTGTGTTGAAGGTACACAGAACACCCACTGCTTCAGATGCCAACACACTACACGAGGCCGCCTCAAAGGCGGCCTTATATAGTGTGGGGCGTGCACTACACAGCCTGAGCTATGATTGGCCACAGGCATCCTGCCTGTGGCCAATCATGGCTCTTCTCGCTGCTGGCGCTGCAATTGGCCAAGCATGCGGGGTCACAGTGCATGCTTGGCCAATCATGAGCCAGCAATGCACTGCGCCATCGCAGTGCATTGTGGTCCGCGCGTGCCATACGAATTTTGACGCGAACGGACCAAGAGTTCGGATTTCGCCGAACGCCCGAACAGCCAATGTTCGAGTCGAACGTACGTTCAACTCGAACACGAAGCTCATCCCTACTTGTGGCTACTTTTCTAAGAAATTGTCTCCTGCAGAAAGCAATTGCAAGATTGGGGACAGAGAATTGTTAGCTATCATTTTAGCTCTTAAAGAATGGAGGCATCTCCTCGAAGGTACCACTGTGCCGGGTCTCATTTTGACTGACCATAAGAATCTAAATTTTTGTCTGAGGCTAAACGTTTATCTCCCAGAAGAACATGGTGGGATCTTTTTCTATCAAGCTTCAATTACTGGAATTACTTTGATTACTGGAACCATGCCCTGTGGTCTGATGAGACCAAGATAAACCTATTTGGTTCAGATGGTATCAAGCGTGTGTGGTGGTAACCAGGTGAGGAGCACAAAGACAAGTGACATAAAGTCAAGCATGGTGGTGGGAGTGTCATGGTCTGGGCTGCATGAGTGCTGCCAGTGTTCCGTCAAAATAGTAAATTTATCAAGATCTCCAACTACATCACTTCCGGTTACTGTAAATTGTCAGTAATTGGAGATTTCAATGAATTGGTGTTTTTACACAACACCCCCAACAGTATACACTCTGGTTCATGGTATTATGAGCAGATATTGTTACTCCACTCTGATACTAACCAACAAAATGGATGCCTCCATGGCGACAACAGCTTTTTCCTCGTTACCCACTGTTGTGTCAAAACACCAAAGTCTTCATGTACTGGAGTATACACGCTTGCCGGTATTGTGTCAAAAGGGCAAATCATTGAAATATCCAATTACTGATGGGTTACAGTATCCGGAAGTGACGTAATTGGATATCTTAATGAATTGGCGATTTTGACAGAACACTGACAGAACACTGTGAGGGAACCATGAATGCCAACATGTACTGTGACGTACTGAAGCAGAGCATGACCCCCTCCCTTTGGAGAATGAGATGCAGGGCAGTATTACAACATGATAATGACCTCAAACACACCTCCAAGGTGGCCATTGCCTTGCTAAAGAAGCTTAGGGTAAAGGTGATGGACTGGCCAAGCATGTCTACAGACACAAACCCTATTGAGCATCTCTGGGCCACCCTCACACGGAAGGAGCACAAGGTCTCTATCATCCACCTGCTCCATGATGTCATCATGGAGGGGTGGAAGAAGACTCCCGTGGCAACCTGTGAAGCTCTGGTGAACTCCATGCCCAGGAGGGTTGAGGCAGTGCTGGAAAATAATGATGGCGACACACAATATAGACACTTTGGGCCCAATTTGGACATTTTCACTTAGGGAGGTGTACTCCCTTTTATTGCCAGTGGTTTAGACATTAATGGCTGTTTGTTGAGTTATTTTAAGTGCACAGTAAATGTACACTGTTATACAAGCTGTACACTAACTACATTACATTGAAGCAAAGTGTAATTTCTTCAGTGTTATCACATGAAAAGATATAATAAAATATTTATAAAAATGTGATAGGTGTACTCACTTTTGTGAGATACTGTACTTAGCAAATATTTCACCCCAAAATACATTCTGCTCCTTCTCCTGAGTATGGCAATACCACATATGTGAGACTTTTACATAGCTTGGACACATAGAGAGGCCCAACATTAAAGTAGCACCTTCAGATGTTCTAGGAGCATAAATTACACATATCATTTTCTGACTACCTATCACATCTATGAAGGCCCTGGAGCACCAGGACAATGAAAACACCCACAAAATGACCCCATGAGACAGGTACTCGGTTACTCTGATGGGTCTGGAGACAAGTACTCAGGTACTCTTATTGGCTGCAGATAGGCACCTGGGTACTCTGATGGGTTGCAGATAGGTACTTGGTTACTCTGATGAGCTGGAGGCAGGTAGCAGGTACTCAGGTACTCTGTTTGGCTGCAGATAGGCACCTGGGTACTCTGATGGGCTGCAGATAGGTACTTAGTTACTCTGGTGGGCTGGAGGTAGGTACTCAGGTACTCTGATGGGCTGTGGATAGATCATCAGATGGGCTGGAGACAGGTACTCGGGTACTATGTGCTGCAGCTTGGTACTCAAGTACTCTGGGTTGCAGATAGGTACTTGGGTACTCTGGGCTGCAAATAGGTACTCAGATACTCTGGGCTGCAGATAGGTACTCGGTACTCTGGGCTGCAGATAGGTACTCAGGTACTCTGGGCTACAGATAGGTACTTGGGCACTCTAGGCTGCAGATGGGCACTCTGGGCTGCAGATAAGTACTTGGATACTCTCGGCTGGAGACAGGTCCTCTTTATTTTGGGCACAATCTGGTACTGTGTTTTGCACTGCAATTGGTAACTCACTGTTACCAGATCTCCTCCTCACATTGGATCAGCATGCGACACGCCTCATCCCCTATCGCTGAGCTGGAAACCCCCAGGGGTGTGCATGAGCCACGAGAGTGAGGACAACGCATGTGACCAGCTATGATTGGACACAGCCAGTCATGTAGTAAAGAGCCATTTTCAATGGCTCTTTACCCTGATCGGGGCGGAGCTGCATCCTGAAGGACGGGCTTCATCCCAGAGCATCGTGCTGCACACCCCCAGAGGCACACATGGGCGGCGAGAGCGAGTGGACATCATATAACACTCGCCTGGAGGGAGGAGAGGCTCCTGTCGGCGTCATTTTACAATGCGCCAAAGAGAAGTGGTTAATGTGGTCTTCTTAAGTTTGAGGTACTCAATATTTACTTGTCACATACCATCTGTCCTTGTAGTTGCCTTTTATTCTTTACACTGTTATGTCATCTGCAGTATCCTAATTCTTGTAGAATAACACCTGCCTTTACTCTTTTTCTCTAAAATATTTCAGTCAATTTCTCATTAAAAATGTAACGCAGATAACTAATATAACACTGCTGTATCTTTTGTGGTCTCTTAATTCATAATGAGAGTTCAGTTGAAATTGGCCAGTAGCAGGATAGTTGCAGCTGACTACTGGCCAATTTCCATCTGCCGGGCCTATTAATGTTTGTTGAAAAAACATGTGTTTCTGCTAAAACTACTCAAAAAAGCAATTTTTACTCAATTAAATTAATTATCCTGGGGTGCTGCTGTAGGTATTCCAAGCGAATTGTAAAATAAAAAAATAATTTCCACAGCCAAATATTTTCTGCCATTGTACGCCGACACTACATAACCTGTTAAAATCATACTATTGCTTAACAGCACAGTTTTTCACAAATTTCAAGCAGGATTTTGCCAAATCCTTGGCAAATTGAATCCAGGGAGAATCGCCCATCCCTACTGAGGAGGGATATTACTGTGTTTCTCTCATAGGTCACAATTCCTCCAATGAATATAAATAATCACATACTTTTGTGGATGCAGATTTCTATCCATCTCATGAATTAACCTGTTGCCACCCGCGCTATAGCTAAAAGACAGCTACAGTGTGGGCTTACTTTGCCGGGAGGGCGTCCATGGATGTTCTTCCATGATCATGCTGCCCGCGGGCCCCCTGAAACATGGACAGCGAGCTCTGTGATCGCTTTGTCCTTAGGGCGCAGCTGATCCCAGATGGGGGTAAAGGGCCAATCACAGCTGCCCTTTACCACAAGATAAGCTGTGTCCAATGACAAAAACAAGAACCTGAGACAAAGAGATGTCTCCCAAAAGATAATATAAACACAATAAACCACGGTATATCAAAAAGGATATTTGTATTTGTAGAAAAAACAACCTTTATTAAACAATACAGTAATATAGGAAATAGCACTAGGGGTGAATTTCCACCATGCTAGAGGAATATCCCCCCTGAATACCCTATTAAAAACACTCTAAAAATTTTGAAAATGTTGTTACAATAAGGCGCCAGACACCGGGCCCCACACACACTCGCACATGCGTAACCAACTGGAGATGACTTGAACGAGTGGAGTGGTTTAAACAATAGAGTAGTCCACACAAAGTATATACACTTCAGGACTCGTGCAGTAATTGTGTAGGGATATTCGAATGAATAATAGCTGTTTTAATTCCTCAAAATAATATGGTACTGTTTCCGGGAACCACTGACATAGCTCAGAATATAGCTGAAAAGTTGAGGTATATATATATATATATATATATATATATATATATATATATATATATACCAAGAACCATGCAGTGACCGGAAAGATAAGTCCCTCAATATGTGGGGTAACACAGTGTGATTGTGTATAAACAGTGGCAGTCAGTAACTTTAGCCACCTTAGTAGCTTTAGCAGTCCAGCATAGAGGCGGTATAACGTATCACTGACATTTTGTCTGACATGCAATTCAAACACGATGTAGAAGGATAATACCCGGAGGCTCTCCCCACTCCATGATTGTTGTTGCGATGGAAATGATATGTTCCTTCGTAAACGCTGCAGTCAGCGGTCGGCAATTCCTAAGTGTATCCTCATGTTGGTTGCTTTGGCTCAGTCTTAAACAGCAACTAGACAGTTAGACAGTCAGACGTGCAGATGTCAGATCCAGAAACCCGTCAGTAAATGTACCATGTGCTCATCCAGTCAAGTCGATGCGAGCGGAGCCTCTCAAAGCAGCGTGCGCTTGTTGGAACACATGGTGGAGTGCAGGGTGGAGATGGCGATGCCTACGTCAACATGTTTCGCACATGTGACCGTACACTTTGTCAGGATATCCTCCCATGATCACGCTGCCCGTAGGCCCCCTGCAACGTGGGCAGCAAGCTCTGTTATGGCTGTGTCCTTAGGGCATAGCTGATCACAGATCGAGGTAAAGAGCCAATCACAGCAGCCCTTTACCACTTTATCAACTGTGTCCAATGACAGTTGATCATGATGTAAACACTGTCTGGCAGTGTGAAGAAAAGAGAGTTGATACCCGGCTTGTGTTAAAGGGACAGTCTACATTGATAATCAGTGCACTGATTATCAGTTTCCCGATTATCAGTGCAATCCAAACATTGCCCACCAGTGCTTCCAATCAGTGCCTACCAGTGCTGCCAATTAGTGCCATCAGTATCATCTATCAGTGCTGCTTATTAGTGCCCATCAGTGCCACTTATCAGTGCTGCCTATCAGTGCCCATCAGTGCCACTTATCAGTGCCACCTATCAGTGCCCATCAGTTCCGCCTATCAGTGCCTATCAGTGCCACCTATCAGTGCAGCCTCCTCAGTGCCCAACACTGCCGCCTCATCAGTGCCCATCAGTGCAGCCCATCAGTGAAAGAGAAACATTATCAGTTCACAAAATGTTATAACAAATTATGAAAAAGGTTTTTGTTTTGTTTTCCCCCCAAGGTTTTCTGTTGTTTTTCCTTTGTTTAGCAAAAAAATTAAAAACCCAGTGATTAAATGCCAGCAAAAGAAAGCTCTATTTGTGTGAAAAAATTATAAAAAAGTCATATGGGTACAGTATATCATGAACACGCATTTCTCATTTATAGTGTGACAGCACTGAAAGCTGAAGTGTACATTTCATGTAATTAAAGGCCGTGTTTTTGCTTCACTTTTGTAAACTGCCCTAAATTTAGGTCTATACAGTATGTGCTCTGTCCAAAAACATTGGCCTAAATACTAAAAACAGGAAAAGTGACGCCTATACAGTTAAGCCACTCCCACTTATTTATCTGAGAAGGTAAAGGATCATCTATTTTTGATTATACAAAAAAAAACTTTAAAATTGTGACCTGATAAATGCTCTTCCTATATGTGTTTTGTTTTGAAAATAATAGCACATTGCCTTATGTTATTAATGGGGACTCTTACCAAGCACCAGGCCCGATATAGGACAATTATACTCTGGTCTGCATGTGTCCGAGGGCCCTGAGGTCATGGCAGAAACCTCTTTCAGGGAACATTGTATCTGCTGATATTGCTTCCATCTTAAACCCCTGTGAATATTTTAATCGACGTCCAGAGGGGGAGAGCTCTGTTAAGAAAGGAAAATGCTGAGAAGTTAATTACAAACTAACATTACAAGTGTAAATAAAAGAGAAAAAGGGAGATAATCAGGCCCCAGGACCTCCTTCACCTTCCCTAACATGCAGAAACAGTAAGCTTCCCTATTTAAAAGCTAATTTTGTCAAGCTCAGGTTAAAAGGGGTTAACAGCGTCTTGCCTGTAACACATGATTGGTCTTTATGAGGTTACCGTGTGCGTCTGTCTGAGGCCTACAGATGATGCTAAAGAGACTATAATGACAGCAATTCAAAGCAATCTAATTATGCAAACGCGAGGCTAAACAATTTCATCATCCCTAAATTAGATCGTCTTAATGAGATAAAGACACCAATTAATCCTGAATTAATTTCAATAGCCCATTTCAGGCAAACACTTTAATATGCAAATGTAAATGAGAAACAAAGCCTAGCGTGCACTGGCAAGGTTCAGGAACCTCTGGGTTTGCAGCTGGCCGAGGTAGAAGCAGAACAGCAGCACAAGCACACAAATGGCTGGCTGATAAGGCCCATTTAACACAGTCAGGTCATGTTAGCTACTTGTTGTATATTTATTCCCATTGTTTCCCTGTTTAGGTCCCCTTATGTCTGTCACAAGCAATTGTTTTTATTCCTGTCCTGGATCAGACTTGTCGAACTCCAACGCGGTAGATTGTATCGTACATTTTTATATTTTTTTTGGAATGAGGATTTTTTTTTTTTAAATCTACATCTAAATCAGAAATAAATGCAGTGTTAAACTGGCAATTTTGATCCAAATCTCTGTAATGCAATCTACCCTGCCACCCATCTGTGTCATTGCTGACGGTACGTGCAAAATATCATTGCAGAAATAGAAAGAAGGAAGAGTATGTGTCAGACTCTTTCGTTGCCGGCCATGCAGCGTTTATTGCACGCTCCCTTGGCAGTGTGTTGGTTAAGTATTCATTAGCAGTGATGATTGGGAAGTGTTGGAGCATAATAAGATCAGCCTGTGTTATGGGAGGTGAGCAATCCTCAGAGGGAGCCGTGCGGGCTCTCTAGTTTATTAATGAGCAGCTTTCCTGTGTTACTGAGATGTATTGGGCTGGGACTCCCCCAAGTCAGAGCCTTGGACACAGACAGCTAGGCCTTTATTTTTTTAATTTACCTGCCAGTCTAAAGGGAATACAGGATCATCTCAGATAGCTGCGTCAATAAAAGAGAGCAGCCTACAAATGCGTGCAGCCGGGCCTTTGAAGTGTGAGGCCAGGCAGGGTCTATGATTAAAGATTAGCTTCATTTCGCTCCTCTAGAAGGAGATGTAAAATTGCAAGCTATTTGCAGCTGGGATTCCTTAACGTGATCACTCATGGGTGGTCACCTGGTAGATATTAGTTCTACACATTACAATGCTTTGAACTGACACTCAGGAACACTCAGTTATTTAAAAAAAGATTAAGCAAAAATGGAAGCAAGATCCACCTGGACTTCTTATTTTTCCATGAACATAAATTCTCTATAATTCAAGAAACCGAGCAAAAAAAAAAAAAAAAAAAAAAAAAACTGCTCAAGTATTTTGCTCAGGGCCAAAATGGATTGGTCCCTGGAATGACATCATCGCTGTGCAATCTTCTGATTCTGCATTCAGGTTCTCAACTGACCTTTCTGATAAAGGGCCAGTATAATTAAGATGATATACCGTATTCTCTCAGATGGATAAAAGATGAAAAACAGTCTTGGCCGAGAGATGGAAGGACGGAAATGACATTGATTTTACGACAAGCTGAAGTGCTGGTGCCAGTACCCAGAACATTTCAATTATCTCAGTGCAGAGTGAAGAGCGGGAGGTGCTTTCCTTATTTTCACCTGCAGAATGCTCCCATGTAGCACTGCAGCAGCTGTGTTACCGTGATTTCTGTCCTCCCTTGTCCTTTTAGAGCTGACTGACTTGAGATGCCCTTCAAGCTTCAGCGACTCTAGAACCACAGTACCACAAGCTCATACGTTATAAAATAGAGAAGATTATTAAGTGCCGTCTCAAGGGTAAAAATATTCCCCTGGAACAATACATTGACAGATTGTTATGGAACTGCCCAAAGGTTTCTGAAAAAAATTGTAATTTTGGGGTGACCAGTCACTACATTATAGTGACCTGTGTTATTGATCATACATGAAAAAAACAATACATAGTGCTGTGTGTTCTATTCTAACAATCCTTTCACTGGACATATCTATCAATGGCCATAGCTTACCATAGGATAAGTTTATCTGAAGCCAAAAAAAAAATTTGGATAGAGTAGGAAAGTGTTAGGAACCCTGACAGACCTATATTGCTGGCTGAGTTCCCACTGGGAATATCCTCTCCATTTGTACAGATGAACATTGTCACTGGAAATGAAAGTGATGGAAAATACATCATTTAACAGTCATCACCCAAACAGGAGTTGAGGGAAAATTTTCCAATGGAGATACCTATTTTGGTGACTACATAGAGGGGTTTCCTCCTGACTGAGAGATTTCCTAAAAGTGATAGGGGTTTAAGCAATTTCACATCTGTCCAAAACCATTAAAATAAAACTCAGCTATACTTTTATTGCTCAGTAAAACATATTCTAGGGACTCTTATAAATATTACTGAATATCTGGGATTTCCACACCTGTATTCAATCTTTTTTAAGAAAATTTATATTTGCCCCTTCAGAAGAGATGGGACCCAGTGATAGGGCCAAAAAAGAGCCCATGTATTATGCTTCTTACAATTGTATTTTATAGCTTTCAAGTAAGAAGTGTTAACAGGTGAGTCATGCAACTCTCCCACTGAATCACGCAAAAAAAAAGTCAAATGGATAACAAGCGACAATACCTAGCAAGCAATTTGTTCTGGTCTGGAATGCAGAGCATCTGATATCTACAACATCTGATTAGGCAAATACCAAATACTGTCAGAAACAGATATATTTGGATATTTCGTCTATCATGCAAGTTGCAACCTAAATGCCAGCACAGTTATTCATGCCAACCTTGCAATATCTTCCTGTACAAATCTAATTTAAATGTCAGTCATCATATATGCTATCCATGCAGACATCCCCAGATATTTCTGCACTACGTCATGCATTAAATCTAATCCAGCAGGTATGGTGAAATAAAAAGTATAGAAAAATTACTAGAATACACACATCCCAATGCTGATCATAGCATAACTAATTTAAACCTATATAACTTCCACAATATTTGGTTCACTATATGCATAAAAATGATCAAAAATAACTATCATACATATCAAACTAACTGATTTTCCAAAATACTAGAAAAATTTTTTTTTAGGTACTGAGGCATTATCAATCTGAATTACCGCATGGAAGGAGGGGAGAAAGTGAAATTTTGATGAATATTTTCAAAATAGCGATTGTTAGGCCTTTGCCCATACTGGGCAACAAAAAACTTCCACTTAGACAAGATAGATCTCTTACAGTCTGTCTCAACAAATGGGTTCTTATTCTTGACTGTTAAATTCAATAATAGCAACCAAAATTATATTATACTGGTTTACACTAAATACACTATAGTTTACATTACAGACTATGTTGCACTATGTTCCACATTACACACTCCTGTATTATTTACACTATGGGGGTTATTTCCGAAAGGCAAATCCACTTTGCACTTGAAAGTGCAC
Source organism: Lithobates pipiens (assembly GCF_037356315.1). Classification (NCBI taxonomy): domain Eukaryota; kingdom Metazoa; phylum Chordata; class Amphibia; order Anura; family Ranidae; genus Lithobates; species Lithobates pipiens. The sequence continues at coordinate 252,574,793 of NW_027507785.1, forward strand.
TTGAAAGTGAACTTGGAAGTGCAGTCGCTCTAAATCTAATGCCGCGTACACAAGACCGGACTTTCCGGCAGATAGGTCCGACAGAATCAGTCCATCTGACATTCCGATTGTGTGTGGACTAATCCAATCATTTTTGGTTAAAAAAAATCAGATGGACCTAGAAATAGAACATGTTTCAAATCTGTCCGACGGACTCAATTCCTATTGGGAAACCGTTTGTCTGTATGCTGGTCTGATGGACCAAATACGACGCAAGAGAAGCTATTGGCTACAGGCTATTGAACTTCCTTTTTTAGTCCCGTCTCATGTCATTAAGTTCAAAGCAAATGGACTTTCGAACAGACTTAGTCCGTTTGTGTGTGAACAAGTCCATTCATTCGGAAAGTCCGTCGGAACTCCGCCAAAAGTCAGTCAGGAAGACCGTCGGACCTAGTCTGCCGGAAAGTCTGGTCGTGTGTACATGCCATTAGGGGTAGATCTTAAATGAGTGGAAGCTCTAATGATTTTATCATCCAATCATGTGCAAGCTAAAATGTTTTTTATTTTCCTTGCATGTCCCCCTTTGGATCTACAGCAACTTTCAGTGCACTTTTAAGTAAATAATCCCCTATATGTTTACATTACATACTCCAGTGCTATATACACTATATTGTACATTACATACGGTTGACTAAAGTGTTCAAAGTCTTAACAGTTGTTGGTAGTCAAGCAGTCCCTGACTATTTTAGTGAAGTTATTTTGTAAAGTAAGCTCAGATAAAGTATTAGCTCTTTCAGGGTACACAAAATCAAATGTAATGGCAATGTTTAATTTTTCAAAAAAATTATTGTTCTAAAGTTTATACATGTTTGTGAGACTCTTGTGAAACAGCAACCTAAGCATATTTATTAGGTAAGAAGCCTTTTGTTTCAGTTAGCCACGCCCTTTTAAACCTCTCCCAATGTTAACGCAATTTGGGCACACCCACCACAGCAAGCAGCATGTGCCGCATTACTACTCTAATTTCCCAAAGGAGCTCCAGGACTTTTATGATCCTAGCAAAACCCTTGGCACAATGAAAACCATGCCCACTCCTCATTGCAGCATGCTAAGCACACTACTTTTTTTTTTATCAAGCAACTTCCCTTGCAAAGTGCATATTTACCTTCAGTAAATCAATCCCACTGTATCAAGTCAGAACTTCAGAGGAATTCATTGGATTGACAAGAAAGTCAAGCAACTAAAATTTTTAAGGGGAAAGGGAGTTCATCAATGATAGGCTCCCCCAACCCGGTTCTACCTCTTGTTCCTTTCTGTTGAGTGGATGCAATTGTGTCATGTACCTACAGGTTTGTCCACCCAAAATACAATATGTTTGCTAAGTAAAGTTATTTAAACTTATCAGATGTAGTTGTGACCTTGTTCCCCTGTAAATGCTACAGTCACCCTCTGGCTCTACCCTACATTCTCTAACTCTCATCTTCAATGTCTCCCTCTCTTCTGGTATCTTCCTCAACTCTTTAAAACATGCAACTAGTGATCCCCATATTTTAAAAAAACATTTGTTGGATCACACCAATCCTAGCAACCTATGACCCATCTCCTTGCTCTCTTTTACCTCCAAACTCCTTGAACGCCTGGTCTACAACCATAAAAAAAAAAAAAAACCCTATCCTACTAGGTCTGTATTTGATATTTATAAAGTGGAAAGCATAGTTAAAATCCTCTTTAACCACTTCCCGACCAGCGCACGACGATGTACGTCGACAGCATGGCACGGGCAGGCATATTGGCGTACATGTACGTCCAATATTCGTTGCCGCCGTGCCATCGGGAGCGCGCCGCCGGCGGCGCGCTCCCGCGCTGGTCGGGACCTCCGTGAGTCCGGTCGCGGGACCCGCGGACTCGATCGCCGCGGGCATCCCCGCGATCGTCTCACGGAGCGGCGGAATGGAGGAAATGCTGTATAAACAACATTTTCTCATTCTGCCTAGCAACTAGTGACGCTGATCTCTGCTCCATGTGATTGGAGCAGAGATCAGTGTACACTAAATGAAAGCCCAACCCCCCCACAGTTAGTAACACACCCCTAGGAACACTTAACCCCTACACTGCCACCCACAGGTTAACCCTTTCACTGCCAGTGTCATTTACACAGGAATCACTGCATTTATATAGCAGTGATTACTGTATAAATGACAATGGTCCCAAAAATGTGTCAAAAATGTCCGATGGGTCCCCGACAATGTCGCAGTCACAATAAAAATCGCAGATCGCCGCCATTACTAGTAAAAAAAAAAATAATAAAAAATTATTAATAAAAATGCTATAAAACTATCCCTATTTTGTAAACGCTATAACTTTTGCGCAAACCAATCAATAATCGCTTATTGCGATTTTTTTACCAAAAATATGTAGAAGAATACGTATCGGCCTAAATTGAGGGAAAAAAATGTTTTTTTATATATTTTTGGGGGATATTTATTATAACAAAAAGTAAAAAATAATGCGTTTTTTTCAAAATTGTCGCTCTATTTTTGTTTATAGCGCAAAAAATAAAAACCGCAGGGGTGATCAAATACCACCAAAAGAAAGCTCTATTTGTGGGAAAAAAAGGACGTCAATTTTGTTTGGGAGCCACGTCGCACGACCGCGCAATTGTCAGTTAAAGCGACGCAGTGCCGAATCGCAAAAAGTGGTCTGGTCTTTGACCAGCAAATTGGTCCGGTCTGAAAGTGGTTAAAAGAATGCAAATAGCTGTGATCGATCAGTAAGGGGGGTGTTATAATCGCAGCAGAGTGCAAAAAAATGTGAATATGTTTAGTAACACTTTGAAGAAAATTATTATGAAGCCCAACCACAGGGCGAGGATGATGAAGTAGAAGAGATATCTGCTTGGGATGTTACAGCAGAAAGATGCAAAAAGGGCCTGCCCTTCAATCTATTTTGCTGATATAGTCAGTAGCACCCTCCCTGCCCTCTTGCAGTGTAGAAGCAGCCAATAACAGACATTTCTTAAAACTGGAAATATCTCCTGCTTTTATTGTCCGTCTATGCACAGCTTAAATGTAGTAAATAGGGTTGAGTGAACCCGAACTGTAAAGTTCGGGTTCGTACCAGACATTTGGGTTTTTGGGTCCCGGACCCGAACCCGAACAATTTACTGTATGTTCGGGTTTGGTGTTCGGTAATGTAATGGCGCTTTTTTAACAGCTGCAGGGCAGCCAATTAACATTCATTTAACTCGTGTGCCCTAAGAAGCCATCACAGCCATGCCTACTAATGGCATGGCTGTAATTGGCCAGTGCAGCATGTGAACCAGCCTCTATATAAGCTAAAGGCACATAGCACAAGTCCACATAGGTTTATGGACTTTAATCATATATTTGTTACCATTATACGTATGTTTTAGAATTTTTGTGGATCTCAATCACATACTAGTCAACTTGATCTAGTGAGCACTTTAAAACTTGTTTTGGTATTTTTTCCATCACAAGTAAATTGATTTATGAGTGTTTATTAACTAAGTAACATTTGACACACTTTGTTAGTATTTTTGAGAAGTGACTCGTTTATTCTTGAATTAATATAGTGTATATGTGTGTATGCATAGTATATATGTAGTGAGGTATTCCAGATCACGTGTGTAATGGTACTTTTAGTCCAGGGGAGGTTAGGAAGTTATTATGGCGTATCAGATATGGATTTGATAGCATTGATCCAGCTTGCCATAATGTCATCATAATATATAACTATGCTATCAAATCAATATGTAGAATCCAGCTTTACTGAAGTGTAACAAAAAGGCAAAACTTTTTTTCTTTTTTCTTTTTTTTGTCTTAGGTTGATTGGAGAGGAATTAGATCACCTGTCAGTTTTTTAATGCTGTCTGTGCCCCCATTAGGAGGATTCACCTTCTCTATTTGTCCTGTTTACCGTTATCATCTGAAGTAAAAGTAAAAGAGGGGAAATCTTCCAATGGGAACACATTCTGGTGACCCTGGTGGCACACTGGGATTCCCTCACTTTTAAGGGATTTTTTCCTCACTTCCTGCTTTGCTATGGAACAGGAAGTGAAGGGAAATCTCCCCTATGGGATGTAGATGGCAAAAGAAAAAATGACAGGTCTATAACCCTTCCTTACTCTATCCAAATTGAAAAGAAAAAGTTTTGTGACACAGAAAACCCCTTCCTGATAACTCCTGAACAAAATTCTGAGGCTCTATGTGGGAGAAGTAAGACCCAACCACTAAGATTTTAAAGACAAGGCTTTGGGAGATGAGCGGACACAGCGAAGAGTAAGTGAAGTGAGGACAGGTAAATGTCAGACATGTCAATATGTCTTCTTCAAAATCTTTATGGTAACAAGAACAGATAAAAGGAGTGATTTGTTAAAGGTGATTAGAGAAGGTGTGGAAACCCACTAAGAGTAAATCCACTAAAAGTGCAGCTACACTTCAGTTTATTTAATTGTTTTCAGGCCAGTGATTCACAAGCCTCTCAATATACAAACATCTGTCTTATAAATGCCACAGACCAGTAGAATTGTATATCTTCTCCTAGAAACCATCTTCCACCTAACTATATACTGCATTTTTATTGCACAAAACCCACTTACTTAAAAATGATAGTACTTCTTATAAAAAGCCTATTGGAAGAGTGTTCTCATTTAATGATGTCCTGGGCCTTGAATGAATGACATCATTGAGCAAGTACTAAGCATGCAGTATAAATCTGCCGCGTCACATATAAGCAGCCTCTACAGAGGCTAAATGAAGACTAATGACGCGTACACACGAGCGGAATGTCCAACAGAAAAAGTCAGACGGAAGCTTTTCATCATATATTCCGATCATGTGTATGCCTCATCTGACTCTTTTTTTTTTTCAAAAATTCTGACGGACCTAGAAGTAGAAACATTGTTCGCTCATTAAATACGATGTTTTGGGCAGATACTGGTTAAATACATTTAATCATGCCTAAATATCTGTGTGCTAATGTATACCTTTTGTTTCCTTCTCATAGGGGACCAAAGACTTGGAGGACACCCCTCAACAGAGGACATGAGAAAGAAGGGAAACTACAAAAACACACCCTGAGGATCTGGAGGAAGGAGAGGTGGAGGAACTTGGCGAACTTGTCACCACAACAGGTAATATATGTATGCCTGCATATTTATAAGACATGTTTTTCCAAAAACATTTAGGTGATTTGCTGGTTGTGGAAGAGCAAGCTCAAAAATTCACAAGTGCAAGTGTACAATTACTAATCCATGACATCATGACATGGAATCGTGAAATCGACATCATAAGAAATAAACTAAATTTTCTGGAGCAACAAATGAAGAACATGATTGATGTGTTGGGGAGAATTTAAAAGATCTTCAAAATACAACAATTTTCTCAATTGTTGTTGTCTTAAAAACTGTTTTTTTTTAGGAATTAGTAAAAGCCACATTTTGAAGATGCACACAGTGTGTCAACATGTGCCATCAGGGGATTTCAATGTACACGTTTGGTGAGTTCAACCCCTTCCTCCCAAATTAAGTAGGTGAGAGGAAGGGGTTGCCCCCCCAAAACAAGTCCATTGATCCCCCATAATGGGAGATAGCACATGTTGACATTAGGCATGGGATCGGGAGGAAAATCCCCAATTTGTGTGCATCTTCAAAATTTGGCTTTTATAGGGGTTACATTACTCCATCTGATAAAGGCAATATCAAGACACTTTGGACACTAGAATGTCTGATATTGCCTTCTGTTTTTCTACATTGAACTTTGTAAGTTCCAGAGTTTTGTGTGTTATGTTATTAAACATGCCTGTTTACAACAAAAACAAAAAAAAAAATTTCCAAAAAAAAATAAAAAATGTTGTCAACAAAAATTTAATAATGCACATGTTTGAATGTGCACACAGTAAAACATTTGCTAATCAACAATGTGTGGCTTCTTCTTTCAATGCTCAATACCAGCTTTTTAAGTCATTCTGTGTTTACAGTGACAATGGGCCTTATTTACTAAAGGAAAATCCACTTGGCACTACAAGTGCTCTAGGAGCACAGCCAAAAACAAACACAAGCAATAAAGAAAAATCAAGATTTTATCAGATAATATTTTTTTTATTAAAACATTTTTTTATACATTGTCTGGCATAGCAATGGCCCCCTACCCATAAAATTATTTACATATTTCTCTTGAACTTCACGGGCACTTTGGGGGGCCAAGCCAGGACGGCCAGTATCCAGGCCCCTCAGGGGATTCTCAGTAATAAGTCCGGCCTCAGGCCCAACTGAGGCAATATAATTTTAGAAAAAGATAAAAGTGCAGCGCTTACCACTAGGTGAATTTTCATATAACTGAGTATAAATGAATAAACTTTCATAAAAAACCTAAATATTAGTGAATCCAAATATAGTGAAAATCAATAGTGAAAAGTGTTTTCAAAAAATTAGTTGTCAAAATAAAAAACAACAACCATCAGAAACTCAAAAGTCCAATGCATTTAAACATGTGAAAAGAAATTTTCAAAGGTGTATAATAGTGTCCTATATAAGTGAACAAAAAATGTAGTTAAGCCTGTTTGTTCAGAAAAAGTGCTTGACCACGTGGACCCTTCACAGCTACAAATCAATAAGAAGTGGAGGCTTACCAGATCACCAATTAGTATGCACAAATGCAAATACCCAAACGATTCGAAACGGACAGCAGGAAAACGACCTAGTCTCTCAGACGTTCCACAGTCACCGAATCGACTCGAGTCCTCTCACTGGACGATTTGCACAGCCGCGTAGAGTTTTCGATGTGGGAAGCCAAAAGTCAACCCACACCTTCGAGTGTTTCATAGTTCCCAGGTCCGTTCCGGTCCTTTCAGAAGTCTCGGGATATCGTATCACCATAAAAACAAAAATAAAAAAAGTGCGCCCAATCGTGTAATAAAGTTTAAACACGTAAAATTTATTATTCAACCGAATAATTTTAAGCGCTACAAATGACTCCACCGAGCCATACAAAAGTAGACGTAACGTAAAAAATTAACAATTTTGCTAGCAAAGTAAATATAAAATGAACGAATGCTAAAGCACAAAGGGTGAGCGTAACTACCCGACGATCGTGTCGTCAAAATCTGACGTCATCAGGGGTACGCCCACACCCCTGTGCTAAACCCTTTTATAGCCTATGGGTAAGGTAAGGAGCCCTGCCATAGGTAGAGACAAAAACATCCAATCGTAGATTCAATTGATTTAACCACCGAACTACCAATTCATTTGAACGAGGTCGGAGCCCAGATTCCCACCCGTTACAAAAAATAGAAAAATTTGTAGAAGTTTATAAAATACCTCCCGAACGGCATACACATTCGATCAAGATCGAAAACCAATTCATTCGAACGAGGTCGGAGCCCAGATTACCACCCGTTACCAAAAATAGAAAAATTTATAAAAGTTTATAAAGTACCTACCGAACGGCATACACATTCGATCAAGATCGAATACCCCAATTATATCCAATGGCAGAATGGATGTGTAATAACACTTACCAATCGAGGTGACCGAACAGTGATGTCTCCAATGGTGGAGAAAAAATTCCAAAATGTACAAAACAAGTGAATGTGTGTAGATTTAAATACAACCATCCACAAAATTATAAAAATTTGGATACATGAACGTGATGATATGATAAAATACCAAACCAGCGTCAACTACCCAACGTTACCCATAGTCTATTCACAAAATAGCCTAATAAGTAAGACATAAACATTAAACTTGAAAATAACAATCTTTTTTACAAAAGATCTACAACTAGTATCACAGAGGTTAAACACAAAAATACATAGAACAGTGGAGCCCAAAATCATATGGTTTAGTCATCAGAGTATGGGTACTTTGAATATCAATTTTAGCTAATAAAACACAACCACTGAGACGGACCAAAGAGGGGGACATCAACCATTATTAATGAAACAGTTGATGTCCCACTCTATATTGAGTCCCCCAGGGATGTGCGTACCTAATTTGTGTATCCAATTGGTTTCAGCTCTTGAGATGGTGCGCTTAGCATTACTGCCGCGCCAATGCGGTACATATTTCTCAATTGCTAAAAAAGTGGTACCTCTTGGATCACGGTTATTTTTCAAATCATAATGCTTACTCACATTATGCTTGTCAAAACCTTTGCAGATGTTGGTTATATGCTCCCCCAGACGCACATGTAACATACGTACTGTGCAACCCACATATTCCAAGCCACATGGACACCTAAGCAGGTACACAACACACTTAGTGGAGCATGTGATAAACGTTCGAATGGGATATATATATATATATATATATATATATATATATATATATATATATATATAATTTTAGGCATTTTTCTTAAATAATTGTGCAGTATGCAGCAGGATAGGATGATACGGTTGATTTTGTAGTCCGCCATATAGACTGCTGTCAGAAACAGGCGGAACTGGCTGGCCATTATCCCGAAGGTATTCTCAACGACTCTTCTCGCTCTGGCCAGCCGGTAGTTAAAAACTCATATTGTTCCAACACCACAGCTACACTATTAAACCCCTTATAGTTATAATAGTAAGACCCTGAATGGGGTGGTGGCATGATGTGGATGTGCTTCCCAGCTATAGCACCTCCTCAGTTGGGAAAGTCCCAACGGTCAGCAAAATGGGAGGCCACAGTCTACCATTCCTGTGGCATTGAAGGAAACTGTAGAGTCAACAAGACTCCATAACATTGCAAGCAGATTACAAAAAAAAATTCTTGCACAACATCAGTATAACATTTATTTTAAGGAGTATTTAAAGACAAAAATGTAAGGTCCACTTATCAGATTTCTCACCCCCTATGATGGCCCATTGATAACATTTTAGGGGGGGAGGGTTTGAGGTGACTTTGGGAGCCAAAAATAAAAAAGCCTCCAGCACTCTGCCTGAATTCAAAGACACACATAACATGTGTACACATTTTAGGGGGTGTTTCGGGTAAAGCACTACAATGGAGCTGACAAAATATATTGTTAAGGGACCAGGCTGTAGGTGTATATGGGCCCAGGATAGCATGCTGGGGAGGTTAGTGAAGGCAAATATGCATGTGGGCCAAAAAAGGCATGCATGAGGATAAAGGGGACATTCACAGCATATTACAATCATGGTAATCAGGGAATGATGAAAGAAATACAATACAATAGTAAACATTAAATACATATAATGGGATGTTAAAGGATAAAACGTACCCTAATATAGTCCTTCTGCAGGACTTAAATAATAGCAGAACAGGTCTCTGAAATAATGATCCCCAGAGCCTGGGGGGAGATGCCTGTAGAGATCTTGAGGTCCTGTAGACTTCTCCCAGTCGCCAAGTACCGCAAGGTGGCAACTAGCCTCTGCTCCAGAGTGATGGCTTGCCTCATGCAGGTATCCTGCCTGCTGATATAAGAGGTCAGCAAAGCCAACAGATGGTGAAAAACGGAGTCCACCATCCGAAGAAAGTTCCTGAAATCATTAGGATTATTCTACTAGATCTCACGTAGCAGCGGCATGTGCGAGAATTGGTCACGCTGGAGTAACCAATTCTTGGTCCATGAACTCCTCCTCGCCCTGTTCATGGATTGGACTTGGGTCAAAGTATAAACCCCAACACCAAACCCCCACACAGCACGAACTGTACGACGAATATGTGACCGCAACATTGCTTCAAAACAGTAGACTGGTCAGAATGAACTTAACAGAATGCCCTGAAGAACAGTAATTCCTCTGAAGAGCGAGCTGAAAATCAGCAACGAGCGGACAAGAACGCACTGACAAACAGATACGAACTGACTGCATGCACTGAAAATCAGTTACAAACCCACAAGCACAAACTGAACAGCAGTAAAACGATCTGAAAAGCTGGAGTCTGAAAAGCGCGAATCGTCTCTAACATAACTTCTACTAACACGAGATTAGCAGAAGGATCCCAAAGGGTGGTACAGTAGCTATTGAACTTCCTTTTTTTAGTCCTGTCGTAAGTGCTGTAAGGCCGCGTACACACGGGTGGATTGTCTGCCCAACTAAGTTCGGCAGACAATCCGACAGACAGTCCGTTCAAAATTTGCATGAACGGACTTGACCACACACGATGAGCAGACAGTCCGCTGAAAGCGTGCGTGATGACGTGTACAGCACGTACGACGGGACTAGAAAAACGACGTCCTATACACTGCAATGCAACCTTCGGCCGTGTAAACCCTTTCTGAGCATGCGCCATACTTAGTCCGTCCAACTTGCCTACACACAAGCGGACTGTCCGCTGAAACCAAGTTTGGACGGACAAAACCAAGTTTGAACGGACTGTCTTACGGAAATTCCGTAAGACTTTGTTCGTCAGACTGTCCGCTGAAAAAGTCCGCTGAAGCCCACACACGAGCGGATTGTCCGCTGAAACACTGTTCAGCGGACTAAGTTGGACAGACAATCCGCCCTTGTGTACGCGGCCTAAGTCACCGCATTCTTGGCGGTCGGACTTTGGTGTGATTGTGTGTACGCAAGACAGTTTCAGCGGAATTCCATCTGAACTCCATCGGAAAAACCTTCAGAGTTTATTCCGACGGGAAAACCGGTCGTGTGTATGAGGCATAAGACACACTTTTAGGAGCAAAGCACATGTATGCTTTTCTTGGACATAATTGGACATTAGTTCCAGTGTATTTGACAGCAGGGCCCTGGCATACAAGGAAATTACGATTTGATGGATAAAGACACACACCTGTAGGGCACAGTGCATGTCATTTCATAATTCTGGACTCGTGAAAAGGGGAAAAATGATGCTTCCTGTGTAAAATATATTCACAGTAAAGAAAAAGATTTTGGAGTATTGTTCGGAGTTCCATGACAGGACAGAATTACCCCACAGGTACTGTGATATGTACAGTACATAAGTCCATAAATGGTGTTGTCACTTGGTGTGTGGAAGTTTTTTTTTAGCTGTTTATTTTTCTAAAAATGACCATGGTTCTGTGACAGATCAAGCTGGGACAGGGGCTTTTGAAGGGGACTAGGGGCTAGCCTTCTACACACTGATTATAGCCAGATCAGATCAGATCAGAGCAGATCACTCTCTAATGATGGACAATAATGTGATGAATGCTGAGCGTGAGGCTTGGATTAATTCTCTGAATAAAGACAATAAGGCTTACCTTCTGGAGTGGATGGAAAGGTATAATATTAATCTTGTACAGGTTAATGGTCTGAGGAAATATGATGGCCCTCCTGCAGACTGGGTTGGAGAAGCCTCACTTGGGGCAGAAATATTTATCAACAATCTCCCCCAAGAAATCTATAAAGATAAGTTAATTCCACTTTTTAAACTGCTGAAACCTTGAATGAGTTTTTTTAAGTAAGTAAAAGCTGGTTAATGCGATTTGGACAGCCCTGTATCTTCTTTCTGGGGAACTGGTGCCAAACTGTCTGGGTGGGAACTGACCTGAGTCACCTAGGCTTGTCTAGGTGACTAATTGTTAATTAGCTTACTGTTTAATTAGATTACTGTTTATGTTGGCTGCTCTTGAGATGTACTGTTAGATGTACTGATGAGATGTGATTGAGCTGGTATGTAATCTGTGTGAATTTACAAAAAGTCAGTTCCAGTTTGTACCTAAGCTAGCGTTGTCTAGTTCTTGTTTGCAATTCTTAGCGTTAATACCCAGTTCTTAGTTCCAGAGTGGAGGAAGCTGTATCTTGGCAGAGGCACCCAGACTGGGTGCCATGGGGTCCATCACAGTTTCTAACTATGTGATTTTATACAATAAATATACAGTACATGGGTATGTGGGAGTCTCTTGGGTGTATGGACTGAAGACCAAGTTGCGGCCTTGCAGATTTGAGCCATGGAGGCTTGGTGATGCACTGCCTACGAAACACTAAAGCCCCATACACACTATCAGTTTTTCTGCTGAGTTTTTCCTTCAGATTTACCAAAACCATATAATATGAGGTCAAACCTTAGGAGTTTCAATTTGTATGCAATATCAGGCAGGCCCTTCTACTACATGGTTTTGGTAAACCTGAAGGAAAAACTCAGCAGAAAAACTGATAGTGTGTATGGGGCTTTACAGTCCTTGTGGAGTGCCCTTTGATTTGAAAAGGTAGAATCTTCCTCTTTAAACCATAAGCTTGACAATTACTTGTCAAATCCATTTAGAAATAGTAGATTTCGATGCTGCCTGTCCTCTTTTAGGACCTTCAGGAAATACAAACAAAACATCTGTTTTTTTTAATCCGAGCAGTCGCCTTCAAGTAGACTTTAACTGCAATCACCACATCAAGAGAATGTAGTGACTTTCCTTCCGTTGAACCAGGTTCTGGAAAAAATGAAGATAGAACAATATCCTGGTTTAAATGAAAACTTGACACTACCTTAATTTAGGATAAGGACGCAATACTACCTATCCTTGTGAATAATTACATATGGCTCTTTACAAGAAAGAGCAGCCAACTCTGATATCCTTCTTGCAGAAGATAAGGCTACCAGAAAAACTAGTTTCCTTGTCAAAAGGACCAAGGTAATATGTTGTATTGCCTTAAAAGGCATTTTCTGTAATGATGACAGAACTAAATTCAAGTCCCAAGGGTTCAGGGGTGACCTAATCGGAGGATTAATCCGCGTTACCCCCTGAATAAAGCTGAACCAAAAATGCGAAGCAAGTGGTCGCTGAAATAATATTGATAAGGCCGAGACCTGGCCCTTTATAGTACTCAAGGCCAACTTTTTTTCTAACCCCATTTGTAGAAAGTCAAGGATTGTAAATATGACATACTTCCTGGGGTGGCAACCCTTGGATTCATACCAGGAGACATATGTCTTCCATACGCTATAATATATGATTCTGGAGGCTGGCTTCCTTGCATTAACCAAGGAAGATACCACTGAACCTGACAGCACGCTTCTTTAGAATGTGGGTCTCAATAGCCAAACCGTTAAATTTAGCATCTGTAAGGTAGGATGGAATACCGGACCTTGCGAGAGAAGGTCTGGACGTGGTGGTAGGGTCCATGGGTCCCCTACCACCATCTATATGATCTCTGCAAACCAAGATCTCCTGGGTCATGCTGGGGCCATAAGAATCACCGACTTCCCTTCCTGCTTTATCCTGCAAAGAAGTTGTGGAAACAGCCGAAAAGGAGGGAATGCATGAATTTGTGAAAACTGATTCCACAGAAATACCAAAGGCATCTGTTCCGTACGCTAGGGGGTCTTTTGTTCTTGACACAATGTTGTTGATCTTTTTGTTGAACCTGGACGCAAACCGATCTACATCCTGAATCCCCCATCTTTGATATATTTTCAGGAAGATATCGGGGTGAAGAGACCATTCTCCCGGGAACAACGGCTGGCAACTCAAGTAGTCCGCTTGGCAATTCTCTATTCCTGGAATGAAGACTGCTGACAGGTAAGGTACATTGTTTTCTGCCCAAATTAGGATATGATTCACCTCTCTCTGGGCCGCACGACTTCTCGTGCCCCCTTGGTGATTGATATAGGTCATTGCTGTGGCATTGTTGGATTGGATCCGGACAGGACAATTCCGTAATATGAACGTCCAGGCCCTCAGGAGCAAGCGTGCCCCACGTTGGAGGGCCTGAGGGGACCAAGCCATGATCCTGTTTATCCTTTTTATTGTGATTTATGCTCAGGCCCAAGAGTTGGCCATAAAACAAAAAGATGGTATGACTCAATTCTGGTATAACTCATCTAACACACATGTTGCTACATTCATATCCCCTTATGGTAGGATACTGGGCACAAACTATTCAGTCAGAGACATAGGACTGGATTCGGGAACCTTATATGTGTGTGTCACCGACACTTACTGGGGTGACAAGTGTAAAGGCTGACCGCAGGGTAAGCCTGTATTTGTAGGAGGAGTCAGGCTGCATAAAGCCTGCCCTCCTCTGCCTCCTTCTCGTTGGACGTCGGGTCTCGTGTGGCTGACGTCACTTCCGGCGGGTCGGAGGAGGATGTCATTCTGCTGCTCTGGCGCTCATCGACAGGGTGCTTTTGGCCCCGCCGGCTCCGTTTGTGGGTGGGTGGGACAGCTTCTGTCTGCACGGGGAGCCTTCCTCCCGCCCGCCTCCTTCTCCGGCTGCCTCTGCTGGAGGGGAGGGGGGTGGGGGTTTTCTGTCTCAGGCTCCCCCTTGTCGCCCACCCGCCTCCTTCTCCCGCTGTACCAGCCACAGGCTTCCCCCGGGTGGTGCTGGGGGGGGCGCGCTTCAGCCGCCGGCGGCTGTCTGCACGGGGAGGCTTTCTCCCGCCCGCCTCGGCGGGAGGGAGGTATTCTCTCCCAGGCTTCCCTCTGTGATTCTGCCATGAGCGTTTGTCCACTGGGGGGGCTTGCACCCGCCGATTCTCCTGGCGGGGGGAGGGGAGGTTTTCGGCCACGCTGGCTCCCCCCCTCACGTGCAGGGCGCCCGCCGTTTCTCCTGGGGGGGAGGGGGAGGTGATCGACCGCCGCCGGCTCCCCCCCCACTCACGTGCAGAGCGCCCGCTGGTTCTCCTGGAAAGGGGGAGGTGAGCGGTCGTCGCCGGGTTTCCATTCCCCCCTCACATGTGCAGAGTACCGGCCGGTTTCTCCTGGTGAGGGGGAGGTGTTTGGCCGCCGCCGCCGGCTCCCCCTCTCCCCTCACATGTGTTCCAGCCTGGCGGGGTTTGGAAGCAATTTTGTGCTTGTTCCGCCGGAGGGAGCATGCTTCGCCTGGAGAGGGGGGGTTTGTCTGCGGGGTTGCCACTTCTCCTGCCTGCCCCCTTCTCCCGGTGTTCCGCCGGGGGGAGGGGGTTGTCTGCCGGTCGGTTGCCACAAGGGATCCTTCTCCCGCCCGCCTCCCTCTGGCTGCCGGGCCGTGGGGGGGAGGGGTGTCAGCTGCGCTTTCTTCTTTAAAAAAAAAAAAGACAGCTATTATGCTCCTATCATGAATATTAGCCAAGATGACAGGTAATAAATTGGTTCAGATTGTATAAAACAGGCCTTCTCCCACCCGCCTCCCTCTGGCTGCCCCGGGCAGTGGGGGAGGGGGTGTCTGCTGTGCACCCCGCCTGGGCTCCACTTGGCGGGCCTCCCCTCCCTGGGCTCCACGGGTGGTTGCGGGGGAGCCGCTTCTCCCGGTGGGAGGGGGGAATGCTTCACCTGCAGAGGGGGGGTTTTGTCCGCAGGTGGCTGCGGGGGTGATACTTCTGCCGCCCGCCCCCTACTCCCGGTATTCCGCTGGGGGGAGGACGCGTTAGCCTGCCGGGTGGCTGTGGGGGAACCGTTTCTCCTGCCCGCCTCCTTCTCCCTGTGTTCCACCGGGGGGAGGACGCCCCCCCACCTGGGCTCCGCGTGGCAGTCTCCACATGAGGTGCACCCCCCCGCCTGAGCTCCACGTGGCGTGCACCCCCCCTGCCTGAGCTCCACATGGCGTGCACACCCCCTGCCTGAGCTCCACGTGGTGTGCCCATCCCCCCACCTGAGCTCCACGTGGCGTGCCCACCCCCCCGCCTGAGCTCCACGTGGCGTGCCCACCCCCCGCCTGAGCTCCACGTGGCGTGCCCACCCCCCCCCCCCGCCTGAGCTCCACGTGGCGTGCCCACCCCCCCGCCTAAACTCCACGTGGCGTGCCCACCCCCCCGCCTGAGCTCCACGTGGTGTGCCTACCCCCGCCTGAGCTCCACGTGGCGTGCCCACCCCCCCCGCCTGAGCTCCATGTGGCATGGCCCCCACCTGAGCTCCACGTGGTGTGCCCCCCCGCCTGAGTTCCACGTGGCGTGCCCCCCCGCCTGAGCTCCACGTGGCGTGCCCCCCCGCCTGAGCTCCACGTGGCGTGCCCCCCCCCTCTCCTGAGCTCCACGTGGCGTTCTGGTGCATTAATATTCTCGTGCATTATTATTCTCGTGCCATTCATGTTCTCGTGCTATTCACGGTTTTCTCATGCAGGTTTACGTTCTGGTGCATTTTATGGTTTTCCCATGCGATTCGGTCCCATGCGTTTCCGGTCTCAGGCCATTCACGTTTTCATAGCGGTCACGTTGTCATGCATTTGTGTTTTCATGCATTTGCATCTTCTTGCAGTTGCGTTTTTCATGCATTTGCGTTTTCATGCATTTGCATCTTCTTGCAGTTGCGTGTCTTGCAGTTGCGTTTTCTCGAGCAGTTGCGTTTTCTCGAGCAGTTGTGTTTTCTCGAGCAGTTGCGTTTTTCAGGCAGTTGCGTTTTTTAGGCAGTTGCAGCTTCTTGCAGTTGCGTTTCTCAAGCAGTTGCGTTTCTCAAGCAGCTGCGTTTCTCAGGCAGTTGCATCTTCTTGCAGTTGCGTTTCTCAGGCAGTTGCGTTTCTCAGGCAGTTGCATCTTCAGGCATTTGCGTTTCTTGCATTTGCGTTTTCATGCAGTTATGTTTTTGTTTCGTTTTACGTTTTCATGCAGTTATGTTCTCGTTCGTTTACATTCTCATGCAGTTATGTTCTCGTTTCGTTTTCCGTTCTCATTCGATTTGACGTTCTCATGCTTGTTGGTTTCAAGCACGTTGCTTACGGTTCTTACGCAATTTAGTTTTTCATGCGATTTGGGTCTCTCATGTGATTTACTTTTCTTATGAAGTTGTTGTTTCTCATACAATTGATGGTTTTCCATGCAATTTTACGTTTTCTCATGCAATTGCGTTTCTCGTGCGTTTCGCAGGCAGTTGGCGGTTTTTAAACGATGTACAGTTCTTACGCATTTATGGTTCTCATGAATTTAAGGTTCTCAGGCATGATAAATTTCTCATGCAATTTACGTATCAGATGTAATTTACGTGTCTCAAGCAACTTCTTGCGTTTCCCATGTTTCTGACGTTTCCCCATGTTTTATAGCGTTTTCTGATGTATTCCCATGGTACAGTTGACGGTTCATGCAACTACGGTTTCTCGTGCATTTTTATGTTTTCTCTCGCTTTCCAGGTTTTCTCTCGCTTTCCAGATTTTCTCTCGTTTTCCAGGTTTCTCTATCGCGTTTCCAGCGTTATGCGTTTTGCGTTTCATGTTTTGCGTTCTCATGCAGTTATGTCCTCGTTTCATTTTATGTTCATCGTGCACTCATGTCCTCGTTTCGTTTTACGTTCTCATGCACTCATGTCCTCGTTTCGTTTTACGTTCTCATGCACTCATGTTCTCGTTTGTTTTAACGTTCTCATACACTCATGTTCTCGTTTTGTTTACATTGGTGTTTCATGAAGTTACGGTTCTTACGCAATTTTGTTTTTCATACGATTTAGGTCTCTCGTGTGATTTACATATGAAGTTGGTGTTTCTCATACATTTGATGGTTTTCCATGCAATATTACAGTTTCTCATACAATTGCGTTCTCGTGTGTTTTGCTGGCAGTTGACGGTTTTTAAACGACTTACAGTTCTTACGCTTTTATGGTTCTCATGAATTTATGGTTATCAGGTTTTTTACGTTTCTCATGCAATTCACGTATCGGATGTAATGTTCGTGGCTGTTATTTACGTGATGCAACTTCTTGTGTTTCCCTTGTTTCTGACATTTCCCCATGTTTTTCTAGCATTTTCTGACGTATTTCCATGGTTTTTGACGTATTCACATGTTTCCTTACGTGTTGTCCTGTGTTTCCTTCCGTATTTCCCATGTGCCGCACGTTTCATGTCTTATGCCTTTCATGTCATTACCCTTATGTAATTTCATGATTCTCAGGCTTTTTTACGTTCCTCATGCTTGTTAGTGTCGGATGTATTGTACGTGTCTGATGCTATTTACGTGTCTCATGCATCTTCTCGCGTTTCCCATGTTTCTTTTGTTTCTCGTGCTTTCTTGCCTTTTCTCGTGTTTCTTACATATTCCGTTTCGTGTCCTTATGCTTTTCTTTTCTCTTGTGTACCCCCCAGGGTTTTCTCTTGTGTACCCCCCAGGGTTTTCTCTTGTGTTTTTCATCGATTTGCGTTTCTTGTGCAACCTGCATTTCCTAGGCAGGTCGTGTTTTCTAGCAGCCGCGGTTCTTAATCCGCTCACGGTGATCAGTTCACGCTACTCATGTTTTCGTTCAGTCACGTTTCCTTATCGCAGGTTTCGTTCTTGTCGCAGGTATTTTTTGTCTGATCACGATTCTCTCGCTAGTTGTGTTCCTGATCAGTTGGGTGCCATTCCTCACTATTTATTTTAATTTCCTAGCTGCGTCCGGCCAGGAGTTGCCCTGGGGTATGGAAAGTTTGGTTAGTCAGTTTTCACTGATCCACAGTTTCTACTGGCTCAGGAACTTTCGTGGATCACGGGGCCCGGGCCAGTATCTGTAGGTTCGGGTCTCAGAAGCAGGTTCCAGTTACGCACTTTCTTTTCAGTTCCAGTTGTGGTAGATTGGTTTCCATTTGGTTGGCACTGCAGCCTTGATCATTGGGTTTTGTTTTAAATTCCAGGAAGGCCCATGACACTGCTTGGCATGTTTCCAGGTTAGGTTTCCAGTCCTGATGGTGAAACATCTAGTTCCTTTTTGCTTTTCTGTTTTGTTTTAGTTTCCTTTTTTTGCCTCCTCCAGCTGGTATCAGCCTTCAGCACTTTCTGGGCGTATCCAGTTAAGTCCCAGTATTTCATGATGAATGATCTGTCAGGTTGTTTTATTTTCTGCTTTTCCGTTTGAAGCCATCCAGGTCTCCAGCGGTGGGGACTCCCTGCTGTGCTTAGCTGACTTTCCATTGTGGGTTTCATTTTATGACGTTCACGTACTCTCAGGTTTATATTGCTTTGGTCGCTGGGTTGGGCTCAAGGGGGTGCTATAGCTGGCCTTGTGGTTCCTAAAGCCAGGGGAGGGGCTACTGCCTTTCTTAGCGTTTCCTTCTCTGCGGAAAAGGCATAACTCCTTTGCCGCCACTCCAGGTTAGACGTTATTCACTGGGTCATCTGGTTGTTGAGCTTTCTTCCTACTGTGTTATTTTTTTGCCCCCTTTTAGGCATACTGACCACGTGACCTTTGGCACACTTCAGGTCTTTGTTTCCTTGTTGCTCTTTGTTCCTTTCCTCACCATCCATAGAGTGACTCTGAGTACAAGTGTAAAGGCTGACCGCAGGGTAAGCCTGTATTTGTAGGAGGAGTCAGGCTGCATAAAGCCTGCCCTCCTCTGCCTCCTTCTCGTTGGACGTCGGGTCTCGTATCCCACCCACCCATTCCCTTTTTCTTTTAATTTCATTCTTTACATTTCATACTTGGGTATGCCCCCTTTTAGGCATACTGACCACGTGACCTTTGGCACACTTCAGGTCTTTGTTTCCTTGTTGCTCTTTGTTCCTTTCCTCACCATCCATAGAGTGACTCTGAGTACAACTGTGATTATTGGGGAGCAGTGGGATGGAACACTGGAGATACAAAATGGGGATACGACCCCGAAACCGCCAAAAATAGGAAAGACAAGAATGGGAAATCACTTCTAGACAGAATGACAATTAACAAACAACAAGGACGGTATGCTGAAAAGGAGTTTAGACTGACCATTGAAAACCCCAGCCCAGGAGACAGCGGGACCTATGTTTTCGGTATATGGTGGGGAAGTGGGTATTACAGCGATAGGAAACCTTTCCAACTAAAAGACATGTTCAACAATCCAGAATGGACAGGTTCCCAGTTTGCACCTAACTCTAACCCCCTGAGGCCCCATATGCGAACAATAGGGGACATGGTAGCCATAGCCTACCTTTGGGGATACTATGGCTGCAGAAAACGGATTCTCAGACCTTAGCCATCCAGAAACTATCCCAAGCTTTCCCAGTTCGGATCCAAAACACCTGAATCTCTAGAATATTGATGGGCAAGGTCATTTCTGATCTGGACCATTTCCCTTGGACAGTCACCTCTTCCAGGACTGCTCCCCAACCCAAAAGACTGGCATCTGTTGTTACCACCTTCCAGGTAACTGGTAGGAAGAATTTTACTTTCTGCAGATTCTTGATTATCCACCACCAACTGAGGCTCTGGAGCACCTTTGGAGACAAGCACATTGGGTAATCTAGAGCTTGGATCTTCTTGTTCCAAGCCAATAGGATACTGTTTTGCAGCAGTCTTGAATGAAACTGAGCATAAGGAATGCCTTGAATGAAGCCACCATCTTTCCAAAAAACCTCATGCAAAGTCGAATAGAAGGATTCTTCTTTGCCTTGAATACCTGAATCTGCTCCCTTATGGCATTGATCTTTGCCTGAGGTAAGAATACCCTCTTCTGGGCTGTATCTATGATCAGACCCAAGTATTCCAATCTCCTTGATTGTTTTAAGTAAGATTTCTCTAGGTTGACAATCCAACCTAGGTATTCCAGGTAGTTGACTGTGATGACCATACTTTGGTCTAAGCGGGCTACCGACTGGTCTATCAAGAGCAGATCGTCTAGATATGCTAAAATCCTTATATCTTTAGCCCTTAATCTGGCTAGAGGAGGGGCCAGAACCTTTGCAAATACTCGAGGAGCAGTAGCTAGTCTGAAAGGTAGAGCTACAAACTGAAAATTTTGATTTTCTGTCTCGAACCGTAGATATTTCTGGTGAGCGGGGAAAATCGGCACATGGAAGGCATCCTTGATGTTGATTGACACCAGAAGTTCTCCACCTTGTAGGATGGAGACTACTGATCGGATTGACTCCATGTGAAAAGAGCGGATATTCAACAACCGGTTTAGATCTTTGAGATATAGAATGGGTCTGACATTTCCGTTTGGTTTGAGTACCATGAAAAGGTTTAAATAAAACCCCAATCCCTGCTCTTCTATGGGGACTACCAATATCACCTTTTGAGAGAAAAGATGGTCCAATGCTTGAAAGACAGACTGGGACTCTGGGAATTCTAGTTTGTACCCTAGGGAAATTGAGGAAGCCACCCATTTGTCTTGACACTCTTCCTGCCAGACACTTGAGAACTGCAGAAGTCTTCCCCCCACTCGAGCAAGCGCGGAGGGGGGAGCGCCCCTTCATAAGGAGGGTTTGGTATTTTGTTTTGTAGGTTTCCTTCCCCAGGACTTCTTTTGTCTCTGGAGTTGACCCCGGGTTTACCTCTTGAATTTTACTATGGAGGCCATCGAGACTGACCTGGAGGCCAATACTCCTGGCACTGGAGAAGCAGCTTGTTTAAATGAAATACACTTACTCCTTTTCCTAACTGGCAAAAGGGTACTTTTTCCATTAGAAATTCTTTGGATGTACTTATCCAGATCATCCCCAAACAGCCATTCACCAAGAAAAGTTAAACTAGCCAGGAGCTTTGGCTGACCAATTTCTCAACCAAAGCATTCTCAGCCCCAGCAAACCTGTTTAAACTGGTCTCTCAAGGATTGACATACACCATTTGCTGCCAGCGCAGGTTGAGTTACTGAACCTGCCAGAGAAAAAGCGTTTAACAGGAAATCCCACTTTTTGTCCATTGGATCCCTAAGCATTTGAGCATTGTCTACCGGACAAGTAACATTTTTATTCACAGAAGATATAGCAGCGTCAATTGCTGGTATCTCCCACTTTTTAGTGAATTTTTACTCCATAGGATAAAGTGTTGAAAACTTTTTAGGAGGATAAAAATGCTCATCTGGGTGATCCCACTCAGAATACATAAGCTTTTCCAGCAATAAATGGATAGGAAAGGCATGCGCAGCTTGGGGAGGCTTTAGCGAACCCAAGGAAGTAGGCTTGTCAACCGACTCAGTTAAGGGTAGCATAAATGTGGAGCGGGCCAATTCAGTAAGAGATTGTACCATCAATCTTTCAGATTGTGAACCTGATCCTTCCTCATTTGACCCCTCAGAAGAGGAGTCATCAGTCATTGAAGGTCCTGGGTAACGGATGGGGACCTGTCGCGCTTAGTTCCTCTCTGGGATGAGGAAAAAACGTCTTCAGTAACACAGACAGGGGCTGCAGTGTTGGAAACAGTTGCAACGACTGATGTCCCTTTTGGCTCACTCTGACTGGCCACTTCAGATCTCTCAGGGGATTATACCATCTTAGAGATGAGTTTAGGCTTTTTAGAGCTTGAAGGAGTCTCTCTTGAGCCCTTTTTTTGGGTGTTCCCCCCCCCCCCTTCTGACCATAGCCTGATGCACAAATGCAGAGGTACTCCCAGAAGAAATCACATCCACTGCTTTAGCAAATAGTCCAGCAACTGCCTCTGCTATTTAATGCTTAGCCTGGTGCTTTTAGTAAATGTGTCACGGGAATGCCTATGTCACCAACCTCTTATATGCCCCTTTTTGCTCTTGTGTCCCCTGACAGCTGCAGCCAGCAAAAAATGTAGTTTTTAAAACATACTCCCGCACTGGACGTTGCCGTATGCCAACGCTGCACTAAGCCCCTCCCCCTCAGTCACATCACCCCCTCTCTTTTCAAAAGAGCACCTTTCCTGCACGGGCGCGAGCCTCTGATCACACAGGATAGGGGTGTATTTGGGGGGGTGGCAAGAAGGGGGCCCTGTAATCAAACTGCTGTGCAGCGGCATCGCCAATCGTTTTGATTTTGTCCAGGTAGGGGGTGTTTTTTTGTGAGAAAATCCTCTCCCAATCTTACCGGAGGCCTGGGCTGCTCGAGGGAGATCTGCAGCTTTTGCTGGGACAGCCCCCAGTGGTGACTTTTAGGCATGAAAACAATTAAGGAGACAATTCATAAGAAACTTTAAAAATTCCTTAGAAATCTCCACTTACCTTTCCCATTGCAGAGTTTTCTGTGGTAAAACCAACAGACCCAATCTTCACTCCTCACAGTGGGCTCCATTTAAAAAAACTTTCAGGAACTGGGGCCCTTTTTATCTGGGATCCGCACTTCTGGACCTGTAATAGCACCCGCCAGAAAAAACGTATGGCTGAAAAAAACAAAAAGCACTGGATCCCGGGGTCCAGCTCTCTAGAAAGAGAAGCGGTATGGGCTAAACCTAGTTTCTTCCACCACAAGGCCCGGGTACCATTCAATCTGGCCTAAAAAGACACTTTGAATGGATCTGGCTGCATAGCTAGCCCTAGCAAGGATTGCTCCAGTGAAGCTCAGCACATCTTTACTCGTGACCAACACCTTAGACACTGGCGAAAAAACTGAGGTACTCCCAGTAGTGGGAGGGGTTATATAGGGAGTGGACTTCCTGTCTTAGGGTGGCCGCACTACACCAATATTTGCCTGACTTTCCATCACCTGAAGCTGGCCTATAACCCACATAGTAATTACTATGGCTCTGTGTCCCGTGATGTACGATTAAAAAACATTTATGTGTCCTAATTGCTATGTTTGATATTTTTTTACAGGGTTGCAGCAAACTTACAGTACTTGCTTGTCTGTTCTGCTCCAGTAGTTAGGAGTGGCTGCAACAATGTTCCTTTGTAAAGAAGCATGTGCTCAGTCCACAAAGGAGAGGTGGTCTCTAGAAGGCCAAAGAATCAGAGCTTTGCCATTATGGTTATCTTGATATGATACTCAATTTTTTTTTAAAAAGTCAGGCAAATATTGGTGTAGTGTGGCCTGGACAGCAACAGTAAGTGTTTAAGCGCATTTTGAAATAAAAAAAGAGAAAGGAGACATGTACTGTGTGTTGTGAGTGGTACAGTTGTGCCAATGTATGGTTGTATTTGGAAGGTGAAATTTAAAACTGAAAAACAAGCAGATATAAAAAAAAAAACACTAATAAATGCAGTTTTGCAGTTACGTAAAGATATAAATACACAAATTTGACTTGATATTGGCCACTTGTAATCCCCTGCAAAGCAGCACTCAGACCAGAAGGGGATGCAGCAGCACTAAAGACCAGTCATGCTCTGCTACACAAGCATGTTCTGAGGCAGGAAAGGGAGCAAGCTGTATTGCTTAAAGTGTTAATAAACCCAGGACCCTGCATTCACTATACCTGGTCTCCCACAGTACACAGAACATGGAAATGCAATTATTTTAGTAAATATAAACTGCTAAATACCTTTTCTCATAAGCAGTATATAACAGTCTTGTGCCTTCTATCAGTGTTTGGTTAAAGCTTGTATGAGGAGTTTTCATTTTCCTATAACTGTCCTATGAGGCTGCATGACTACTGAAACTCTGCCCTCTGTCTGGGCAGTGCTGATTGGCGCTGTGACAGATCTCAGATACCCCATCTGGGTACCTCCACCAGACCTGTGTCTCTTGTTCTCCAAATGCACCCGCAGCCGACAGACTCTCCATAACCAGCCCTTAACCCCCCAATCACGAGGCAGACCACACAGATGTTGAGGGTTAAACATGCAGAGAATAAACTGTTTATTAAATTCAAAACATACACCTTTAAAGTTAGGGACACTCCCCTTAGGCTTGTCATAGAGTGGGTAGGGGACAAGGAAGAACCAATGGGAACTCGACACCTGTACATTCAAACAGAAACTACAGTTGAAATAACTAAAGGGATTATGACAAGCAGGCAACCCCTCCTTACACATCGCCTGCTAGGATGTGTCTCCGCACCTTTTGTCTACGTGCAATGACATAACAGAATTAAACTCAGTAACAAGAGGGGGCGGATGGGTAGAAGGAATGCAATTTACATAGGGACATCACTATATTATCCCCATGCCATTTTGTTCCCAAGTCTCGTAGCCCCACGCTTTTGGCATACCGCCATGTTGTATATGCCTTTATCAGCTAAAAGTACATTGTTTGTGGAATAAAAGTATATATGTAGCCCAGCCGGGCCAATATATTTAAGTAGTCGAAAACGGCTCCACAAGGCGGCCACAGATACCGCATTCACCTGGTTCTGATGAACAGGCAACAACGGACACAAATGTCGGAGGTGGCATCTTGTCCTGGTTGCGGGAGATGGCAAATAGCCCTCCAAATCTCCTGTTCACTGCTGGGCCATAGTCTGTGGGTAGGAGGCCAGCCCACAACCCCCTCCAAAACACTTACTGACAGAGGGTTCTGTTACGGGCCCTGTGCCAAAAAAAACACAGTCTAGCAACACACACTAAACTGAGCATGGGCAGCATTCCCTCAAGGCTCTGTGCTATCCGGAGATGGATTGGGGACTGTGAAAGAAGGGGAGGATCAGAGAAGACAGGATCAAACCGCATTTTTACACAATGCACAGGATTAACCCCTTAAGTTCAACAGTGAGTATAACAAGCATGCTTTACTGCATATACACACTGATTTTATTGTTGTGGGTTTAGTAACACTTTAACTGTCAAAGAGAAAATCCAGGTCACTCAGCAGGCTGTACTTATTAAACACTTCACGCAAAATCACGTACCTGTACATTATTTTGTTACAGTGGTTATACCAGGGTGATGCCTGCAGCCAGAGGCATCACCCTGGTACCGCTTCTTAGAGTGGATAGTCAGCTTTCACGTGATAACAACCGATGTGGCTAAGTAGCCGCTCAGCCGTTATTACAAGCAGCAGGAGGGGATGTCCCCCTCCCCCCTCCCGCCAACTTCTACTACTCCGCCAGGGTCTCCCATCCCACTGGCCTCCATCCAACATGTCCACCAGTTGGCAGGAGTTCCGAACAAAGCTTGAATCTGCTTTGACCAGGTCTCCGATGTAGTAACCGTCACTTCTGGTTTACTCAGAAGCCAGCGGCGCCAATTTAAAAAAATCCAAGGTATTCAAAAATGCCAATCTTGACGTTTTGAATACTTTGAAGTGCAGAGGAAAGGTTTGGGGTCTTTTAGACCCCTGATCCCTCCATAAAGAGTACCTGTCACTGCCTATTACTGTCCCAAGGGATGTTTACATTCCTTGTGAGAGCAATAAAAGTTATCAGAATTTTTTTTAAAGGAACAGTGTAAAAATAATAAATAAATAAGGAAAAAAAATGAAGCGCCCCCATCCCCGCGTGCTCACGGACCAAAGAAAACACATACGCAAGTTGCGCCCGCAAATGTAAACAGTGTTCAAATCACACATGGAAGGTATTGCCGCGATCATTAGAGCCATAGCAATAATTCTAACAGAAGACCGCCTCTGTAACTCTGAACTGGTAAAGGCTAAAAAATGTATTCCTGCTAGGTGGGTTGTTCTTTTTGTCAAATATGCTATTTTCCTTGTTGTCTTAGCATGGGAAGAAGTTTCAACTCACTGTCTTGTTACCAACTGGAATTTTGGGTAAAATGAGGGTGGTATTTTGTTCAATGCCACTTCCCTATTTTCTCTACAGAGTTTATGGTTCCCCAAACTTTGTTATCATCACAGTGGCTTACTATCAATGTCTGTAATTTCTTAATATTACTTTAAGGCATATCCCAGGCTCTAGAACTGATTTTTTTTTTCACATTCCAAAAAAGTTATTACAAGATACTATTGCTATTGTAGATAGGGTTTTGACAGGTTTATGCTAAGCAAATCTATGCAGTTTAAAAATAAAGATGCTGCTTACAAAAATAACTAAAAAGCAACAATGCAGAAGCCAAATGTGTGTACCAGGAGCAAGAATTGAGACCACACAGTTACTGGCTTGTATTATTTATTGAAAATTGTTCTTGTAGCCTTTATAATACTAAAGTCTGATTGATGCATGTCTTTTCAGCTTCTCAGTATGAATTTAAACAGTGTTGTAAAGCCTACATTAAGCATTTGCTTAAAAGTAAAGGTATAACTTTAATGTAAAAGTAAAAAGGGGAATATCAATTTTCTTCAACCGTTTTAACAGAAATTCCTATAACTGTTTACACTGTCCAGCGACTCAGAACATGGCTTCCTTCTTCCCCAAAGTTTTCTTTAACAGATACCTTTATGGTATATATTTACACAGCTATTGAAAGCAGAACTTCAGGACAACAAAATACTCCACTGAAATACATAAAATGGGAATTGTTTTATCAGTTAAAGGATTTGTATTTCTGCCCATCTATCCTTGAGATTTAAAGTACGTAGCCTTACTCTCTACTTATCCACTTCAAGACCAGGCCTATTTCTGACACTTGTTGTTTACAAGATAAAATCTGTATTTTTTGCTAAAAAATTACTTAGAACTCCCAAACATTATATATATATATATATATATATATATATATATATATATATATATATATAATTTTTTAGCCTAGACCCTAGAGAATAAAATGGCAGTCATTGCAATAGTTTACGTCACGCGGTATTTGCGCAGTGGTCTTTCAAGTATGCACTTAACTGAATTAAAAAACAAAACAAAAAAACAATAAAGTTAGCCCAATTTTTTGTATATTGTGAAAGATGATGTTAGGCCACGCACTGGTGGAATGGTGACAAACCACGGTACTTAAAAATCTACATAGGCAATGCTTTTACATTGTACCCCATACTCATTCACATCGGGTGGGGGGTCGGTATCCGGGGGCCCCCTTATTAAAGGGGGCTCCCGAATTCCGATAACCCCCCTGCCCGCAGACCCCGACAACCAACAGCCAGGGTTGTCGGGAAGAGGCCCTTGTCCTCATCAACATGGGGAAAAGGTGCTTTGGGGTGGGGGGGCGCACAGCCCCCCCTTCCCCAAGGCACCCCCCATGTTGAGGGCATGCGGCCTGGTATGGCTCAGGAGGGGGGGCGCTCGCTCGTCCCCACCCCTTTCCTGCCCGGCCGGTTAGCGTGCTCGGATAAGGGTCTGATATGGACCGGGGGGACCCCACGCCGATTTTTTGGCATAGGGGTTCCCCTTTAAGTCCATACCAGGTGACGCCTCCTTCGCTGGCCCCGGCTACCTGGAGACGCGCTCAAAATGAGCGGACTTTTCTCCGGGCGGGAAAAGTCCGTGCAGACTGGCACACACACGGCCGGTTGTCCGCTGAAATGCGAGTCCGGAGGACAGATTGGAGTGCAAAAATACTTTCTTAGTCCGCCGGACTTTTGGGTAAAAAAAGTTCGCCGGAGCCCACACACGGCGGGATTGTCCGGCGGACTTGAGTCCGCTGGACTTTTCCACCAGATTGTTTGATCCTGTGTACGAGACATTAGGCAAAAAATATAACTATATTACAAGGTCCATGAGGCTAGTGAGACACATTAGATGTAAACCCTCACATATGCCCAGTGAAGGGAACAGCCTCAGATGATACACAGGAATGACACAAATCTCCCTACACAAGTTTTACATGTATATCTGCTGTCTTCAGCCGTATACATTCTTTAAAAAGTGCTCTTTGTGTTACAGATTTTCTCCTCCTGTTCACCACTGGGACTGGATTCTTGACATACAGCCAAGACAGCCAATTGGAGGAAAGACACACACCCTCCCTCCACATTGGCAAAGAAAGAAAGGAATGTGCAGAGCTCTGCTCTGAGATGGCAAGCTGCGTGCAAATCTATTTATAGCAACCTCCCCCGACTTACACTTCAGGCTGCTGTCTCGGAGAACTTGTCAAAAGTTATCAGGCTGATAACAGAAGAAGTAAACAAGAGACAGCTACAGGACATAGTGCTTTAAAGAGAGATAAGAAAACACTACAGATATGTGCCCAGCTAAAATTTCATGAATTAGGTTTACAACCCATAATTTCATCTTGCTAAAGGTCGTGCCGATTTTTAGATTAAGGAGCTCCTTATGAAAATATAGACTTACCTAAGATAGACTTTTTGATTGGGTCAGATTAGCTCTTCAAAACCGTGTCTAGGCACAAAGAAAGATAGCTGTATGAGCAGATGGCAGCTCACGTTTTACCATTGGAACTTTTAAATACTAAATTTATGAGGGCTAGTGACTTTTGCAACATCAAAATGGACTTAAACTGTTACTAAACCCACAACAGTAAAATCAGTCTGTATATGAAGTAAAGCATGATTGTAATACTCACTGTGGAACCTAAGGGGGTTAATCCTCTGAATAGTGTAAAAAGGCTGTTCGATCCTGACCCTCCTCTTCTTCCACTGTCCCCAATCCATCTCCTGATAGAACGGAGGCTTGGACACAAGCTGCACATGCTCAGTTTGGTGTGTATTGCTAGAGAGTATTATTTTTTCTTTTTTTGGGAGAGTGCATGTGATCAGCACAGGGCCAATCAGCACTGTCCAGACAGAGGGTCAGGAGTCCTACAGCCTTATAGGACAGTCAGAGCAGAATGAAAACTCCTCCTATAAGCTTTAACCAGACACTGATAGAAGTCACAAGACCGCTCTAACAGCTGATGAGAAGAAGTATTTAGCAGTTTATATTTATTAACATAATTGCATTTTCATGTTCTGTGTACTGTGGGAGATCAGATATAGTGAATGCAGGGTCTTGGGTTTAGTAACACTAATCTTCAAGGTACCTGAACTCTGCACTGTACCGTAGGCCAAGTTACTTTACTTAACTACTTGCCACCCTCTTGTTCTGGGAAAATGCCGTAAGACGGCACCCCAGAACAGCCACTCTTGCACATCTAAGGGGGCATGCAGTGTGGCAATCGTGACCGTGCTGTGTTCCTGTGATCATCAGTGCCCTGATTACAGCAAAGCCCCCTCAGTGCCACCAATCAGTGCCCACTAGTGACACCAATCAGTGCCCATTAGTGATACCAGTCAGTGCTGCCTTTCAGTGCCGCCCATCAATACCCATCAGTGCCGCCTATCTGTGCCATCTATCAGTGCCCACCAGTGCTGCACATCAGTGGCCACCAGTGCTGCACATCAGTGGCCACCAGTGCGACATATTAGTGCCTCCTCATCAGTGCCACTTAATTAGTGCCCATTAGTGCCGCCTCATCAGTGCCTATCAGTGCAGCCTCATCAGCGCACATCAACGAAGGAGAAAAATTACTTATTTACAAAATTTACTGACAGAAACTAAGAAAAACTTTTTTTTTCCCCAAAATTTTCTTTTTTGTAAAAAATAAAAAATCCATCAGTGATTAAATACCACCAAAGTAAATCTTTATTTGTGTGAAGAAAAAAATGCATATGGGTACAGTGTTGTATGACCGCGCAATTGTCATTTAATGTGCGACAGCCCTGAAAGCTGAAAAATGGTCTGGGCAGGAAGGGGAGTAAAAGTGCCCTGTATTGAAGAAGTTAAGTATGTTTTTCATTTTTATTTTTATGTTACAGTTGCTTATGTCTGTTTTGTAATACCTTTTTTGTAAATATTTTTTGCACTCTTTTCTGCTCATTAAACAATATTTAAAAATCCTTAGGCTGCATCTCTGAATTCTCTAAGGCCCCTTTCACACTGCGACCGTCGGCGGTAAAGCACCGCTATTTTTAGCGGCACTTTACCGTCGTTTTAGCAGCGGTCTGAGGCCGCTAGCGAGGTGGTTTTAACCCCCGCTAGCGGCCGAAAAAGGGTTAGAACTGCCCGCAAAGCGGCGCTGCAGAGGTGCTTTGCCGGCGGCATAGCCGCGCTGTCCCATTGATTTCAATGGGTAGGAGGGGTTTAGGAGCGGTGAATACACCACTCCTTTCACCGCTCCAAAGATGCAGTTAGCAGGACTTTTTTCACCATCCTGCTAGCGCACCGCTCCAGTGTGAAAGCCCATCGGGCTTTCACACTGGCGTGAAAGGGGCTGTTTTTTTCAGGTGCTACAAGGGCGCTATTTTTAGCGCTGTAGCGCCTGAAAACCGCCCCAGTGTGAAAGGGGCCTAACTGGAGTTTAAGTAACTCTGCCTCTCTAAAGAAGCTGCTGTAGTATAAACACATTTCTGTCTGGCCATGCAGCAAGTGATATAGACATTTTTAAGAAGGCCAGAACCACAATAGTGAAAGCTGTAAACAGTGCACGTTTTAGTTAAAACACATTGTGGTGACTACCATGTGTATGTGTGTTAAGGATTAACAGCTTAGTTGGCCTGTCCCAGTGATGATCATTCTTAATCTACTGTCCTGTAAATTGGAAAATCTTTGTGCAGGGTAAGGATGAGAGTGTGTTTGTCACAGTCACTGCTTACTCACTTCCTGTAAAGACAACCTGGTCCACCAGGGGTGTAATACTCTGTTATTTTACTGACCCTGTGGAGCTTGTTTTAAGAGAATCCACCACTTTCCCCTTGTAGGCAAATTGAAAGAATAACCCCTGCAGCGCCATAAGAACCAGGTATCCAATTCTTGTATGAGCTCTGTGATGGATGGTATCTCATCTTATACTAGTTTGAAACTTCCTTTCCTTCCACTAGGGCTGAGCTGAACACCCCCCGGTTCAGTTCGCACCAGAACTTTCAAACGGACTGAAAATTTGTACGAACTTTAGAACCCCATTGAAGTCTATGGGACGTTTGAAATAAAAAGTGCTAATTTTAATGGCTAATATGCAAGATATTGTCCTAAAAAGGGTTTGGGGACCCGGGTCCTGCCCCGGGGACATGGATCAATGCCAATTTTTTTTTTTTTTAAACTGCTGTACTTTCGGGAGCACTGATTTTAATGACGATTAAAGTGAAAAAAAAAGTGAAATATTCCTTTAAATATCGTGCATAGGGGGGGGGGGGGGGGTGTCTTTAATATGCCTGTGAAGTGGCACGTGTTTCCCGTGTTTAGAACAGTCCCTGCACAAACATTTAATGGAAAAAAAGTAATTTAAAACTGCTTGCGGTTTTAATGTAATATCTGGTTCCAGCAATACGGATGAAAATCATTGAGAAAAGAATGGCATGGGTAGCCCCCCCTGCCCATTACCAGCCCCCCCTGCCCATTACCAGCCCCTTTGGGTCTTGTACGGGTATATTAAGGGGAACCCCCTACCCAAATTAAAAAAAGGAAAGGCTTGGGCCCCCAGGCCCTATATACTCAGAACAGGAGTATACAGGCGGTGCAAACAAGACAGGGACTGTGTAGGTTTGTTGTGTTAAGTAGAATCTGTTTGTAATTTTGAACTGGTATATTTTTAAAGTGTAGCTCCAGTCAAAAAATAAATTTTTAAGCTTTTTGGAAAACAAAGGGAAGGGTTATCACCCCTGTATAATTTTTTGGCCCGTCTGTCTTTTTTCATCTCACTTCCTGTTGTCTCCTTCCGTTTGCAAGTAGGAGACGTTTGTAAGTTGAATGTTTCAAAGTAGGGGCCTGCCCTATATGCTCTGCAGAAATGTGGGCCTAAGATGTTGGTGTTGCCACAACACTGTAAGCCCTCAAAGTGACTCTTGGTGAGTGCTGGAGCGCCCTGCTGTGAACGATTATATCAAGAATTGTAATTACATGCCATTGTTGAACAGTGGTAGAAAAATTGGGCCTTTGGTGGTTGGGTGGTGCTGGTGCCACAACACTATAAGTCCTCACAGTTACTCTCGGTGGGCGCAGGAACGGGCCCTGCTGTGAAATATTATATCAAGAATTGTTCAATCAAGAACACCAGCAATAAGGGGTATCTTCTGGTGTATACTGTGCTGGAGGCACACAACACCCAATTTAACTGCAGCAGATGCCTGTATTACAGAACACCAGTAATAAAGGGTAGCTTCAGGTGTATATTGTGCTGGAGGCACACAACACCCAATTTAACTGCTGCAGATGCCTGTATTACAGAACACTAGTAATAAAGGGTATCTTCAGGTGTATACTGTGCTGGAGGCACACAACACCCACTTTAACTGCTGCAGATGCCTGTATTACAGAACACCAGCAATAAGGGGTATCTTGAGGTGTATACTGTGCTGAGGCACACAACACCCACTTTAACTGCTGCAGATGCCTGTATTACGGAACACCAGCAATAAGGGGTATCTTCAGGTGTATACTGTGCTGGAAGCACACAACACTCACTTTAACTGCTGCAGATGCCTTTATTACAGAACACCAGAAATAAAGGGTATCTTCAGGTGTATACTGTGCTGGAGGCACACAACACCCACTTTAACTGCTGCAGATGCCTATATTACAGAACACCAGCAATAAAGGGTATCTTCAGGTGTATACTGTGCTGGAGGCACACAACACCCACTTTAACTCCTGCAGATGCCTATATTACAGAACACCAGCAATAAGGGGTATCTTCAGGTGTATACTGTGCTGGAGGCACACAACACCCACTTTAACTCCTGCAGATGCCTGTATTACAGAACACCAGCAATAAAGGGTAGCTTCAGGTGTATACTGTGCTGGAGGCACACAACACCCACTTTAACAGCACTAGGTTCACAAGAAAAGAAGACACTGTCCCTGCCTATCCTGCTCTCTCCCTGAATGCCACAACACACTACACAAGGCCGCCGCGCTGGCGGCCTTATAAAGTGTGGGGCGTGTACTAAACCCCCTGAGCTATTATTGGCCACCGGCATCCTGTCTGTGGCCAATTATGGCCTCCTCGCTGCTGGCGCTGTGATTGGCCAAGCATGCGGGGTCACAGTGCATGCTTGGCCAATCATGAGCCAGCAATGCACTGCGATGGCGTAGTGCATTGTGGGGCGTTCGCGCCACACGAATATTGTGGAACGGTCCACAAAGTTCTAATTTCGCCGGACGGACGAACGGCCGATGTTCGAGTCGAACATGCGTTTGACTCGAAAACCGAGCTCATCCCTACCTCCCACACATGACAACATAATGCCGCTCAGCTCAGACCCAGGTATTGCAATCTGGGGGTAAGGTGAGGAGGTCCCATACTTCCCTATAACAAGCAAATATTTCTCAAGGGCTCCAATAGAGCAACAGAGCAGTTGCAGAAGCATAGCAAAGGTAAGTATCAGCTGGTACTAAACTGTTATACTTTTCAATACAACCTATCACTTTGCTCTAAATGGATCTAGGAGACCACATATGATTGACAACTTGTTCCTGCACTTTTGTTTTAGCACAAATTATACCATCTGTGATAAATAATAATAATAATGATTAATAATTAGATTTTATTTAAGTTACTTTAAAGAGAGGCTTGCTATAAGTTCTAATCGCTCATTTTAGAAAAGTTTAATTTTCCAATAATAAACATTAAAATCATTTTTAGGTGAAATACATTTTTATGTTTTGTTTAAAAAAAAAAAAAAAAATCCAAAACTTGACTTGCAAGTACTTAAAATCAGTCTGAGATCCCAAAGGCATGAACCTTTATTGTAGAAAACATATGGAGCTGGAATCTATTCCTCTAATCTACAGAGAACATGGTGTGTGACTGAAATTGGATATATTAAGTGTTTACTGAGGCCTTCAACTTTGTAATTAACAAATCTTGAACATATCTGGAAAATCAATGCTCCCATACTTACAAAGTTAGAATGTTTGCAAAACTTTACCCTTTTTCTTAAGGGCCGGTTCACACTGCGGGCGACTGCGATCCGACTTCAGGTCGGTCTAGGTCGCCTCAAGTCGCCTCCAGGTCGCGCTGCATTAAAAACAATGATAGTCAATGGAGCTGTCTTAATATACACTACTGCAGTAGCTCCGACTTTTAAAAAAGGTTCCTGTACTACTTGGAAACGACTTCTAGGCGACTTGTACCCATTCATGTCAATGTAAGTCGCCTCTCCTGTTCATCTGTAGGCTACTTGCAGGCTACTTGACAGGAAGTCACCCAGCCCCCACTGCAGGCAGCCCCTCCTTTCCATACACATTAGTTTCGTTTTCCTGGTTATCTTGAACTCACACAGACCAAGAGCTCAGTCCTGCAAAATGTCTGCTATGAACAGGAGAGAACCAGTGGACAATGAGTCCCTCATACGCTTTGTTCGGGAGAGAAGGTGTCTGTATGCCAAGTCTGTATGGCAAGTGACGTGGAAAGTGGACAATGACATACAGCATATGTACTTGCCTTGTGATCGACATCCGTGTATACTTGAAAAACTTGTCATCAAAACTACGCAAGTTCTCATACATAGCCCAGAACTGCCCTCTGTTATGTCCATTGGCAATGATTGGATGGATCCAGTAGCGACGTCTTCTTCCCATCCTCCTCCTCCGCTTCATTTCTTCTTCTTCCTCTTCCATCAGTACTGCCAAACCAGCTGTTAGGACAGCTGACATAAGGTAACGCACAGAGAGCATTTTGGACACAGAACAACTGGCAAAAACAGGAACAAGGAAGAAGACAGGAACAGGAATGATGTCACAAGGGGTGAAAGCTCACTTGTACAGTTCCCTGTCCTGGAGGCGACTTGTAAGTCGCCCCAAGTCGCGCTGTTAAGTCGGATACAAGTCGTATCCGACTTGGCTTCACAAGTAGTGTCGCCTCGTGTCGCCCCCTGTGTGAACCGGCCCTTAAGAATAAAGTTTTTCACTACTAAAGAGTAGCTTCACCTGGGATGTAAACAAAAATTAATGTCAGCAGCTACAAATAATGTAACTGCTGGCTTCTAGGCATTCAGGGTGAACAGCACCACTCCAGACCTGTGCCTCCCCTCCACTGTGGACACTCCAGGTGCCGGCACAGGAACCCATATGTGCTCATGATCCAAAGACACTAATAATCACAAACTGCACAACAATGTCAACTCTTTCATCCTCGGCTATTCAACCACAAATGGCATAACAGAATATGAAACATTCCCACACAGGGACCACTCCTCCTTGATGCGTTCCACATTAATAGGCTTAATTGTACGGATATTTTGGTGTCTATTAGGCTGCAATTTCAGAGGGAAAACCCGGGTAGGTTTTATCATGCAAAAAAACAGCTCCCACTAGTGATTCAGCCTGGACACGCGATAAACTGTTAACATACTGTGCATCAAGTCTGTACATTATTGCTAGATTTTTTTCTGTGAAATAAAACCTACCTGGTGTCTCCCTCCGAAACAGGTCCTACAAAGCTGCCTACAAAGTGTGCATTGAGTCTGTACAATTCTTCTGGCTTTTTGTGAAATAACACACTCAAATTTTAATTTCTTATTTAAACCTGCCTAGCCCCCCCTCTGTATCATTGGCTTACTAAAGCTGCGTACATAGAATGTATTGAGTCTGTACAATTTATGTGCCTTTTTTCTGTGAAATGGCATACCCTAATTTTGATTTCTTGAATAAAACCTGCCTGGTATTTTTCTCTGAATCCTACAGAAGTTGCTTACACAGTGTGCATCATGTCTTTGCAGTATCTGTGGCTTTTTGCTATGAAAGAATACAATTAAAGAATTAAAAACTACTTTTTATGTCCCTCTGAAACTGCAGCCTATTAAAGTAGTTTTAGCTCAGATAGTGTAATCTGTACAATAATACATTATAATCTTGAATTCTAGATTTAAACCTGCCTGATCTCTCCTTCTTAAACTGAGATCTACTAAGGACACTTACATAGTGTGCATCCGTTCTGTACAGTTATTTTGGCTAAAAAATGTAATACAAAATACCTTTTAAAAAACACACATAGAAAAATAACCTAGCTCCTCGCCTCTCACTTTAGGATTTTTTTAAATAAAGGGATGTCATGCCAGCTATGGCAAGTGTCAAATTAAAGCCTTGTGTGAGGATGGCCAGCCCTTTGGTGCCTGCAATGCGGTGTATCCAAACACTAGATTCATGCAATTCTTTGTAGTAAGTGCTTAATGCTTATTAATAAAAATAAAAAAAAGTCAGGTATGAGCATGTAGGCCTTTTACATGATAATTTAGAGTTGGTGACTGGGGACAAAAAGAAGACACATTTATTAAATACCTTCTTCAGCTCTGTGTACACAAAGCAAATTGGGGAGGCTCAATCCTATAATGGGGATAGTATTGATTTTGCCCCCAATGATCCTCATTGGCTCAAAATTGATATGGTCCAGAAGCATTTAGACAAAATAAAGGTGAATAAAACACCTGGGCCAGAAGGCTTACACCCATGTGTGCTTAAAGAGTTAAGCTCTGTTATTTCAAAGCCATTGGTTATAATTTCCAGAGACTCTGTAATGACTGGTGTAGTACAACTGGATTGGTGTAGGGCCAATGTGGTGCTTATATTTAAAAATGGATTGGTTACTAGTTTAACCTCTATAGTCAGGAACATAAGGCAGGAAGGCAGTTTAATAAAAGACCACATAGAAGAGTTTTTACTAGAAAACCATATTTTAGGCAATAGTCAGCACGGGGGTCATGAAAGACTGAAGTTGTCAAGCAAATCTGCTTTCTTTTTATGAGGAAGTAAGCAAAACTTAGACAAAGGCGTGGCTGTGGATATACAGTGCACACAGGAAAGTATTCAACGTGCTTCACTTTTTCCACATTTTGTTATGTAACAGCCTTATTCCAAAATTACTCAAATTCATTACTTTCCTCAAAATTATACAAACAATATCCCATAATTACAACCTGAAAGAAGTTTGTTTGAAATCTTTTCAAATCTATTAAAAAATCAAAAACGAAAAAAATCACATATACATAAATATTCACAGCCTTTGCCATGACTCTCAAAATTGAGCTCAGTTGCATCCTGTATCCACTAATCATCCTTGAGATGTTTCTACAACTTGATTGGAGTCCACCTGTTGATTGGACATAATTTGGAAAGGCACACACTTGTCTATATAAGGTCCCACAGTTAACAGTGCATGTTAGAGCACAAACCAAGCCAAGAAGTCCATTGTCTGTAGACCTCTGGGACAGGATTGTATTGAGGCATAGATCTGGATAAGGGTACAGGAATTTGTTTGCAGCATTGAAGGTCCCAAGGAGCACAATGGCCTCCATCATCCACCAAACTGAGTGATCGGGGTAGAAGGACCTTAATTAGGATGTGACTAAGAACCCAATGGTCACTCTGGCAGAGCTCCAGTGTTTCTCTGTGGAGAGAGGAGAACCTTCCAGAAGAACAATCATCTCAGCAGCACTCCACCAATCAGGCCTGTATAGTAGTGGCAAGACAGAAGCCACTGCTCAATAAAACACGCATGATAGCCTGCCTGGAGTTTGCCAAAAAGCACCTAAAGGACTCTGAGACCATGAGAAACAAAATTCTCTGGTTTGATGAAACAAAAATTGAACTCTTTGGCCTGAATGGCAAGCGTCTAGAGGAGCAGGCACCGCTTATGACCTGACCATTACTATTCCTACAGTGAAGCATGGTGGTGGCAACATTATGCTGTGAGGATGTTTTTCAGGGGCAGGAACTGGGAGACTAGTCAGGATTGAGGTAACGATGAATGCAGCAATGTACAGAGACATCCTTGATGAAAACTTGTTCCAGAACGCTCTGGAATGGGGTGAATGTTCATCTTCCAACAGGACAACAACCCTAAGCACACAGCCAAGATAACAAAAGAGTGGCTACAGGACAACTCTGTGAATGTCCTTGAGTGGCCCAGCCAGTGCCCAGACTTGAACCCCATTGAACATCTCTGGAGAGATCTAAAAGTGGCTGTGCACCAATGTTCCCCATCCAACCTAATGAAGCTTGAGAGGTCCTACAAAGAAGAATAGGAGAAACTGCCCAAAAATATTTGTGCTAAGCTTGTGGCATCATACTCAAAAAGACTTGAGGCTGTAATTGGTGCCAATGGTGCTTCAACAAAGTATTCAGCAAAGGCTGTGAATACTTATGGCCATGTGATTTCTTTCCTTTTTTCTTTTTAAATTTGCAAAGATTTCAAACAAACTTCTTTCATCTTGTCATTATGGGGTATTGTTTTTAGAATTTTGAGGAAAATAATGAATTTAATCCATTTTGGAATAAGGCTGTAACATAAAAAAAATGTGAAAAAAGTGAAGCACTATGAATACTTTTCGGATGCACTGTAGTATTGTCAGGAAACGAATACTCGTACTTCTAATGTCCTTGTACATACTCATGCAGCTAATGCTTGTGTGCATGTGCCAACATTATTATTATTCATTATTATTATTATACAGGTTTTATATCGCGCCAATAGTTTGTGCAGCGCTTAACAAAATGAAGGCAGACATTAAAGTTACGTTACGATTTGGTACAAGAGGAATCAGAGAGCCCTGCTCATTAGAGCTTACAATCTAAAAAGGAAGGGTCAGTTGATACAAAAGGTAATAGCTGTGGGGGATGAGCTGATGGAGGAAGTAAAACAGTGTTAGCAAGAAGCAGGATAGGCTTCTTTAAAGAGAAGGGTTTTCAGGGATTGTCTAAAGATGGATAGATTATTGGACAGTTGGGCAGATTGGGGTAGGGAGTTACAAAGGATGGGAGAAGCTCTGGAGAAATACTGGAGGCGAGCATGGGAGGAAGGGAGCTAGAGAGCAGGACGTCATGGGAGGACCGAAGAGAGTAGCTTGGTTGGTATTTTGGAACTAGGTTTGTGATGTAGCTGGGGGCAGAGTTATGGATGCCTTTTTAAATTCTTGTTAATTTGAATTTTATTTGTTGGGTAAGTGGAAGCCAGTGGAGGGATTGGCAGAGAGGGGGTGGAGGACACTGAATGGTTGGTAAGGTGGATGAGTCTTGCAGGGACATTCATTATGGACTGAAGGGGGGGATAGTCTATGTAAAGGTAATCCAACGAGGAGGGAGTTGCAGTAGCTGAGGCGAGAGATAACCAGGGAGTGAATTAGAAGCTTGGTGTCATTAGTTAAAAAGGGGCGTATTCTGGAAATGTTGCCGAGGCTAAGGCGGCATAATTTGGACAGGGATTGTATCTGGACCTGAAAGGACAGTTCAGAGTCTAAGGTTACCTCTACCACCCTGGCATGTGGGGACGGACTGATATATGTGCCATTGATCTTGACAGAGAAGTCTGGAGAAGGG
Organism: Lithobates pipiens; assembly: GCF_037356315.1. Classification (NCBI taxonomy): domain Eukaryota; kingdom Metazoa; phylum Chordata; class Amphibia; order Anura; family Ranidae; genus Lithobates; species Lithobates pipiens. Next base: position 252,614,236 of record NW_027507785.1, read on the forward strand.
GCACGTGGAGGAGGAAATATTAAGAGCTCAGTTTTAGATAGATTCAGTTTAAGGAAGTGGTTTGACATCCAGGCTATGTCTGTTAGTAAATCAGTGATGCGTGAGGCTATTGATGGGGTGATCTGGGGGGCAGAGAGATAGATGTGGGTGTCATCAGCATATAAGTGGCAGCTGACCCAGGGAGGACATGTAGATCAAGAATAGTAGAGGCCCAAGGACAGAACCTTGGGAGACCTCAACAGTAAGAGGAGTTGGAGAAGAGGAAGTGGAGTTGTAAGTGACACTGAAGGTGTGATGAGATAGGCAAGTTTCGAACCAACATGGAGTTCAGCCATGAAGACCAAGCAAATTGAGTTTTTTGAGGAGAAGGGGGTGGTCAACTGTATCAAAGGCAGTGGAAAGGTCCAAGAGTAAAAGTATGGAATAATGACAGTTGGTTTTGGCTGTCAGTAAGTCATTTGTGAGTTTTAGAAGGGCAGTTTCTGTGGAGTGCTCTGGGTGAAATCCAGACTGAAGGGGATCAAGAAGGTTATTCTCAATGAGGCGGTCGCTCAGTCAGTTGTAGACTAAACGTTCAAGGAGTGTGGAGGCAAAAGGGAGTAAAAAGATGGGTTCTTAGGTTGTTAAGATTGGTGGGGTCTAGTGAGGCCTTTTTTGGTATGGGAGTGACTAGCGCATATTTTAGAGAGTTGGGAAAGATGCCAGTAGAGAGTGAGAGGTTGAAGATATGAGTTAAGGAGTGTAGGATAGAGTCAGATGGTGACCGCAGTATTTGAGAAGGAACAGGGTCCAGGGGGCAGAAGGTTAGATGGGCGTTAGAAAAAAAGTTTAGGGACTTCCTCTATAGTAGCTGGGTTAAAAGAGAGAAGTATTGATTGTGCAGGAGGACAAGGAGTGTAAAGTGAGGGAGATATCTGTAGAGCGGAGATATTGAGACAAATTGTTTCAATCTTATTTTTGAAGTGATTAGCAATCTCCTGGGCAGTGAGTAAGTTTGTGGGTGGAGGTAATGGAGGACGGAGTAGAGTGGTAAAGGTAGAAAAGAGTTGACGGGTACTGTGTGAGAGGGTGTTAATGAGAGTGATAAAGTAGCTCACTTTGACAGTGTGGAGGCAGGAATGGTATTTTTGGAGGGCAGATTTATATTGGCTGAAATCAGGCGCTCAAAAGTGTGACTATGTTTTTTGAGGCTTCTGGTATTGTCTGTCTTCCAGTATTGTAGTGGACCAGGCCTGCTTCTGTGCATAGGGGGGTCGAAGGTATCCAGGGTGGATGACAGTGAACTGTTGTAGAACACATGCAGACAGACTCTGGCTAGTAACCAGCATGCCAAGCTGCCTATTTATAAGAGGCCCTTATGTGTGCCAATCACTGGATTTTCGTCAGCTCCCTGTGACCTGTGTTTCTATGTTCCTGCTCTTATCATCTGATCCACTTGTTGCTGACCTGGCCTGCTCCTGTCCTTGCTTTGTGGATTCTGGACTCTGACTATGCTCGTCTCTCTCTTCTGTACTAACTTTGGTCTGCTGCTTTACTACATTTGCTCTAGCTCTTCATGCACAACTATGTCTTCGCTGTCCATCTGTGCTCACCCTGTCTTGCCATTTGACCAGTCCTTGATTTTGATGAGTACCTGTACCTGCCTATGATTGAGTGCCATCTCAGTCTATGTAACGAGTATCCAAGTTCCACTTTCCTGGTGCCATCCTGCAGACTATCATCCTCTGTCCTCTTCTACTTTGCCTCCCTCACGGCTGACTACAGTCTGGAGACTACTGCTACCTGCTATTTGATACTGATAACCATGCTACTTTGTGCCCTGTGCCCCTGAGGCCGCGTACACACGCGGGGACTGTCTGCCGAAACTAAGTTCGTCAAACAGTCCGCTCAAACTTTTGAATGAACGAACTTGCCCACACACGGCACTTTTTGAGCGGACAAATACGGCAAACTAAGTTGGCCGTACTAAGTCTGCGCAACTTTTGAAATGAACGGACTCGCCCACACACGAGGGGACAGTCCGCTCATTTAGACCGCGTGTCAAGGTAGGCGGGGCCCGTGACGGAGACGTCACGGGCTCCTCCGCCTGGAATGAACTTAAAGGGGAACCCCAACGCCGAAAAAAAATCGGCGTGGGGGTCCCCCCAAAGTCCACAACAGACCCTTGTACGAGCACGCTACCCGGCCGGCCAGGAAAGGGGGGCGAGCGAGCGCGCCCCCCCTCCTGAGCCGTACCAGGCCGCGTGCCCTCAACATGGGGGGTGCCTTGGGGAAGGGGGGGCCACGCGGCCCCCCCCACCCCAAAGCACCTTGTCCCCATGTTGATGAGGACAAGGGCCTCTTCCCGACAACCCTGGCCGTTGGTTGTCGGGGTCTGCGGGCGGGGGGCTTATCGGAATCCAGGAGCCCCCTTTAATAAGGGGGCCCCCGGATACCGGCCCCCCACCCTATGTGAATGAGTATGGGGTACAATGTACCCCTACCCATTCACCTGTAAAATAAAAGTACCCAAAAAAAAACACAACACACTAGATAAAATATTTTATTGCACAGCTCCGGGGGTCTTCCGTCTTCGGGGGTCTTCTCGCCGGACTCCTCCGCTATCTTCTTGTAGCTCTTTTGCTAGCAGAGGAGTCCGGCTTTCTTCCTCCCCGCCGCCGGCCTCTTCTCCCGACTTCGGGGGTCTTGTCCCCCTCTTCGGTTCTTCTGCCGGGCCACCGCGCCTTCTTATAGCTCTTTTGCAGGCGGTGGCCCGGTCTTCTGTCGCCGCCGCCGCCGCCTTCCGTTCTTCTTCTTCTTCTTCTTCTCCAGGAGATGTTGACACGTCGCTCTCTCCGGCCAGAATGCCAGAGCCGCGCTGCGTGGCCACTTATATAGTGACAATGGGTAGGTGTCACATGGTATATGTCACATGGGTTGGTCACATGGTGACCCCGCCCCCTTACGATGTCATAGTCCCCATGTGACCAACCCATGTGACATATACCATGTGACACCGCCCCATTGTCACTATATAAGTGGCCGCGCAGCGCGGCTCTGGCATTCCGGCCGGAGAGAGCGACGTGTCAACATCTCCTGGAGAAGAAGAAGAAGAAGAAGAAGAACGGAAGGCGGCGGCAGCGACAGCGGCGACAGAAGACCGGGCCACCGCCTGCAAAAGAGCTATAAGAAGGCGCGGTGGCCCGGCAGAAAACCAGAAGAGGGGGACAAGACCCCCGAAGTCGGGAGAAGAGGCCGACGGCGGGGAGGAAGAAAGCCGGACTCCTCCGCTAGCAAAAGAGCTACAAGAAGATAGCGGAGGAGTCCGGCGAGAAGACCCCCGAAGACGGAAGACCCCCGGAGCTGTGCAATAAAATATTTTATCTAGTGTGTTGTGTTTTTTTTGGGGTACTTTTATTTTACAGGTGAATGGGTAGGGGTATATTGTACCCCATACTCATTCACATAGGGTGGGGGGCCGGTATCCGGGGGCCCCCTTATTAAAGGGGGCTCCTGGATTCCGATAAGCCCCCCCGCCCGCAGACCCCGACAACCAACGGCCAGGGTTGTCGGGAAGAGGCCCTTGTCCTCATCAACATGGGGACAAGGTGCTTTGGGGTGGGGGGGCCGCGCGGCCCCCCTTCCCCAAGGCACCCCCCATGTTGAGGGCACGCGGCCTGGTACGGCTCAGGTGGGGGGGCGCGCTCGCTCGCCCCCCTTTCCTGGCCGGCCGGGTAGCGTGCTCGGACAAGGGTCTGTTGTGGACTTTGGGGGGACCCTCACGCCGATTTTTTTTCGGCGTTGGGGTTCCCCTTTAAGTCCATTCCAGGCGGCGGAGCCCATTACGTCTCCGTCGCGGGCCCCGCCTACCTGGAGACGCGCTCGAAATGAGCAGACTTTTCTCCGGGCGGGAACAGTCCGCTCATTTCGAAAGTACAGCGGACTGGCCCACACACGGGCGGACTGTCCGCTGAAATTTGTTTCAGCGGACAGTTTTTCGGAAATTCCAAAAAACTTTGTTCAGCAGACTGTTCGCTGAAACTGTCCGCTGAAAGCCCACACACGAGCGGACTGTCCGCTGAAACACTGTTCAGCGGACAAAGTTGAGCGAACAGTCCCCGCGTGTGTACGCGGCCTGACTCCACTTTTGGTGGTGCTGAGACCAGAGGCGAAAGGGGTAGCACTTTCATCATCTCAGCTTCCAAACAAGGTACGTGACAAGTATACTTGGATTTTGCAAAAGCTTTTGACACAATTCTCCACACAAGACTAATGTGTAAGTTAAAGTCCACAGACTCAGATTCAGTTTGTAAATGGATAGAAAACTGCCTTAAAGACCGAATTCAGGGAGTAGTGATTAATTATTCATACTCTGAATGGTCTAAGGTTATTAGTGGTGTACCGCAAGGTTTGGTGTTGGAACCCTTATGTTTTAACATATTTATAAATGATGTAGAGCTTTGAATTAAAAGTACTATTTCAATGTCTGCAGATGACACAAAGCTATGTAGTGGAATAATGCTCATGTCTCCAACTGACAATCCAACCTAAATGCATTATTTAATTGGGCAACTGTGTGGCAAATGAGGTTTAATGTTGATAAATGTAAAATTATGCACTTGCGGGCTAAAAACATGCATGCATCATACATTCCACGAGGAGAACAGCTAGGGAAGTCAATGGTCAAGGATCTGGGTGTTCTGGTAGATCATGAACTTAATTATAGCATTCAAAGCCAAGATGCACTTTCTAAAGCTATCAAAACACTTTCTTGTATTAAAAGGGGGAGAAATGGAGAGAGGGAGAGAGATAGAGAGAGAGAGAGAGAGAGAGAGAGAGAGAGATCGATTATGTTGCCCCTGTACAAATCATTAGTAAGACCTCATCTGGACTATGCAGTTCAGTTTTGGGCACCAGTTCACAAAAAAGGGTTGAAAAAGGGAAAAGTTCAGAGAAGGGCAACCAAACTGATGCATAGAGGAGCTCAGCGATGTGGAATGATTAGTTGAAGTGGACTTATTTTCTCTTGAGAAGAGGCAATTAGGGAGGATATGATATATAAATACATAAGTAGTCCATTTAGTGAAATTGGTGTTGAAGTGGTTAACCCTTACCTTGTAAAACAACCCATTCAGTTTCAAATAGAAAAAGGCAAAACCTTTTTGTATAGATATAAAAAAAAATTATAAATACATTTTTTCCCCTTTTTTTAAGTGATCACATTCCCTCTATTCTCAGCTACATAAGAGCTGGGGGTGGAAAAGCAGCAGCACACTGAGCTTCCCAGTGAAGGGCCATGCAGCAGGGGTATGTCAGGACAAGTCTAATCATTGGAGGAGAGCAGCCTGAGTTCCCATCATTGTTAGAGAACTGACTACGGTGTGATATTCTGCTTAGTGTGGTCAGTTTTTAATATGAAAGTGGAGGGCCTGGCAGGAACACCAGGGACTTCACATAAAGGAAGCAATACAAAGAGAACAAAATACTTTCCCATACAAGTACATGGTACAACAGGCACATATCAGGAATATGAGGTGCTGGGGTAACAAATACTTTAAGTTTTTCACTTTCAGGTCATTTCAGAAGAAAAGGGGCATCCTTTACATTTGAGAAAAAATCGATTTAACCTCCACATTCAAAAAGGATTCTTCACAGTAAGCCCTTGTACACACGGTCGGAGATTCCGACAACCAAATCCGTTGGAGTAATTCCGACGGATTAATTCCGGAAGAGGTCTGGAAGTGATGTTGCATACACACGGTCGGACTAAGTTGTCGGAAAATCCGATTGTACATAACGTGATGACGTTATTTTATTACGACGGGACTACGTTCAGGCTAGTAGCCAGTAGCTTTGGTCTAGGAATTTGATCTGAGCATGCGTGGCACTTTGTCCGTCGGAGTAGGCTACACATGATCGGAGTATGTCCGATAGGAGCATTTTGTCGGAAAATGTTACCGGAAAGTTGGAAAACTTGGTCCGTCGGATATTCCGACGGAAACAGTCCGATGCAGACACACACAGTCGGAATATCCGACAAAACGGTCCGATAGGAAACATTCCGTCGGATTCTCAGACCGTGTATACAAGGGCTTAGAGGTATGACAATGTGGAATAGACTCCCTCAAGAACTAGTTTTGACCAGCTCAGTAGATTGTTTTAAAACTTTGCTGGATACATTCTTAAATGCACTTAATATAACAGGAAAAAAAGAGGGAAAAACTGCGCTACGGAATAGAAAAAACAATAGTCGGAAGCTGCAATTCTGATGTATACCAAAAATACACAAATAAACAGAAGGAAAAAAGAAGAACTGCGCTAACCTCAAAATCCCAAAATGAATGAGATATATATATATATATACTAAACAAAAAAATATAAAGAACTTCAAATGTTTTGCCTCTAAGATCACCTCAAAAAATGATGCATATAAATGTATATGCATGAATGTGCGAAATTAATTTAAGGTGAAACACAATTAAGTGTCATTAATGTGATGAATGAAAAACATATAAAAGATGAAAAATAACCCAAAACAAAATATACACCTAAAATTTAACACACCCCAAAAATTAAGAAATGCATAAGATAAGAAACAAATAAAAATGATAATGAAAAATATCAACTCTATATATCGTCCATATAATTATATAGCTAATTATTAATGCAAAGTGTCCATATGATTAATCAAACACCAGTGAAAAATCTTCATGTGAATAACTGGATTTGAAGCACACAGATTAAATTTCCTCTTCAGAAGTGTGATGTGCTCTTTCCCATCACCAGACAAATAAATTGGCTCCTTACCAACTCCAAGCGACCCCCCGTTACAGAGAGCCGGACGGACACACGCCACAGAAAACCAACCCGTCCTTCCTGGTATGTAACAAACGAACGCGACTGGGGTGACGTCGACACGTCACACCGCTCTACGCGTTTCGTAATAACTTACGTCGTCCAGGGGCACTGGACGGGATGGTTTTCTGTGGCGTGTGTCCGGCCGGCGCACGCTTCTGTTCGAGCCGGTTTTCAAACTCTTTCGTGTAAGTGCATACATTTATTGATTGTAAATTAAAGTCGTTGGTTTTACACTATCTGGAGCCTATGTTTTTCCCTATATGACACTACGTTGAGCTGGGAGTGATATATGGAGTAACAGTTATAGTCCCACTGTGTCGAAGATCTGGGATCGCTTAAGGGGAACAGCTACCTGGATATCCATTTAATCATATTCTGCTTGTGGTGACCCTCTGTAACGGGGGGTCGCTTGGAGCTGGTAAGGAGCCAATTTATTTGTCTGGTGATGGGAAAGAGCACATTACACTTCTGAAGAGGAAATTTAATCTGTGTGCTTCAAATCCAGTTATTCAAATGAAGATTTGTCACTGGTGTTTGATTAATCATATGGATACTTTGCATTAATAATTAGCTATATAATTATATGGACGATATATAGAGTTGATATTTTTCATTATCATTTTTATTTGTTTCTCATCTTATGCATTTCTTAATTTTTGGGGTGTGTTCAATTTTAGGTGTATATTTTGTTTTGGGTTATTTTTCATCTTTTATATGTTTTTCATTCATCACATTAATGACACTTAATTGTGTTTCACCTTAAATTAATTTCGCACATTTATGCATATACATTTATATGCATAATTTTTTGAGGTGATCTTAGAGGCACAACATTTGAAGTTTTTTTGTTTAGTATATATATATATATATATATATATATATATATATATCATTCATTTTGGGATTTTGAGATTAGCGCAATTCTTCTTTTTTCCTTCTACTTAATATAACAGAATACTAACATTTATAAGGATTAACACCAGGAGTAGTTAATCCAGGGAAAATCTGATGGCCTCCTGGGGGATCCGGAAAGATTTTTTCCAGGACTGGAGCAAGTTGGATCTTGCTTTATTGGGGTTTTTTCCTTTCCCATGGATTAACTCAGAGTATAAGATTGTGTATACCAGTGGTGTCCAACTCATAGCCCACGGGTCGCATATGGCTCAAGATGGCTACCAATGCAGTCCAACATGTGAGCAACTATTTTGAAGCATGCATAGGGCAAAATTAGAATCAAAATGTCTGATGAGCACCTTAAGAATTCATTGAGAATTACCATGTTTCCCCGAAAAATAAGACCTAGCCTGATTGTTGGTGATGGCTGCAATATAAGCCCTACCCCCCAAATAAGGCCTTGTAGGTCTTATTTTCAGGGTGGGGCTTATTTTCGGGGAAACAGGTTAGGGCTTATTTGGGGGGTAGGGCATATATTGCAGCCATCACGACAATCACGCTAGGTCTTACTTTCGGGGAAACAGGGTACTACTACATCCATCTTACCAGATATTGAATTTGTTTATCAAAAACAGTGTCAAATATCCCACTAGTTTTATGTTGCCCTCTTTTACTTTTATAATAAAAAAAATATAAAAAAATAATAAAGTCTTATTACTCAGGCACATTATCTATATCAGTGATCATTAACTTGTGATCTGCCTGACTTTTTCTACTCATCAAATATCCGTATCGTTAGTGTATTTGGGCCCAAGACAATTCAATGTGGCCAAGGAAGGTCAAAAGGTTTGACACCCCTGGTATATATGGAGGTTTTCTTTTTGTTTGTTTTTTTGTTTCTTCTGTTGGTTAAACTAGATAGACTTGCGTTTTTTATCAACCTGACTAATTAAGTAACTAGCTATATATAAAATAAATACCTAAATGGGGTGTTAGGCAAAGCTGCCATGAAGACAATGAACATGGAGGGGATTTTGTGGCAATTTTGTTCTATGCTTCTGCAGTTGCGAAACAAAGATCTAAAGGCCAGCCAAGGTGATAGCAGCCACAAAAATTCTGCCAACTTCTCATAGCCCTTGTACACATGATCGGAGATTTCGACGGAATGTGTCCAATCGGAGCATTTTGTCGGATATTCCGACTGTGTGTGGTCTGCATCGGACTGTTTCCGTCGGAATATCCGTCGGACCAAATTTTCCAACTTGCCGGAAATATTTTCTGACAAATTGCTCCGATCGGACATACTCCGATCATGTGTAGAGAATTATGATCGGACCAAGTGCCACGCATGCTCAGATCAAATTCCTACACCAAAGCTATTGGCTACTAGCCTGAACATAGTCCCGTCGTAACGAAATAATGTCATCACGTTCTGAACGATCGGATTTTCCGACAACTTCGTCTGACCGTGTGTATACAACAGTTTCGGACAAAATCTGTCGGACAAAATCCAACGGATTTGGTTGTCGGAATCTCCGACCGTGTGTACAAGGGCACAGACAGTTGGCATGGTGAGATTAGCAGAAGAGGAAAAAGGTTCAGCAGCAGCACTAGAAAAGTAGTGATAAAAATGTATTATATGCACATCTGAAGGGGAGGAGGAGGGAAAGAGTGCCTGGGAGAATCAAAAAAATAGATGGTTTGTCAGCCATCACTAACGCTTGTTGTTTTCACCACAGGCTGGGTGAAAAAAATACTCATCTCCCAAAGCCTCTTCTGTAGAGGAACAAGGTGGTGTACAGGTGCAGGTTGTATTGCTGTCCTTAACCATGTATTCTTTACCAGGGCAGGGGTAGGTTTACATTATATAACAGCCACAAACACAACATCCAATCTATGACAGCCCAGATTCTAATCCAATCTATGTCAGGACATTTGCAAAGGAAGATTTGAGGAAAGGCAGGCAGCTTATGGCCATGTGGTCATACACTTAATTTTTGCTATTGCCTGCCCTTCCCCCTTGCACTTCATGATGCGCAGTGGAAGGGCAGGTGGTCTTTTTTATGTTCCCTAGACTTTTCCTCTTCAATACCAGAACCACATCCCTCCTCCTCACCACCAGCACCCCAACCATTCTCATTCTCCTATGGAGGGATTAGCAGAAGAACAGAAGGCAAATTGGCATTTTAGCAGTCCTTCAAAGAAAACGAGAAGTAGGAGGAAAGGGCACGTTAGCAGTCTTTAAAATAAAATGGCTGCTGTGCACTCTTGAGAAGGAAAGTAAGACAAAGTGCTCATTAGCAGCAGTTTAAAAGAAAGTGGCTGCTTTAAGCCCTCCGGGAGGAGGCAGAGAGAAATGTTGCCTTAGCAGCTCTCTAAAAGAAAGTGGCTTCTGCATGCCCTGCAGGAGGAGGAGAAGGAAAATGGTGCATAAGCAGCACTCTAAAAGAAAGTGGCTGCTATGAGGAATGAAGAGGAGATGCCTTTTGCTGCTTAATTATCTAACTGAAGTGCTATTCCCACCAAACTCTGTGGTGCAGTCCGGTTGTTTCCTCATGCATTTAGTACCCAAATAGCTTTTATTTTTACCATGGCTAATATGCTGGAGGCAGAAGTTGCATAACACAGCAATGCAATCAGCAGCAAATACATTAGAGAAGGCTCACATTTCAGATTTCTATTTGCAGCCTGCTCACTGTCCTGACACTGGACAATTTATACCAAATACATAACTAAAGTCCATGTTTGGATATTTTGGGATTAATTATAGAAAGGGATTCAGGAAAGGAGGGATTTGGTTTTGAAGTGTCTTTGGGCACTCTTTTGACAGTTTGTTAATAGATCACACAATCACTGTAATAGCCTATGATTGTAAAACATGCAGCTATGCATTCTTTCTTCTCTGGCTTGGAGAAAATGATACAATGTATTTGTTTCTTCATGCAAGAGGAAGTAAACCCTGATGGGTATACTTCCTCTTTGATTCCCTGCAAAGGTAAAGCATAATGGACTACTATGCATCGCATAGTAGTCCATTATGTGTCACTTACCTGACACAGGAGCCAGCGATGTCACCGCTGTCCCCTGTAGTCTGGAGCATCCATCTTCTCGGTGGGTCTCGCTGCTCCGCCGCTGTCATTTGACAAAGCCACGATGGCGCACTTCCGCGCATGCACATGGGAGCCGCCACTCGCGGCATATCGCCGTTGACAGCGGCGCACTCAGTGCGCCTGTGCGCCGCTGTCTACGGCTCATGCACCGTAGACAGCGGTGCCTGTCTTTCGGCAAATATCTCCTAAACCGTGTAGGTTTAGGAGATATTTCTTGGACCTACAGGTAAGCCTTAATCTAGGCTTACCTGTAGGTCAAAGTTAGTTGTAAGGGTTTACAACTACTTTCAAAGGAGAAAAAGAAACAAAAAACTGTGTGTGGAAAATAATAATAAAGATAAAATAGCTAGATTAGGACTTGATCTGGGTTACTGTCAGGGTTGTATCAGGGTCAAACAGTATTTGGAAAAAAATGTTTGTATTGGTAAATGCCCCCCCCCCCCATCACAGTGCCCAGCTCTCTTTATGACCTTTGTTTGACAATCCGTTGCCTATAAACCTTGAAGATGGCCAGATTCATTATCAAAATGAAGATATACTTCAACGAGGTGTGGATTAAAGTTCTCAATTTTTGAACTTCATGGTGGGTGGTTGAATGGCCTGCGAAACAAAAACAGGCTGATTAGCTCACAGAGGGTTTTACAAGTTTAAACATATTTTTAAATAATAACTAAAGGCACTTTTTTTTTTTTGGTTTTGATAAGAGTGTATATGGATTAGAACGCCTGCCAGTTTTTATTGCAGAATGCTATTTAAATAATTCTTTACATTAACATAAGTAAAAACGTTTTTTAGATTAGTTGCAATTGTGGCATGGACTTGCATGTCTTTACTATAAAGGACATCTGTTTACTTTTCCTCTAAACTAAGAATTTGATTGGTGATCACCTTGGATAAGAAAAAAAACTGAGAAAACTAAAATGAGGAGGACATTGCTATGATATTTGACTTATATAAATACGAACAAATTTGGTATGACAAGTAGTCTTTATCTGTCTTCTGTACATCACTCACATGATAGTCCTCTTTAGCCTCCAAATTAGCTGTTTTGACTTTTAGTTTACATTTAGAGTTACAGTACAGCCCCATACTAAGTCGCTGGGATCTTTTCAACTACAAAATCCTGCCCACATTCAGGAAATGTTTCATTTTATGTTGTCACATCTTATCAGCCCTCATCTAGCAGGACCACAGGGTGTAGGGCAGGGGGGGATTTTTCAGACCATGTATGTAAATGGATACCAAAGAAATAATAAAATCTGCAGCAGTCACATCTCATTAAAGCAAAAGATACTAAGCATTCCTTTTTGGCGGTTGCAGAAAATTATGTATGATTCCAATTTAACACATTAAACATCTCATAATATAAGTAATAATTCAAAAAATTTTTTTTACTTACTGATTATGTGTTCTACATTCTAATATACAGTTAATTGCTCCCTTGTCACCTCCTCCCATGCTTGCCTCCAGGATTTCTCCAGAGCTTCTCCCATCCTTTGGGACTCCCTACCCCAATCTGTCCGACTGTCCCCTAATCTATCCATATTTAGACAATCCCTGAAAACCCTTCTCTTTAACCACTTGCTTACTGGGCACTTAAACCCCCCTCCTGCCCAGACCAATTTTCAGCTTTCAGCGCTGATGCACTTTGAATGACAATTGCGCGGGCATACAACACTGTACCCAAATGAGATTTTTATAATTTTTTTCCCACAAATAGAGCTTTCTTTTGGTGGTATTTAATCACAGCTGGGAGTTTTATTTTTTGCTAAACAAACAAAAAAAGATGCAAAAAAAAAAAAAAATCATGTTTAATAGTTTGTTATAAAATTTTGCAAACAGGTCAGTTTTCTCCTTCATTGAAGTGCGCTGATGAGGCGGCACTGATAGGCTGCACTGGTGGGCACTGATAGGCTGCATTGGTGGGCACTGATAGGCTGCATTGGTGGGCACTGATAGGCTGCACTGGTGGGCACTGATAGGCATAGTTAAGGCGGCACTAATAGGCACAGATAAGACGGCACCGATGGGCACAGATAAGGCGGCACTGATGGGCAAAGATGGGCACAGATAAGATGGCATGGATGGGTGACACAGATGGGTGGCACGGATGGGTGGCACTAAGGGGCACTGATAGGTACCACTGATAGATGGGACTGATGGGCACTGATAGGTGGCACTGATAGGTGGCTCTGATAAGTGGCACTGCTGGGCACTGATGGGCGGCACTGCTGGGCACTGATGGGCACTGGTAGATGACACTGATGGGCACGGATATGTGGCACTGGGGTGCAGCACCTTTGTTGAGGCAGATTGTGGGCACTGCTGGGTGGCACTGTGGGCACTGCTGGGTGGCACTGTGGGCACTGCTGGGTGGCACTATGGGCACTGCTGGGTGGCACTGACGGGGGGCACTTATTTTTTAATTATGTGGCACTGGCAGGGGGCAGGTGGGCACTGGCAAGGCTGGCCGTGATCGGGACTGATGTCCTGATCACGGCCGCCGGTGATCGGCTCTTTTTTTTCTGCTGTCAGCGCGAGGAGGAATAATAGCCGATTACCGGCTCCGTTGTATCACATGATCAGCTGTCATTGGCTGACAGGCCGCTCGTGCACGGGACGACGTCAATAGACGTAGTCCCGGCAAAGGAGATCCGCGCTATAGCCGAATGACGGGTCTCAAGTGGTTAAAGAAGCCTATCCTACTTCTAACTAATGCACTGTTTTACTTCCTCCATCAGCTCATCCCCCACAGCTATTACATTTTGTATCAATTGACCCTTCCTTTTTAGATTGTTATTGCTCTATTGAGCAGGGCTCTCTGATTCCTCTTGTACCAAATTGTAATGTGACTGTAATGTCTGCCTTTATTTTGTTAAGTGCTGCACAAACTGTTGGCGCTATATAAATCCTGTATAATAATAATAATAATAATAATAATAGAAATAGTAATATAAAAACCTGTAATGCACTCAAACTAGGTTATTATGGTACAACCAACACAAATTTGCTCATGTCTTTGGAGGGCTCCATCTAGACAGATCTTCTGGTTGGAGAATGTGTCTTAAGACCACAGCATCTTCAGCTGTAGGCCAGGTAATATTGTCAACTAAATCCTTCATATGCGTGGGCAATTTGAAACAGGCAACTATCGAATATAATGAAAATATTTCAGCATTGTGCAAGGTCAGTACTGGGTACTTGTGCAAGCAGTCCTTACTAATGGATTCCTGGAAAAATGTATAAAGAGAAACTATAGATATCTCTCATAGCATACTATTTAAGCTCAGCTGTTATTTGCAACTGAAGTTCAGAAAATGACCCATTATGTGTCATAGTTATACACCATCAAACATACTGTATAATACTTACACAGTGTAGAATCTTATTTATGTGTATGTCCAACCAAAACCTTTTATAAAATAAGATAAAGTGGCAAAGAGTTGGAACACCTATCAAGTTTTACTTCTATTCAGGGCAATGCTAGAGAGATTTCTCTCCACTTCCTGTCTTGATGTAAACACAGTTTTACCAGAAAGGAAATTTGGGTAAATCTCTAAGCCCTTGTACACATGGTTGGAAAATCCGATGGTAATTGTCTGATCCGTGTTGTCGGATAATCTGACCGTGTGTGGGCTCCATCGGACTGTTTCCGTCGGAATATCCGACCGACAAAGTTTGAGAGCTGGTTAAAAATTTTCGGACAACATGATCCGATGCGCGTCAGTTCCGATCATGTCCGACGGACAGGGTGCCACGCATGCTCAGAATAAATTCTGAGATGGAAGCGCTCGGTCAGGTAAAAATATAGTTCGTAATCAATATAGCACATTCGTCACGCTGCAATGTTAAAAATTATTTTATGCAGCGCATTCTCTTTTTCTTTATAATGCTACAAGAATGAAGTTGTTTTGCTGTTCATATTCACACACACTTCTCCAAAACTTATTTCTTTATTCTTTTTCCTCATTTCATGAATACAATATTTTAATTCGTCACATCTCTCCAATCATTTTAATTTTTTTTTTGTAATTTTGTGGTTGGTTTTTTTTTAATCAACATCTCCTTTTTTGACAGTTTGCTCATCTTCGGAATTTTTTTGGTGTGTTTTGTGTGTCAACTTACCAAAACACCATTATTATCTTTTTATTTTATTGTTTTCTTTTTTAATCTCTAGGAGGTTGTTTGGTGGTGGTGCCCCTTGTTATTAATTTGACTTTGTATTTTTGAAATGTTCCTGCCTACTCACAAATAAACTGTCCTTTTTGAAGTAAAACACATAGGCAAGTATTTCTTGAACCAAAAAAAAACTTTATTTAGGTGTCAGAAACAAATAAAGAGGGAGGCAGCGCTGGAGAAACTGGGGAGATTAGCGAAGCCTTTGGCCCCCAGGGCACACATCAACTATTTAAATGCAAAAATTGGTGGCCTGAGGAGTACATATCTGAGGGAGAACAGTCTGGTCCTGAAGTCCAAGAAACCTGGAAGAGCAGCAGATGACATCTATGTCCCCAGGCTGTGGTCCTACAAGACGCTGCATCTTCTGTCAGACCAGACTAAACCCAGGCCATCATTCTCTGGTCTTCCTTCCATGCTTCCTTCCAGGCTGTGGCTGTGGTGCTGGAGGTGTGGCAGAAGGAGGAGGAGGAGCATGGTCCAAATCACACAAGTGTGTTGTTTGTGTGATTTGGCCCAACAATCCCTGAGGTGTTGCCCCTCCTCCATTTGCTGGAGTTTGCAGGCAGCCAAGGCGGCAAAGGCCTCTTGATATGAGGGGGTGGCTTTGAGGGCCACTGAAGCCTCCCCAATTAGCTTCAGAGACAACTCCTCCATAATACCCCCCTTTCTGGCCCTTTTGGGTGGAAGGCGGAGGGGAGGGACCTGTGATTGAGTCAGGCTCCTAGGCCTGCCCACCTCTTGGCTGCCACTTACCCCTGCCTCCTCCTGGCTGCCACGTTCCACAGCCACCTCCTGGTTGCTGCATTCCACACCCTCCTCCTGGCTGATGTCTTCCTGTGTATGAAAAAGGACATAGTTTTAGTTTTTGGTTAATCAAACACACACACAGTTTTCAGCTCTTGACTGTTGCAAATTGTTAACAAATAGAAAAGACTATCATTCTGAGCACAGCATTTTTCATTCTGGGCCCAAATGTTTTGGCCACTACTGTCTATTGATATGTAAAACGCTTTCTAATCAGCAATTAGTGAGCAAAAATCAAGTTAACATCATTAATTTTTACTCCAAAAATATGAAGAACAATACTATAACTGGCTCAAGCTGGGCTCCTCCAGTTCTTCCTGTCTGGAAGGCCTAGGTTGGGCGTCGGAAGACTCAGCAGGGGTGGAATGAAGCGTAGAAGGATGCGTGGAAGGAAGAGTAGAGAGGGATTCCCTGACCTTAGCCTGGTCTGACAGAAACTGCATCCTCTCATAGTACCACAGCTTGGGGACATAAACTTCATCTGTTGCTGCTCCAGTTTTCATGGACTGCAGCACCTTCCTGCGCTCCCTCAGATATGTACTCCTCAGGCCCTCAATTTTAGTTTTTAAATAGGTGATGTCTGCCCTGGGGACCACCGGCTTCACCAACTCCAGCAGTTTCTCCATTGCTGCCTGCCTCTTTAATTTGTTACTGTAGTGGGGATGTGTAGCTTGCCACAGACAGGGCAGCTCCCTGTACTTGTCGATGAACAGGGGGAGAAAGCTATGGTCGTTAAACCCATCCATATTATCTGCAAGACACAACACAAGACAAACCCTAATGTCAGGCTAAACTCTCCTAATCTTGTCCCAATACAGGCCCCAATCTAGAAGCAGTATAGGCTAGTGATGTACCAAGTTAAAATTGTACCTTAGTTAGAACGATCGGCGCGTCAGCTTCTCCCTCTGCTCACAGATCGTACGTATGACACACGCGTGTTGTGTTTTATATACAGTGTGCATACGTGAAACTCCGCCCGCCCCTGACGTTCTTTCTAGACTATTCCCCACCCCTTCTCTTTCGGCGCAGTGGGGAGAGCACATGGCTGAGACACAGCAGGGGCATGATAATAATTCCACTAATGAGGAGGAGGACGAGGAAAGGCCGGAGCCAGAAATATCCCGATCCCGGAGGAGAAGATTTAAGGCCTCAAATATGTCTTTTGGAGAGATGTTGGAGATGGTGGACATATTGAAGAGGAACGACTATGATGGGAAGTATGGACCTTACCCCAACCCAAATGTCAGAAAGGCCAAGATCATGACTAAAGTTGTGAAGAGTCTTCAGAAGAATTTTGAGGTACCAAGGATCAACTGAGAAAACGCTGGTCAGACCTGAAACTGAGGGAAAACGATCAGTACAGAAGGATCAAGCGAGTTCTTCAAAAAAGTTAGTAGTTTTCGTGTGTTCATATTATTATTATTGCTTGCCTACTGCTCCATGTGCTTTGATTTAATGTTGTACAGTTTAAAATGGCCACTTTCATGTTCATGGGCTCAATTGTTCATAATAAACAACAACTCTGCCAAAAAACACAATTGTAGGAAACTTCCAAGCAATGTTTCATATTCCTATTTCTGCCCTCAAATATCTGTCTGCTAAGTATTCCTTTTTTACATTCTCATAGGGGAGAGAAGACTCGGGACGTCTGAGGACACCAGGGACTCCACACCTCCCAAAGAAGGGGAAATACCAACACCAGAAGCAGAGGAGCAGGAGGAAGGAGAGATTGACGAAATTGGCGAAATTATCACCACAACAGGTGAGTGTCGGAGACCACAGCTTCAGGTAAGCTAATCAATGTATGCCTGCATATTTATAATACATGGTGTGTTTTTTTGGTTTCTTTTTATGTGATGTGGATGTTGTGGAAGAAGAATCGCATTTTACCAGTGAAAGTGCCCAATCCTCATTGGGGAGATAATGGGGTGCAATTGCGATTTAAAGAATATCCAGAAAAACATCAATGATGTTCAGCAAAAAAATTAAGAACATCATTGATGTTTTAGGAAGTCTGAAACACCCAAAACTAGCTAGCATCCATTTAAATTTTTCAAAAACACTTCAATATTTTTAGAAAAGCCAAATTTGGAAGATGCACACAGTGTGTCAACATGTACTCCGCAGATGGCTGGGCGGGTGCGAGACGTGAGGACGTAGCGTCCGTCCGAGGGGAGGGGCCTGCCAGCTGCAGAGCGCCGACGAGTGTAGGAAGGTGAACATGGCTCGGAGTGGGGAGGTGAGAGGCTCCATACTGAGCAGATGCGAGCCCTTGTGGCTATATACCGGCAAACTGCACAGCAACATCCCGCAACATCCCGCTGCTATTCCCGCCGCTGGCGGTTGCGCGAGGGTTAAATCACCGGGGCGCTGACCCCCCATGCCACTTGCTTCCCCCCCCTCTTATGGGGGATGAAGGTATTGGAGAGAACCACCATGTGATCGCAGGAGCCCTGAGAACTATCAGGAGATAGCCACAGCAGATGAAAGGACAGTAACAAACAAACAGTAACAGTGTAACAGTGTATTGCGGGGCTATTTATGTGACAAAAAAAAAAGTGTCTGTAATGGGACTTAAGTGCACATGAGGTAGCAAAAAGCAAGTGGCAAATTGAGGACGACTAGATATTCTAGCAAGTGGAAGTTCCATACATGCATGTTGGTGAAGCTTTCCTTTTTTTTCTGTGATGTTTTTCTGCTGTTGATGCATGATATCGCTGGGAGTATGGGATCTATCTAAGAGCGACATCTCCGGGAGGATTAGGTCACACATATAAGAACATGGACACAGCGATATAAGAGCTTAAGTAAATTAATGTTAATATTGAAAATGGAGAGGGAAAACGGTACAGGAAAACTGCGGAGAAATGTCGCATAAGTGGAGCATATTTGACCGCACTGGCCTCCTTTTGGTTTTGTGTTTGTCTGCTTCCGGGCTGGTTAAATGAGAGGATTTGTCTCAAAAGTTACCCCTGGGAGAGGCTGCAAGCACGGGCGAAAAGCCAGAGCAAGGGATTTATTTCCATGCCCCATATGCATCCTACTTAAAGTAACGCCAGCCTACCCAAAGGCAATTCTACTTCAGGGCTGAAGTAAGCAAAGCACTTCCCTGGATGTCTGTACCCCCATTAGACAGATTTATATGTTTACGCAATGTAGATCGAACAGTGTATGTTGGATTATTCTTACCGTTCTTTTTAGTACATACATAAGGCAGTATGGTGGAAAAAGTTGTATGACAAGATATCAGGGATTTATTTTCATGCCCTATATGCATCCTACTTAGAGCAACACCAGCCTACCCAAAAGCAAATTTCTTTTTAGGGCCGAATTAAGCAAAGCACTTTCCTGGATGTCTGTACCCCCACTGGATAGATATGTAGGTTTACGCAATGTAAATTGAACAGTGTATGGTGGATTATTCTTATCGTTTCTTTTATTACATACAACGCCAGCCTACCCAAAGACAATTCTACTTCAGGGCCGAAGTAAGCAAAGCACCTCCCTGGATGTCTGTACCCCCATTGGACAGATTTATATACGCAATGTAGATTGAACAGTAAATCAGCTAAGAAAGGAAGTTCAGTCCTGGTGGACTAAATGAGAGGATTTGTCTCAAAATTACCCCTGGGAGAGGCTGCAAGCACGGGCGAAAAGCCACAGCAAGGGATTTATTTCCATGCTCCATATGCATCCCATTTAAAGTAACGCCAGCCTACCCAAAAGCAATTCTACTTTAGGGCTGAATTAAGCAAAGTACCTCCCTGGATGTATGTACCCCCACTGGACAGATATGTTTACGCAATGTAAATTGAACAGTGTATGGTGGATTATTTTTATCGTTTTTTCTATTACATATATATAGGCAGCACGGTGAAGTAATTTGAAGACATACAGCAGGGAATCCATAGTGAATATAAGCTCGGGCCCACATATATATAGGAGGAGGAAATATACTTGGACTGGGGGACATAAAATAATAATTAAAAAAAAAACAGGGAATAAGTTGGTGTCAAAGACCCAAGACTAAAGGGGCAGAGTCACTTGGTGCTAGGTTCCATATAAGCACGACGTGGATTGAAACATGAGTAAAGCGGCGAATAAAGCGGCGAAAAGCGGGGCCCCGCGGAATTTAAAGGATAAGGGCCTAGACACGACGATTCAACAGTATATGACACAAGGAGCAAGCCCCAAAGAGCTTGGAACAGATAAGAAACAGCTGTCCATGCAAGAACATAAGAAGGGATCAGGCAAACATAAGGGAAGTGGTGCTCATCAATCCAGAGAGGACATAATAACAGATAGCGAATGGGAGAGCAGTAAAATGGAAGAATCGAGGACAGAAGATCACCCTCCCACAAAAGGAGAAATGTTGGAGATGCTCTTAAAATTAGAGAACGCAATTAAAACAGACATCAGGGGACTTCGGGAGGACCTGGGAGGATTATTAGAGAGAGTAGAAGCTACAGAAAATCACATAGATTTTCAGGCACAGGAATTAAGCAAAGTTAAAGAACAACTAAAAACAATACAACAAATACAAAGAAACACGCTATATAAACTGGAAGACCAGGAGAACCGAAGTAGAAGGCAAAATTTAAAGATTCGCTCGGTCCTGGAAGTAAAAGGTGAAGATTTAAGGTCAATAATGGATAGTATTCTCTCTCCTTGTTGGGTAAATGAGATAGGAGGCCCCCCAAAGATTGACAGAATCCACAGAATCGGCAAAGCAAGATTCGGGGATACGGAAAGACCTAGGGATATAATAGTACGGTTTACGTTTTTTGAAGAAAAAGCAGCAATATGGAAAAAGTTAAGGGAGAAAACCCCACTGTTATATGAAGGTCGAGAAGTACACATATTCCCAGACATTGCATTTGAGACGCTAGCAAGGAAGAGACTGCTGAAACCATTGTTGGGCGAAATGCGAGCTCAGAATGTTAAATACAGATGGGGTTTCCCCGCATGTTTAATAGGGAATAAAGATGGTAAAACGGCGAAGTTGAGTTTTCCGGAAGACCTGGAAGGATTCTGCGAAAAATTGGGTATATGCCCTCCCGCACTTCCGGACTGGAGGGAAGAAATAGTAGGATTGACGTAGCAGAGGGGGAAGATGATCTGGGGAAGAGGGGGGCGAGAAGGGGAAGGTTATGAGGAAAGATATGAAGCACTAGGGGATGTTGGATTGAAATCCTCTCGCCTAAGGCGGGAGAGGCGCAGGCAGAAAGAGCCTCAGGCCCTCTTAACAAATAGATTGGGAGATGGTAGGGATATATACGACCATCAACCAAACAAGGGCCGAAAATAGGTCACAGGGGACGGGGGGAGGGAGGAGTGGGAGAGGGGGGATCAGGGTGGGAGGTGAGGGAGGGGGGAGGGGAGGGGGGATGGGTTAGGGTATGGGAGGGAAGGCATAAGGGGAAGAAGGGATAGGGGAGAAAAGAAGAAGTGGACCACCCAAGTAATTAAGATAGAAAGTACCCGTGTGGGGCAGGGGAGTGATAGGTCAATAGATGGGAAATAGCAAAATAGACAGCATGAAATTCATGTCTTACAATGTCAAGGGCCTGAACACCCCGATAAAAAGACATAAGATTTTAGCAGAATTGAAGTGGTATGAGGCTGACGTCATTTCTCTCCAGGAGACACATATCTCCCTCGCATCAAACATAAGACTATATTCTAATAATTACCCGGTTTGGTATTACAGTGACACAATATCGGCAAGAAGCAGAGGGGTAGCGATAGGTTTCTCAAAAAGAACAAGATTCCATTTAAGTGAAAAAATGTGTGATGCAGAGGGAAGATATCTGTTCCTAAAGGGTACATTGGAAGAGCTGGAATGTACATTAGTAAATATCTATGCCCCTAATAGTAACCCAGTTAGTTTTTTAAACAAGATATTAAATAAACTTATGAATTTAAAAAAAGGGTACGTGATTATGATGGGAGACATGAATTTCAGCCTCAACCCAGAAGTGGATAGTTCATCGGAGGTAAAGAGGATGAGAAGTGCAGCACAAAAAAACATATTACAAAAGTTATATAATAATCAATTGGTGGATATATGGAGAGCAATGAACCCACAGGTCCGCGACTATTCTTTCTATTCAGCAGTACATAGGATATATTCACGCATTGATTATATATTTATAGACCATGGGTTGTTGGAATATGTAACAGATACTGGTATAGAAGTGATGACCCTCTCGGACCATGCCCCAGTAAAAATAAGCTTGAACATTTCAAGGGTCGGGAGAAATCCCTCGTCATGGCGGATGAATGAAGAGTTGATGCAAGGGGAGGAAAATAAGATTAAAATTGCGAGTGAAATCGAACAATACAAATATAAATAGTGAGAGCGCTCTTAAAATCAGCCCCAGGAAAATCCCCTGGACCAGATGGATTTACAACATCATATTACAAAATATTTAGAGAAGTCCTTGTCCCCAAACTATGCAGATATATGAATGGCCTAGGAGAAGAATATAAAATGAGCAAAGAAGGCCTAACGGCAACAATTACATTAATCCAGAAAGAGGGTAAAGATCCATCACAATGCACCAGTTATAGGCCGATTTCGCTGTTAAATACAGATACAAAATTATATGCCAAGGTATTAGCAGAGCGAATGAGGGAATTAATGACATCATTGATCCACCCAGACCAGACGGGGTTTGTAGGGGGCCGGGAGGGTAAGGATAATGGAATAAAGACACTTCTCTTGCTTCAGCGGATGCGACAGGGTGGAACCCCCAGTCTGCTTCTGTCGTTGGACGCACAGAAGGCCTTTGACAGAGTAGACTGGGGGTTCATGTTTCAGACAATGGAAGGGATGGGGTTAGGACCAAAGATGATACAGAAGGTGAGGGTGCTATACAATCATCCAAAGACACGCATAAAAGTTAATGGCCAGGAGTCAGCACATTTTGAAATGGAGAGGGGTACAAGACAGGGGTTTCCGCTGTCACCCCTGCTGTTTGTGCTTTCATTAGAACCTCTCCTAGCGGCAATTAGGGAAAAACCAGAAATAGAAGGGGTAAAAGTGGATAAAGAAGAATATAAATACTCCGCATTTGCAGACGATATATTACTCTATATAAATAACCCTAAGACATCCATGCCAAAGTTATTAAGTCTGCTGGATCAGTATGGGGAGGTATCCAACTTTAAAATAAATCGGCTGAAATCTGAGATATTGAATATTAACATTAATAAGAAAGAGGCACAAAGTATGCAGCGGGAATGGAAATTCCCGTGGAGGAGTGAACTTAAATATTTGGGCATAAAGTTGACAAAAACAGAGAAGAAAATGTACCGTATTAATTACATCCCGCTATTAGATGAGATACAAGCAGAGTGCAAGAGATGCAGCTATAGACCATTATCATGGCTGGGGAGAATAAATTCATTAAAGATGATAATATTCCCAAAAATGTTGTACAGGTTTCAGATGCTGCCGTTACCATTGCCCAATGTTTATCTGACGAAACTAAAATCTGTCCTAATGAAATTTGTTTGGAAAAATAAAAAAGCTAGGGTGGCTTTCGCTACCTTACGACAACCAAAGAATAGGGGTGGATTAGCAATTCCAGACGTACAGACTTATTATGAAGCAGTTGTGTTCTCTAGGGTGAGTGAATGGACTAAGAGGGATAACACAGAGAAAAGGTGGGTAAGCCTGGAACACGTAATATGTAGAGCACGCTTGGGGAAGCAAATTTGGAATCCCCCACACAAGAGGAATATATTTTTGGATGGAAATAGTATTACACAAAACACTTTGCGGATTTGGGACAAGATATATAGGCATTTTAATGGGAAATATAATTCACCACTTATAGCACTAAAAAATAATATATATTTTTTACCTGGGTGTCAAGAGATTGAAGGGAATTGGGTGAAGGAGGAGGCACAATTAAAAGATGTAATGAGAATGGGAGGTATAGCACCATATCACGAGTTGGCACAAAAAAAAGAGATGATAGTAATTGATGGATGGAGGTACACGCAGCTCTCCCGCTTCATAAAAAAATTGCCGCCGCGGATTAGAATGGCGGAAGAGTTGACTCCCTTGGAACAGCTATGTACATCAAAGACGCCAAGGAAGAATGTTTTGAGATGGTATAAAATGCTGTTGGAGGGAGTAGAGCTGGGGGTGCCTGCGTTCATCAAAAAATGGGAGAGGGAACTTGGGACACAAATAGATAATGCAACAATAGGAAAAATATTTAAATTAGTTCATAGTTCGGCTGTAGACTCCAAAACGGCGGAAATTCGTTATAAATGTTTGACGAGATGGTACTACACCCCAGAAAAGAACAGTAAATTTCAACTGGATAGTGCCAGGGAATGTTGGCGCGGATGTAAGGAGTTGGGAACGATGACACATCTGTGGTGGGGTTGCCCAAAGAAAAAAAAGTATTGGAACCAAATCTTAAATGGAAGTAAACCCTTCCAAACAACTTTGACCTACAGGTAAGCCTAGATTAAGGCTTACCTGTAGGTCCAAGTAATATCTCCTAAACCTATATGGTTTAGGAGATATTTGCCCGAAAATGGGCACCGCTGTCTACGGCGCATGCGCCGTAGACAGCGGCGCGCAGGCGCACTAAATGCGGCAAGTCCAAGAATGGATTTGCCAAATTTGTCTACTCCCGTGCGCATGCGCGGGAGTGACGTCATCGCGGCTCCGGCGAATGGCAGCGTCGGAGCTCCGAGACGCGACTCCCGTGCGCATGCGCGGGAGTGACGTCATCGCGGCTTCTCCGCTGTCATTCGTCGGAGCTGCGAGAGACGCCACAACCAAGATGGATGCGGCGGACTACAGGTGACAGCGGCGACTTCGCTGGCTCCTGTGTCAGGTAAGTGACACATAATGAGCTACTATGCGATGCATAGTAGTCCATTATGCTTTACCTTTGCAGGGAAAAAAAGAGGAAGTAAACCCATCAGGGTTTACTTCCTCTTTAGTATATATTAAAGAGATTACTAATAAGGCTGTGAGTGCTGACCCCTGGGTAATGTTATTTCACGGGACAAAAACTGGGAATAGGGAATCTGTGGTCCCACACCTGTTGAACGCGGGGAAAAAATGAATACCCAAAAAATGGCACGAGAAGGAGGCGCCGTCAATGTGGGAATGGGTGGATACGGTGGAAGAGATCTATAAGATGGAGTGTTTGAGAGGTAGTCTGGAAGAGAGGAGTAATAAACACACGATGGAGAAATGGAAGTGCTGGTAAGAATTTAAGAAGAAATGGCTTATCTCAGAGGGGTTGAGGCGATAAGGCCCCACATGGGTACAAATAAGGTACAAATAAGGTACAAATAGGGAAAATAAGGAAAAGGTGGTCCACAGAATAGGCAGGAGGAGGGGGGTGGAGGAAGGTTGGGGATGATTTAGTGGAAATAGAGGGTGGGAGGGGAAAGATTGGGTTCTAGATGTTTACCGAAGTTTGTATGGTAAATAAGCTAAATTAATAAGCCTGGGGTAAAAAAAAAAAAATATATATATATATATATTTCAAAAACTGCCACAATGATGTGATTGTATGGAAGGGACGCTGAGCGTTAAGCTGAGGTAGGTCCTATGGCTATTAATTGATTTCACTGAGTTGGCAAAAAAAAAAACATGTACTATCTTCCATCATGGGGGATCAATGTACGTGTTTTATGGGTGGCTGAGATGAAGGGGTTGCACCCCCAAAACACGTACATTGATACCCCATGATGGGAGATAGCACATGTTGACATTAGGCATGGGAACAGGAGGAAACTGGACACTTTTTGATACTCAATTTGTGTGCATCTTCCAAATTTGGCTTTTCCAGGGGTGACACCCCATCTGATGAAGGAAATATCAGCACAGTTTTTACATACTCATGTCTAATATTGTCTTCACTTTTCAAAGTTGAACTTTGTAAGTTCCTGTGTTCTGTATGTTATGCTTTGATACACACCTGTTTACACAAAAACGCCAAGTTAGAAAAATGTTACCCAAAATAATGTTTTATATACACCAAATATGTTGGTTTGTTGTAAAAACCTTTTCTAAACGCACATGTGAATGTGCTTTGAGTAAAAAGTTAAATTATCAACAATGTGTGGCTTTCTTTTTCAATGCGCAAAAGCAGTAATTGTAGTAAAGTTGTTGTTTTCTGTGACAATGGGCAGTATTTACTAAAGGCAAATCCTTTAAAGTAATGTTTAAATTTCCCCAATCACGCCATTTTCATGACCCCACATATTTCTGCAATGAGCAATATTTTTGTCAGTAATGCAACAAAAACAAGGTGTGTGTGTAGCAGACCCACAACATAATAAGATTATCTGAAGAAGAGACTGTCACCTCATCTCGCTCTGAAATTGGGTTTGCACTGTTGTAGAAAAAGGCCCAAATAAAACCTAGGAGACACCTAAAACAAAGCCAAGCAGTAAATGAAAACAAAGATTATTGGAGTTTCAAAGAAAAATGTATTAAAAAAAATGCCTCTCAGACATTGTCTGGCATATCAATGGCCCCCCCTACCCACAAAGTACTCCACATGTCTTGATCTGACCTCGCGGGCGCTTTGGGGGGGCAAGCCAGGACGACCAGCTTCAAGGGCTGTGAGGTTGACATTTTTTGGCAAGTCTGCATGAGGCCCAACTGAGACCACATAGTTTGCTGAGTGGTTTTTCAAAATATTGTGCAGAACGCAGCACGAAAGCACAATATGATTTAGTCCACCATCCGACATACGGCCATTTTTCCCCATGTCCACATACAAGAAGTCATATGTCGCTGACACCACTGCCAACATCACGATACTATTATACCCCTTGTAATTATAATAGTAGGACCCCGAGTTGGGGGGTGGGACGATGCGGACTTGTTTCCCATCAATTGCACCTCCACAATTGGGAAAGTCCCAACGGCTGGCAAAGTGGGAGGCCACAGTGTGCCATCCCTGTAGCGTTGAAGAAAACTGTGGAGTCAAACGAGAAAAAAAATTTGTCATTTTGCACATTAACAGTGCAAGCAGATTAGACACAAACATTTTTGGCCAAGATCAGTATAACATTTTTGGAAATTAGTATTTAAAGCCAAAAGTATAAGGTCCCCTTATTAGATTCCTCACCCCCCCCCCCCCATCTGATGGCCCATTGCAAAAATTGGAGGGGGGGTGTTTTGGACAGGTAACCCTCTCCACTTCATTGAGAGCTGAATGCAGAAATAATGTGTGATACTTTGGCCAGCCCCTCCTTACTTACACTATTGGCAGCCCACCAGACAGTAAGAAGTGTCATAATACAAAAAAAAGGAACAAATGGAAGCACATTTTGACATTCTGCTATTACCTATCAAGATAATAATAGGAGAAAAAACAAACTTTAAACTGTAGCATTTGAAAGTATTGAGGCAGGCCCTTGCACTACATGCTGGTGAATTCATCCATAAATCTGACCAGAAAAAAGGTAGGTATAGTGTGTGTTGGGTTTGGCAAAGTCAGCAGATAGAGGATTGCTATCAGCTGACCTAGCAGTTGGGGGGAGGGGGGTTCTTAATGAGTTTGGCCCACCAAAAAAAAAGGGAAAACAATACTATAGAGCTGACAAAATACATTGCTAAGTGACTAGGCTATAGGTTTATGAGCACAGAAGAGCATGCTGGGGAAGTTAGTGAAGGCAAATATGCATGAAGGACAAAAAAGGAACTTGAAAAGCTTCCAGCATGCAGGAGGACAAAGGGGCACAGCATATCAATTACAGTATATTGCAATCATGGTAATTAGGGAATGAGGAAAGAAATCCAATACATTAGCAAACATTAAATACATAGAATGTGATATTAAAGGAGAAAACTTAGCTTAATATAGTCCTTCTGCAGGACCTGTATGATGGCAGAACAGGTCTCTGGAATAATGATTCCCAGAGCCTGGGGGGAGATGCCTGTCGAGAACTTGAGGTCCTGAAGACTTCTCCCTGTTGCCAAGTACCGCAACGTGGTGATGAGCCTCTGCTCCGGAGTGATGGCTTGCCGCATGCAGGTATCCTGCCTGCTGATATAAAGGGACAGCAAAGCCAGCAGATGGTGAAAAATGGGGTCCGTCATCTGGAGATAATTCCTGAAATCATTAGGATTATTCTCCTGGATCTCACGAAGCAAAGGCATGTCCAAGAACTGGTCACGCTGGAGCATCCAATACTTGGTCCACGAACTCCTCCTCACCCTGTTCATGGACTGGGCTTGTGTCAAAGCTAAAAGCCCAACACCAAGCCCCTGCACAGCATGAACTCTAAGACGAGTACGTACACGAAACATGGCTTAAAGCGGTCGGCTGGTCAGAACGGACAACAGAAGGCACCGGTAAACAGCAAGACCTGAAAGAACGAACTGAAAACCAGAAACGAGCAGACAATAAGCACTGTAAATCAAAGCGTACTATATACCAAGATACAGTCCGCAGTGACCAACAAATGCGAACTGGCTACACGCACTGATAAGCAGATACGCACCGGCAAGCACAAACTGAAGAGCAGTAATGATCTGAAGCACAAATCTCAAAAGCGCAAATCGTTTCTTACCAAACTTCTACTAACACACGATAAACACGAGATCAGCAGAAGGAGCCTAAAGGGTGCCGCACGCGGTGCTGAATTTCCCTTTTCTAGTCCCATCGTACACGGCTTACGTCACCGCGTTCTTGATGACCAGAAATTCCAACAACTTTGTCTGATCGTGTGTATGCAACACCACTTCCGGTCTAAATCCGTTGGAATTTATCCAACGGATTTTGTGGTCGGAATGTCCGAACGCGTGTACAAGGGCTAATAGCTGCATGGACAGAAATTAAATCATGTTTCTTTCAATTAAATTTTATTGAAAATAACGGGTTTACAGATTTGACTTTACAGTCATACGAACATATAAATACATATCAACATAGGGGTTGCATGGAAAAAAATACTTTGGAAAAATCTGATCTTGACAAACTGATCATCAGACATGGATATTTATGTATAAGCTATACAGTATAACTTGCAGAGCATATGGTCAGAATCGTCTTCACAAGATAATGTCAATAGAGGCTCTGTACTGCCAAAACAAGTGTCAGAGAAATGGGCATGGAAGAACTGGCATTATTGCCAAATACTAGAGATGGGTGCATCTGGCGCATGTGCATACACTTGTGCAATGGCAGAAGAATGGTGAATTGGCACAAATTAGTTAATGTACGTGCATAACATGACAGATGTGGCCACTTGATGGTCTATAAAAGCCTGCTGCTGATTCCACCAAATTGCTAGATTGTCATCAGCTTTCCTGTGTTCCTGAGTCTCTGTGTGTATTCCTTGGATTCCCTGTTATGACCCAGCTTGTTCCAGACCTGTCTGATTTCTTCTCCTGGGGTTGACCCTCTGGCTTGCTCTACTGACTTTGCTCCTGTTTGATCACCCGTTTATACCCTGGCTTGCATTACAGACTTTGCTACTTCTTACCTGCTTGCCTTCCCGTGTATGATCTCAGCCAAGTTCCTGTTTCCACTACCTGCCTCTGCCTCCTGACTGATCATCTGTGTTTGGCCCCCAGCCTGGCTTCTAGATCTGTTTCCTTTGCGCAGTGATTGCCATTGTATCCTGTTACCTCCAACATTCAGCAGGTGATCACCAGTCCAGGTCTTCGGTACACTGTTGGCAACCTGTGCTTCTTTGGGTGCTACACCTCCTTCCACCTTCAGGGGTGTAGTGCACTTAGCCACAAGGGGAACCCTCTCAGCATCCTGGCCTCGGATCAGGTACATGACAGTGAGTAAGTTTTAGTGATCAAAATCAGTAATGCTTTCCCAATTTCGATAGATCCATTAATACAACACACATGGAGGAGGAACAGGCAAAAGAGAGGTCAGAATCCCATTCCACTTGGTATAAGTAAGAGGTTAGAAAAACGTGAAAGGAAAATAAAGAAAAGGAAAGTAAAAAAGAGTGAGTGGCAACAATAGGGGCCCAAAAAAAAGGGAAAGTGGAGGAAAGAGAAGAGGCATCGAGAAGTAAAGTGGGTTAAGAAGAGGAAGGTGGAGGGAGGCATAGGAAAGGTACCCCAGAGGCCCTTGTAATGAGCTAATTAGTTGCAGTAGGGCCACTCTATAAGTCCAGTAGGTGTGAGGTAGTCTGGGTGGATGGGAAATAGTCAGGTCATGGTTGCCAGATTTTGAGAAACTTTTCTTGTGTATTGTCCAGGATTGCCATTAGTTTCTGATTGATAAATGTGCCCTGTATGCTGCCCTTGATTTTAGAAAAGTTGAGAGAGGGCTATTTCAGTGCAAAGTAATTGTTTGTATTGTTGCCATAAAGATGGGTGGGATGAGTGTACTTTCATGGCACACAACGTTTTTAATACGTTTGTGCACAAGGGCTTTACAGAGGTTGTCTTGAAGAATTGTATTATTCATGGTGACATCACCGGCAGCTTCACTGTGCACGTTTTGGAGATATGTATGGTACCTACAGATAAGCCTTATTATAGTACGTAGGAGTTATAAGAGTTTTTGAGAGCTAGCTTTTAAATAGAGTTCTTTTTTTTTCTTTTTTTTCTTTTTTATGCGTTCTCTGATTAAAACATGAAAATTAAGGTATTTTTTTCAATACCGAAAAAAACAAATTGGTTGAACATACTTTAAAATGATAGCATACCTCTTAATTGCTCTAATATGCAATACTCTTCCCTTCCAACTACATAAACTTGTGTGCAAGCAAGGTACAAATTTAGATAACGCATAATGGCTGATGACAGAGAAGATTAAATAGGAATCAATGTCCAATACACCAACATCCATTTATGAGTCAAAGGGTCAGGGATTTGAAGTCTTATGTAGTTGTATTCATTTATTTATTCATGTATATCATTCAGTAGCCACCAACTTGTGAAAAATTCTGGCTTCACTTCTGCGATCCAGAATTGGCTCTCTTTCCAGTAGAATGATGCCTAGCTTCATTTAACTTACTTTCTGAAGTGCAGGGGCATCACCCACCTCCCTAGAGAAATGTCACCATAGATCCTTGCACTTAATGTACAATGACGCAGAGATTGGAACTGACGTAATTATATCATCTGGGCTCTCTGCATCATTGAGGACCACCCAGCTCCCAGAGAATTGGGATCATGAGTAGTAAAGGGCAGTAAAGAGCAGTGTGATGCATATTTGCAGCCTCCGGGCTGCATTGCAATGTGAACAGGACACATTAAAAAAAAAAAAAAAAATTCTGTGTGTCCTAGCAGTGACCTGCATCCATCCAGTGCGGTAAAACACAAATCACCAAAGTTGTGTAAAAAGGACCTAAAAGCGAAACTCCACTCCCCCTCTTTAACATTTGGCACTTTTTATTATTGCAGGTGGGGGTTAGGGGGAGCAGGTAACTATTCGATCCAGGCAGACGTTTTCCTCCGCCCTTCCACCCCACAGTCTTTTGGGATGTCACAGGTCCCAGAAGACTGCAGGACCATTTTGGCTCACGCATGCGCAGTGTGCAGCCTGTTGCAACTCTACAAGCTGCCACAGATAAGTGCCTGCAGTTAACATGGCATTGAAGGTTTTTTAATTTTTTTTTTAAATAACAAACATGTTTTACTTACCTGCTCTGTGCAATGGTTGTGCGCAGAGTAGCCCTAATCCTCTCTCCTGGCTCTTCCCGCTTGACCTGTGCCCCAAATAGCACGCTGCTTGCTATGGCTACCACTGCTGTTTCTCAGTAATGCCTAAAATGTCCAAGTGTCAAAAAGGTGCCACGTCCTAGTGAAATACAAGGAAAAGGGAATGGGAAAGGACTTTAAAGGCACCAATATGGACACAAAATAGTATCAAATATAGAAAAGTTTATTTGTACATACAATTTAAAATGAATTTAAAGATAAAAGAACATGCATGCAAAGTACATGTTACATACAAACAGAAGAAAATGTGCAAGTGATTCCATTCCCTAAAGGAGAATAGCACCCCAAAAGGGGACCCGTACGTGTTTCAACTCGTTAAGCCTTCTTCAGGGGGTTCTTTAAGAGTGCAATGAATAGATACTGCAAAATAAATGTCAATTAATGACATGCAAAAGAGATCAACTATATGGAGATTATATGCAGAAACCCAGATGGTTAGAGAGAGTCCAGAAACCCAGAGACAATTCAAGTATCCGGATATATAATGAGAAATAAATTAAATGAGTATAACATCCAAGACATGACCACAGAGGCCCCCACCCACATAGAAAAGCATGGAGCATGAGCTCAGCGTGGAATCTGAAGAGATTCCAGATTATAGAGATATATATATGCATACATTGGTGGCTATTTTACAAGAAAGACTAACAATGGTACTTACTTCAAGATCATATATGTTCCAGTGTTTTTGATAGTCAATTATTATGATAGAAAAATAGAAGATCCTACAGAAGAGTCAAAAAAGCTCTGCTGCCTTTAAATGTAGGCTTGAAATATGCAGGGCAGGGTACCAAGGTATGCCAATAGGTAATAACTTGGTATTCGAAAGACTCTGAAGGCAATGATTGCCTTAATGGAAAAACCAACAATAAATAGATACCCCGCATGGCCCACAAAGGTAACAGCTGAAAAAAACAAAACCATAGTATCTTTTAACCAACTCACCAGATAGATTGATAAAAAAATGTATTATAGCAGTCCTCTCCATGTTGGATGAAGCACATATACTGTTGAAAGGGCATGTAGCACTCTTTATATATGTGCATAAATGCTTCAAAGCATGGCAGGGCAGAGAACAGCCAGTGAGGCTGAGCCTTCTTGCATGGCCAGGCAGACACTCGAGTCGAGTCGAGTTTGTGATGGAGGAACTTGACTGGCCTGCACAGAGTCCTGACTTCAACCAGATATAACACCTTTGGGATGAACTAGAGCGGAGACTGCAAGCCAGGCATTCACGTCCAACATCAATGCCGACCTCACGAATGCACTTCTGGAATAATGGTCAAACATTGCTATAGACAGACTCCTAAACCTTGTGGACAGCCTTCCCAGAAGACTTGAAGCTGTTATAGCTTTAAAGGGTGGGCCAACTCAATATTAAACCCTACGGACTAAAGTGGGGTACACATTATAAGAAAATTGGGCAAACGTTTGTCCGATTTTCCTCTTTGTTACACATATTTGTATGAAAAGTCTCATACGACAAAGGCTTTTTTTTGTTGTTGATTGTTTCTGATCATGCGCAGTCTTTCTTTTCTGATCGTACAAAAACTGTACACATTAAACAAAAATCGTTCGTTCTGTACCCATTATAAGAAAAATGTTGGAGTTCGTCCCTTCGGGAATTTTCATACAAAAATTCGGAATCGGCTGTCGAAAGTCGTGTACACACTATACGAAAATTGTACGAATGTTCTTTGGATGGAAATGTTCACCCGATTTTCTTAAAGTGTGTATGAGCCTTAGGACTCGGATGCCATTAAAGTTCATGCATGTTTAAAGGCAGGTGTCCCAATACTTTAGGTAATATAGTGTATATATATATATCTATGTAGCACTGACCCCCGAAGGAGCGGCTGATTTAATTGGGCTTACCGTTTACAAAAAAGGAATAAACTAACACAGTCTCTCAACATGGCGTTAGAGGGTTTAGGTAGGAAAGTCCAGGTACTCTTGTAGTTAAATCAAATAGAAAAAAAGAGTCTCTCACATTAGGAACATCCAGAGAATAGCCATTCACAAATGGATACTCACTCTTATCGGATAGTCCTTCTTTCACTAGGTCTAGCAGCCGATAGAGTGCTCAAACAAAGCAAAGTCTCTGCCACAGACTTGCTATAGGACATTTGAATAAAGTCTCTGCCACAGACTTGTTGTAGAACACTTGAATAGCTGAAAGATATAGCAGCTTAGAGAACCCTCGTACAGCACCAGTATCTTGCAGCCGATCCAGCAATACCATATGAGATCAGATTCACTTGGGGTCTTTCAACTAAGCCTCCAGGCTCTTTCCGAGAAACCAACCTTTTTGTGGCCTTCCCCCGAAGAGTCCTCCCCTGGATGCTTCTCCAGTTGCTGGGCCTCTCCACAAACCCGAGACGGCACTGGACCACCTTTGAATCCTTCTTTCAGTTACTTTGCCTTGGGCCAGCCAGCCATGAGACTCAGAATCGGGGGGATCCGCACCCCATGCCATGAGAGCTCTGGGGGCTGGTCAGGAGGACCAGGACCAACAGACAGAAAACTCTTTTGGACCGGAACCCCGAAGCACATGACATCCGCACCTTAAGTACCCTCTCCCAGAACACACCACAAGAGGACACTCCCACTGGGCTGGTTCCGAGAGAGAATAAACACTTAATGCACCTAACTGGACTGCGTTCTAGACCCTGTCAGAGATGACAGCACCACCTATGGTCAGGCAGAACACCATGCAGTCCAGCTAGACTGGTACTGAGGCCAAAATTTAGTGTAATTGAACCTAAAACGAAACTGCGGTTCCAGGAATATTAAATGACAAAAAACACATAGCGCGTGCTCTTCAGGAGTCGGCGCTACACACACACATATATATATATATATATATATATATATATAATTATAATTTTTTCTTTAAATAACTATTGTTAATATTGCTATTACAATGCTGATGTTAAACAATTTAAATGTATGCTGTTACCATAGATTTCCTATTACATAGTTACAGTTACATAGTAGGTGAGGTTGAAAAGTCCATCAAGTCCAACCTATGTTTGTGATTTTATGTCAGTATTACATTGTATATCCCTGTATGTTGTGGTCGTTCAGGTGCTTATCTAATAGCTTTTTAAATTATCGTTCAACCCTTCTAAAACCATCACCTGTGGAAGAGAATTCCACATCCTTACCGCTCTTACAGTAAAGAACCCTCTACGCAGTTTAAGGCTAAACCACTTTTCTTCTAATTTTAGTGAATGGCTGTGTGTCTTATTAAATTCCCTTTTGAGGAAAAAGGTTTTATCTCTATTGTGGGGTCACCAGTACAGTATTTGTACATTGAAATCATATCCCCTCTCTAGCGTCTCTTCTCCAGAGAGAATAAGTCCAGTGCTTGTAAACTTTCCTCATAACTAATGTCCTCCAGTCGTATTAGTTTTGTTGCCCTTCCCTGGACTCTCTCCACTTCCAGCACATCCTTCCTGAGGACTGGTGCCTAGAACTGGACAGCATATTCCAGGTGTGGCTGAACCAGAGTCATGTAGATTGGGAGAATTATCATTTTATCTCTGGAGTTAATCACCTTTTTAATGCATGCCAATATTCTGTTTGCTTTGCTTGCAGCAGCTTGGATTGCATGCAATTATTGAGCCTGTCACCTACTATTCCTTTTTCATCCTAGATTCCCCCGGAGGTTCTCCCCCAGTGAGTAGATTGTGTTCATATTGTAGTTGCCAACCCGATTAATTTGTTCAGATCATCTTTTCTAGGTTTCCACATCCTGCAGAGAAGTTATTACCCTGCTTAGCTTAGTATCCTCCACAAATACAGAGATTGAGCTGTTTATCCCATCCTCCAGGTCGTTTATGAATAAATTAAATAGGATTAGTCCCAGGACAGAACCCTGGGGGACCCCACTTTCCACTCGGGGTCATTCTGAGTACTCCCCATGTATCATTATGCTCTGAACTCGCCCCAGTAGCCAGTTTTCAATCTATGTACTTACCCTATGGTCCATGCCAACGGACCTTACTTTGTACCGTAAACGTTTATGGGGAACTGCATCAAATACTTTTGCAAAATCCAGATACCCCATGTCTACGGGCCTTTCTTCATCTAGATGGCAGCTCACCTCCTCATAGAAGGTTAATAGATTGGTTTGGCAAGAACGATTCTTCATGAATCCATGCTGATTACTGCTAATGATACAGTTGCCGTTACTAAACTCTCGTATATAGTCCCTTATCATCCCCTCCAAGAGCTTGCATACAATTGATGTTAGGCTAACTGGTCTGCAATTCCCAGGGATGTATCTTGGCCCTTTATTAAGTATTGGTGCTACATTGGCTTTTTTTCAATCAGCTGGTAACATTCCAGTCAGTAAACTGTTCATAAAAATTACAATGGTCTGACAATTACTTGAATGAGTTCCTTACCCTTCTTAGTGGTGTGGCTTGGGGTGAATTTTCTATATCAAGAGCGGTAACCCTGAGGCACACTCGGGTCTGCATTGCAGTATCCAGGGAAAGTAACTTACCTTGTCCCCTGGATCCTGTGATGTCTCCCCACTGTGTGCGACTGCTGTGTCTTCAGCCCAGTGTTCTGTATGCCTTGCTCCGTTCCCTGCGAGCAGCAAGACGCACTGAGACGGAGCCCGGCGGGAAATTCAAAATTGCAAAACACATACAGTACATTGTAATTTTACAGATTATATTACTGTATCAAATAATTTCACCTCCCTTTTGTCCCTAATGCTTTGTCCTGTGGCCTGCATGCAGTTTTATATTATATATACTGTTCTTCTGCCTGGAAACTTGAGATTGTCCGTGGCAAACAAAATGTGTCCCTTTACGTCAAAAGCGGTTTTAGACCAGCTAGAAAACAGCGATAGTAAAATAGAACACTTGCAGAATTGAGCGATAGTAATTTGTGGGGAAATTCGTCATCAAACACTGAAAGTAACGACAGTGACAATTCTGCAACTAAGCACATTTCAGTGTTTTTGAGTTGATTACATTATTGATTAAGTTTTTATATTATTATTATATTTTTATTTTTGATCATTATTTATAGTTATTTATTATATTATAATTTATGATTTTGTGTTTCCAACTGTATCATACCAGGGATGTCTACCAGACTCTTGTTTGAACAGATTTAAGCAAGTTATTCCTTAAGCCGCGTACACACGGGCGGACTGTCTGGCCAACTTAGTCCGTCAGACAATCCGACGGACAGTCCTTCATACTTTCGAATGAACGGACTTGACCACACACGGATAGCCAAACAGTCTGCCGAAAGCTTACGCGATGACGTACAGCACGTACGACGGGACTAGAAATAGGAAGTCCAAGACATAGCAAAGCACCCTTTGGGCTCCTTCTGCTGACTTTGCGTTAGTAGAAGTTTGGTTAGAGACGATTCGCGCTTTTCAGACTTCAGCTTAATTTGTCCGTTTACTGCGGTGCAGTCTACCTGTGAGGTTTGTATCTGTCTTTCGGTACGCGTGGATCAGTTGGTACCTATTGTTAGGCGCTTCTGGTCCGCTCGTTTCTGGGTTTCAGGTCGTTCTTCATAGGTCTGGCTGTTCTTCAGTGCGTTCAGTTGAGCTTGTTTGTCCAGCCGACCGTTTCAAAGCCATGGAGAGTGGACGTACTCGGGAACGAGTTCGTGCTATATTGGGGCTTGGTGTTGGGGTTAATACTTTGACCCGAGCCCAGTCTGTGAACAGGGTGAGGAGGAGTTCATGGACAAAGAATTGGTTGCGCCAGCGTGACCAATTCTCGCATATGTCTTTACTCCGTGAGATCCGTGAGAATAATCCTGATGATTTCAGGAATTATCTCAGGATGACGGACCCCGTTTTTCACCGTCTGCTGGCTTTGCTGACCCCTTATATCAACAGGCAGGATACCTGCATGCGGCAAGCCATCACTCCGGAGCAGAGGCTCGTCACCCCGTTGCGCTACTTGGCGACAGGGAGAAGCCTTCAGGACCTCAAGTTCTCAACAGGCATCTCCCCCCAGGCTCTGGGGATCATTATTCCAGAGACCTGTTCTGCCATTATTCAAGTCCTGAAGAAGGAATATATGAAGGTAAGTTTGTTCTTTTAATATTGCATTATATGCATTGTATGTTTGTATTAATTTCATCATGACTTTTAATATCCATGACAGGAATATGCTGTGAATGTCCCCTTTATATGAATGCATGCATTTTTTTTTTTTTTTTTTTGATGCATTTTTTTTTTTTGTCATTTTTTTTTAGCTTTTTACCTTTTTGTGTCCCACGTGCATATTTGCTTTCACTAACGTCCCCAGCATGCAATCCTGGGCCCCTATACACCCACAGCCGAGACTGTTTTTCTCTAATTCATATTGTCAGCTCCATTGTACTGTTTTACTGCCCCCCCACCCTTTGTATACTCTTTGTATACACCCTTTATGTGTGTGTATGTAGGGATTGTATACTCATTAATTAGTCCCCCACCCCACTCAAATTGGTTGCAGGGATTGTATACTCATTAATTAGGCCCCCACCCCACTCAAATTGGTTGCAGGGATTGTATACTCATTAATTAGGCCCCCACCCCACTCAAATTGGTTGCAGGGATTGTATACTCATTAATTAGGCCCCCACCCCACTCAAATTGGTTGCGGGGATTGTATACTCATTAATTAGGCCCCCACCCCACTCAAATTGGTTGCAGGGATTGTATACTCATTAATTAGGCCCCCACCCCACTCACCCACCTAACTTATGTCCCCTGGTCCATCAGAGGGCTGAGTAATCTGTGAATTGGGCCGTCTTTTTTTTTTTGTTTGATGAAAAACTTTTTCAATATTTCTGTTTAACTGTTGTTCCAAAATGTTTTTGAGTTTTGTTTGTTATGCATTGTTTGGATTTAATGACTAATTTATTTTTTTTTCCTGTGTTTGACTCCCAAGTTTCCTTCCACGCCACAGGAATGGCAGACTGTGGCTTCCCAATTCGCTGCCCGTTGATACTTTCCCAACTGCGGAGGGGCGATCGACGGGAAACATGTGAGGATTGTGCCCCCACCCCATTCGGGGTCCTACTATTGGAATTATAAGGGGTTCCATAGTGTGGTGTTAATGGCGGTGGTGTCGGCACAATGTGACTTTCTTTATGTGGATGTGGGGAAGAACGGCCGGATGTCTGACGGAGGAGTCTTTAGGCAGACCGAGTTCTGCCACCATCTTATCACTGGTGGCCTGGACTTGCCACCAGATGCCGAGAATGTGGAGGGGCTCCCGTTTGTTTTTATTGCTGATGAAGCGTTCGGTCTGAGTGACCATCTGATGAAACCCTTCCCCCAAAGGACCCTCACCTCGGAGAGGAATGTTTTTAATTACCGGCTGGCCAGAGCAAGAAGGGTTGTGGAGAATGCCTTTGGTATTATGGCCAGCCGGTTCCGTCTGTTTATGACAGCAATCAACTTAGCAGAGTATAAACTGAACTATGTAATTCTTTGCTGCTGCATTTTGCACAATTTTCTACGCAAACTTTCAGGAAACCAGTACCTGCAACCAATTGGGCCTGAGGCCGGACTAATATTACCTGAACTCACAGGGCTGGATCATGCCCATCCTGGCTTAGCCCCCCAAACAGCACGTGAGGTGCGTGACCGGTATGTCAGCTATTTTAATGGTAGGGGGGCTATTCCAATGCCAGCTGACCAATAAAAATTTATTTTTCTTGAAATATGTATTGTCTGTTCAAATTTTTAAGTTTGGTTCTTGTTTGCTTTTCACGGTGCTTGTCTCCTACATTCTCCTAATTCAGGGATATGCAATTGGCCAACCTCCAGCTGGTGCAAAACTACAAGTCAATCATGCCTCTGGGTCTCATGCTTGTGGCTGTCAGTCTTGCTATGCTTCATGGGACTTGTAGTTCTGCAACAGCTGGATTTCCACTAATTGCATATTCCTGTCCTAGTGCATTTGTATTGCAAAGTGTTTTTTGCCAATAGTAAATAAGGCCCTTTGTGACAGAAAACACAAAATTACTTCCCAAACTGGTATTGAGTATTGAAAGAAGTAGACACACACACACACACATCTTTTTTTTTTAATTTTTAATAGTGCACATTCCAACCAGTGCCTCTTTTTTAGATATTTTTCTTTTTGTTTTTTTTTGTTTTGTAAAAAATATTTTTTTTGTAGACATAAATATATATATATATATATATATATATATATATATATATATATATATATATAAAATAAAATTATAAAAAAAATACATAAAATCAAATTTTTAACTATTTACAGTAAACAAGGGGTAAAGCCAAATTTTGAAGATGCACACCAAAAATTGGTAATGTCAACATGTGCTATCTACCATCATGAGTGATCAATGGACGTGTTTGGTGGGTGCAATCCCTTCCTCTCACATACTAGAATGAGGAAGGGTTTGCAAACACCAAATGCGTACATTCCGATCCTCTGATGGCACATAGCACATGTTGACACACCGTGTGCATCTTCAAAATTTGGCCTCGAAAAACAATGTTCTAAAAACATTAAAAACTTTTTGACAAGGAAATGAAGAACATGATCTTTCGTTTTAGGGAAAAGGGGCTTATATTCTCCCTAAAACATTGATCATGTTCTTCATTTCCTGCCTCATAGTGTCCAGTTCTCGTTGCATGGTAATCGTGTTGTTCTGCATCTGAACGATCTTGCCATTCCAGGCCATGATCTGACCAATGAGTCTCTGGGCACTGTCAGTGGTAAATGCCTCCGCGGCTTGTCCTTCCACAACCAGATCATCACCTAAAAACATGTGTAGATAAAAAATTGGGTAAAATATACAGCCATTAATTGTTTACCTTAAGCTGGGTTGTCAGACACTCACTTTGTGGGGTGCGTATCTCCACCACCTCTTCCTCCTCCACATCTAGCCCTGGGCTGGGCTGATCCAGCTCTGACACTGGGCTGGGCTGCTCCCTCTCGGACACTGGGCTGGGCAGCTCCATCTCGGACACTGGGCTTGGGCTAACTGCCCAATCAGGCTGGTGAGGTCGGGGGGTCCTGGGCTGCTCCGCCTCTTGTCTGAGTCTTTGTTCCCCTATGAGAATGAAAAAAAACAAAAAAAAAGGTATACTTTTAAGCATAGTGATATTTGAGTTCAGAAATTGGAATCTGAAACATTGGTTTGAAGTGGTGTACAATTATTAGCTGGTTATTACAAGATCCTAGTTTAATACATCATTAAAATGACATTTTTTTAGTTAGGCTGTGTTCAGACTGCTGCGATGTGCGAACGCTGCAAATCTACTGTGGTTTCACGCATCGCATGCCTCCCGGAGGCAGTTCACACTGCCCTATGTGACCTGCTGGGAGTATCAGTGTAAAGTTTTATTGACACCTCCAAATTATTTCTCATATCACAGTGCAATCTTTAAACTCGGACAGGAATCGGACCACATGGTGTGAACACCCATGTGATCCGATTCGGCTGTGGACTAAAAAAAGGGCCATGTACAAGTTTGGGCCCGATTGCGATGCGAATTCAGCCATACTATATGTATGGCTGAAATCGCATCAAACAGAGATCACATGTGATTTGCACTGCAGTGCGGTGCAAATCACATTCGATCTCGTACATTGCAGCAATGTGAACCTAGCCTTTAACCAAACTGCGATACTTTATATCTTTTGTCCAATCTATCTCTTTTTTTTGTCCGATCTATCTATCTCTTTTTTTTATTTAGACTACATTACACTGAATAAATTTATGAAACAGCTGCAGCTATAAAGACATTTACACAAAGATATCCTAAACTGAGTGTGACAATTCAGTTTATCATGAACAATACAAAAAAAAATAATAACTAATTAAAATCTAATCCAACACCAGATAAATTTACACCATATACAAATTCATGCTATTTACGTCCACATATACGAACAAGCATATTCGCTCATTACATGAACTATTAACCACACGAACGATCAAATTCGCTAGATTTACAAATATATCGTATACCTATACGAACGATTATGTCCGACCGTCACGATAAGCGCAGAGTACTCACTTTTAGTGATGGACGAACGTTTCGCCCGGCGGTCGTTTCGCGGCGAATTTCCGACTTTCGCCGTCCGCGGGTTCGAACGCCTTTTTCCGTCGTTCGCCCCGGCGGACTTACGTGTTTAATGTATACAAGAACTTTAACCTTTCGTGACACGTTTATCATGTGTTACAGGACAACCAATTGAGACATGACAGCTCATGGACACTTGGACATTCCCCCTAACCTATAAATACACCCGATCCGGTGGCCATTTTACATTCTTTCTTCTGTCACTGTAGGGAAAGGATCCTGTGTGGAGTAGGGACAGAGAAAACGCTAGCTATTTGGTACACAAAAGTTCTTTTCAGGACTGGTATAGGTGTTAGGTCAGCAGCCTGAGTTTCTTTTGTCAGTTTAGATAAAGGGACAGAGCGCTGTATGCTGCTATTTTAGGGACAGCTCAGCCAGATTAGTCTTTCTTCATCATCATCATCATCATCATCATTAGCTGTTACTATCAGGTCCACAAAAGAGCTGTTCCAGCTAATCGTTCCAGCCTACTCTTTTTTGCCAATTTGTATAGGGACAGGCAGGAAGCAGTGTGTCAGGCAGTGAGGATAATTTTAAAGACTTGCTGTTACTATTAGTTCCACAAAGGTTCTTTTCAGGACTGGTATCAGTGGTACGGTAATAGGCTTGTACACGTATAATATTCTTTCTTCCAAATATAGAAAGAATATTATACTTGACTGCTGCCCTTCTGCTGCAGTCTGCTAATCATTCACAACTCACTTGTTCCACAAAGCTCTTTATCAGGACTGGTAACTTGGTCTGTCTAGGGTGCTACGGTACATAGGCTTGGGTGCGGTACAGTCTGCTGTTCTGTAAGGACCGCTATCGGTCCACAATACATAGGGTTGCCGTGCACTACTGCTGACCGCTGCCCTATACTGCAGCAGTCCTTCAGCGGTATAGGGACTGACGCACAGTCTGCTAAACACTAATACACAACCTGCTTGGTCCACAAAAGTTCTTATAAGGACTGGTAACTTGGTATAGGGTGCTACGGTACATAGGCCTGAGTGCGTTACAGTCTGCTGTTCTGTAAGGACCGCTATCGGTCCACAATACATAGGGTTGACGTGCACTACTGCTGACCGCTGCCCTATACTGCAGCAGTCCTTCAGCGGTATAGGGACTGACGCACAGTCTGCTAAACACTAACACACAACCTGCTTGGTCCACAAAAGTTCTTATAAGGACTGGTAACTTGGTATAGGGTGCTACGGTACATAGGCCTGAGTGCAGTACAGTCTGCTGTTCTGTAAGGACTGCTATCGGTCCACAATACATAGGGTTGCCGTGCACTACTGCTGACCGCTGCCCTATACTGCAGCAGTCCTTCAGCGGTATAGGGACTGACGTACAGTCTGCTAATCACTAACACACAACCTGCTTGGTCCACAAAAGTTCTTATAAGGACTGGTAACTTGGTATAGGGTGCTACGGTACATAGGCCTGAGTGCAGTACAGTCTGCTGTTCTGTAAGGACCGCTATCGGTCCACAATACATAGGGTTGCCGTGCACTACTGCTGACCGCTGCCCTATACTGCAGCAGTCCTTCATTGGTATAGGGACTGACGTACAGTCTGCTAATCACTAACACACAACCTGCTTGGTCCACAAAAGTTCTTATAAGGACTGGTAACTTGGTATAGGGTGCTACGGTACATAGGCCTGAGTGCGTTACAGTCTGCTGTTCTGTAAGGACCGCTATCGGTCCACAATACATAGGGTTGCCGTGCACTACTGCTGACCGCTGCCCTATACTGCAGCAGTCCTTCATTGGTATAGGGACTGACGTACAGTCTGCTAATCACTAACACACAACCTGCTTGGTCCACAAAAGTTCTTATAAGGACTGGTAACTTGGTATAGGGTGCTACGGTACATAGGCCTGAGTGCAGTACAGTCTGCTGTTCTGTAAGGACCGCTATCGGTCCACAATACATAGGGTTGCCGTGCACTACTGCTGACCGCTGCCCTATACTGCAGCAGTCCTTCATTGGTATAGGGACTGACGTA
The DNA here is from genome assembly GCF_037356315.1 of Lithobates pipiens. Lineage (NCBI taxonomy): Eukaryota > Metazoa > Chordata > Amphibia > Anura > Ranidae > Lithobates > Lithobates pipiens. Next base: position 252,657,855 of record NW_027507785.1, read on the forward strand.
CAGTCTGCTAATCACTAACACACAACCTGCTTGGTCCACAAAAGTTCTTATAAGGACTGGTAACTTGGTATAGGGTGCTACGGTACATAGGCCTGAGTGCAGTACAGTCTGCTGTTCTGTAAGGACCGCTATCGGTCCACAATACATAGGGTTGCCGTGCACTACTGCTGACCGCTGCCCTATACTGCAGCAGTCCTTCATTGGTATAGGGACTGACGTACAGTCTGCTAATCACTAACACACAACCTGCTTGGTCCACAAAAGTTCTTATAAGGACTGGTAACTTGGTATAGGGTGCTACGGTACATAGGCCTGAGTGCAGTACAGTCTGCTGTTCTGTAAGGACCGCTATCGGTCCACAATACATAGGGTTGCCGTGCACTACTGCTGACCGCTGCCCTATACTGCAGCAGTCCTTCATTGGTATAGGGACTGACGTACAGTCTGCTAATCACTAACACACAACCTGCTTGGTCCACAAAAGTTCTTATAAGGACTGGTAACTTGGTATAGGGTGCTACGGTACATAGGCCTGAGTGCAGTACAGTCTGCTGTTCTGTAAGGACCGCTATCGGTCCACAATACATAGGGTTGCCGTGCACTACTGCTGACCGCTGCCCTATACTGCAGCAGTCCTTCAGCGGTATAGGGACTGACGCACAGTCTGCTAAACACTAACACACAACCTGCTTGGTCCACAAAAGTTTTTATAAGGACTGGTAACTTGGTATAGGGTGCTACGGTACATAGGCCTGAGTGCAGTACAGTCTGCTGTTCTGTAAGGACCGCTATCGGTCCACAATACATAGGGTTGACGTGCACTACTGCTGACCGCTGCCCTATACTGCAGCAGTCCTTCAGCGGTATAGGGACTAAGAGTTTTGTCACAGGGTGATTTAAAAAATGACAGGCAGAGGAAGAGGCAGGCCCTTCCGCACGGGTGGTAGGGGTAGGGCAGGAGCAACAGCCTTGAGCCAAAGTGGGAAGTTGCAGAAGGTGCGTTCAATTACTTTAAAGGACGCACCAGACTTGGTTGAGTGGCTCACTCAGCCTTATTCTTCTGCACCCTCCTCATCCTCTCGATCTGCACCCTCTTCTTCACTCTCTGCTATGTGCACCCCCAAAGACACTACCACCAACAACACCACCACCACCACATACCTTCCGCTTGAGTGCAAATGGGGGCCTTCATGCTCCAGTGTTTTAATAGGGACCCCCGTATAAAAAGCATGAGGGTCAAGGACCAGTACTGGGTGGCAACGTACTTAGATCCCCGGTACAAACACAAAATGGCGGAAATGTTACCGCCGTCGCAGAGGGCTGTCAGAATGCAGCACTTCCAGGCCTTGCTTCGAGAAATGCTGCATTCTGCTTTTGCGTGCGCTGGCAGAGGAGCAATTCCCACTCCCAGAGAAGGATTTGCGGGTACCAATCCAACAGCGCCTGCAAGAAGAGGCCGGTTTGAAGATGTGTTGGTGACTTCGGATATGAGGTCATTCTTTCAGCCGACCCATCGACAGGTGTCATCCGGATCCAGCATCAGGGAACGCCTAGACCGTCAGGTGTCCGACTACATTGGGTTAACGGCCGATGTGGACGCTCTGAGGAGTGATGAACCCCTAGACTACTGGGTGGGCAGGCTTGACCTCTGGCCAGAGCTTGCCCAATTTGCAATCGAACTGTTGGCTTGCCCCTCATCCAGTGTCCTGTCCGAAAGGACGTTCAGCGCAGCAGGGGGGATTGTGACCGATAAGCGTACTCGCCTAGCTCACGACAGTGTTAACTACCTCACATTTCTAAAAATGAATGAGGCATGGATCTCGGAGGAATTCAACACATGTGATCAGTAGACCATGTATATGTCTATAAACAATTTTTGGAATCAAGCACACAGACCTTCTTAATTCATTTGGCTCACTTCCCTGACCCAAAAAAGCACACCGTACTATATGCCCCTACCCTCCTCTTTGAAGAGGTTGAGCGGTGTCATATTTCTACTGGGGCTGCTTATTATGAGGGGTTCCCACCATCCCTGTGCTGTGCTGACTTCCTCCTGGGTGTTCTTATTATGAGGGGCTCCCACCATCCCTGTGCTGTGCTGACTTCCTCCTGGGGGTTCTTATTATGAGGGGATCACACCATCCCTGTGCTGTGCTGACTTCCTCCTGGGGCTGCTTACGGTGCTGCTGTCAGCGCTGTATGTCACGGAGCTGCTGTCAGCGCTGTATGTCACGGAGCTGCTGTCAGCGCTGTATGTCACGGAGCTGCTGTCAGCGCTGTATGTCACGGAGCTGCTGTCAGCGCTGTATGTCACGGAGCTGCTGTCAGCGCTGTATGTCACGGAGCTGCTGTCAGCGCTGTATGTCACGGAGCTGCTGTCAGCGCTGTATGTCACGGAGCTGCTGTCAGCGCTGTATGTCACGGTGCTGCTGTCAGCGCTGTATGTCACGGAGCTGCTGTCAGCGCTGTATGTCACGGAGCTGCTGTCAGCGCTGTATGTCACGGAGCTGCTGTCAGCGCTGTATGTCACGGAGCTGCTGTCAGCGCTGTATGTCACGGAGCTGCTGTCAGCGCTGTATGTCACGGTGCTGCTGTCAGCGCTGTATGTCACGGAGCTGCTGTCAGCGCTGTATGTCACGGAGCTGCTGTCAGTGCTGTATGTCACGGAGCTGCTGTCAGCGCTGTATGTCACGGAGCTGCTGTCAGCGCTGTATGTCACGGAGCTGCTGTCAGCGCTGTATGTCACGGTGCTGCTGTCAGCGCTGTATGTCACGGAGCTGCTGTCAGCGCTGTATGTCACGGAGCTGCTGTCAGCGCTGTATGTCACGGAGCTGCTGTCAGCGCTGTATGTCACGGAGCTGCTGTCAGCGCTGTATGTCACGGAGCTGCTGTCAGCGCTGTATGTCACGGTGCTGATGTCAGTGCTCTGTATTACGGTGCTGCTGTCAGTGCTCTGTATCTCCTGCACCCTCTTGTTTGCCTACCCTGGTCCCTGACCTTCCCTCTCCTCCATTGCCTTCATTAGCTCCATAGTCCTGAATTGTCAGAACAATTTCCCAAATAAAAAAAAAATGCTTGTAGTTATCGATCCCAAATTCACCTCATACATGTATTATGCTATTGTCCAGGTGGTGGGACTACGTGCTACCCCCTAATAATTACCCCGTGGCCGCAAATTCGACCTAAAGGTTTGCGAAATTCGCCTCCCATTGAAGTCAATGGAGCCCGCGGCGAACGGTCGTTTTCGCGAACGTTTGTGTCCGTTCGCGTTTCGCGTTCGCGAAACGTCCCGTCGGAAGTTCGTCCATCACTACTCACTTTTTTTCAGGGACTTTTTGATTCTATGGTATTGGTCCGGCTCCCTGGATTTGATGTCGGACCATCGTTTCCGGAGCTGATCCTTGGCTCTTCGGACCCCAAATTTGCTTTGCAAAGTTTCGACAACTAGATTCATGATGCCGTTTTTGCGGATATTGGGTTTGGGATACAGGCCATTTTCCCCATCGTGATCCTCCCTTCGGAGTATATCCACCATCTCCACCATCTCTTCAAAGGCCATGTTTGTGGCCTTATACCTCTTCCTTGCTCCGGAAACATGGGGTTGAGGGCTTTCCTCCGCGCTGCTCACTGAAATTCCGTCCGCCATTTTCATCTATCACTCTCCCACAGCGGAACGAGGGTAAAAGGGGCGGGGAAATACGGTCACACGGAACGTCAGGGGCGGGCAACGTGGGCGACGCAGGCGGAGCTTGAACGCATGCGCTGTATATAAAGCGTTACCGCGAGGCCGTACGTTTGTCCGAACGGAAGCAGCGAGTGCTACACACGACGGTAAGATGGTTATCTTTTTATTTTATTTTAATTTTAAGCCTGCGTTAGGAATGTATATAGTGAGATTTCACCTTGTGGATGGTTAATTGATTTTTATGTGGGTTGGTGGTTGAGTGGGGTTGGTGTTTTGTGTGGTAGTGTGGGGGTGGGGGTGGGTGTATGGGGGGGTAGTGTGTGTGTGGGGGGGTAGTGTGTGTGGGGGGGGGGTAGTGTGTGTGTGGGGGGGTAGTGTGTGGGGGGGGTAGTGTGTGTGGTAGTGTGTGGGGGGGTAGTGTGTGTGTGGGGGGGTGTGGGGGTGGGTGTATGGGGGGGTAGTGTGTGTGGTAGTGTGTGTGTGGGGGGGGGGGGGGGGGTAGTGTGTGTGTGGGGGTGGGTGTATGGGGGGTAGTGTGTGTGGGGGGGGTAGTGTGTGGGGGGTAGTGTGTGTGGTAGTGTGTGGGGGGGTAGTGTGTGTGTGGGGGGGTAGTGTGTGTGTGTGGTAGTGTGTGTGGGGGTGGGGGTGGGTGTATGGGGGGTAGTGTGTGTGGGGGGGGGGTAGTGTGTGTGTGGGGGGGTAGTGTGTGGGGGGGTAGTGTGTGTGGTAGTGTGTGGGGGGGGTAGTGTGTGTGTGGGGGGGTAGTGTGTGTGGTAGTGTGTGTGTGGGGGTAGTGTGGGTGTAGTGTGTGTCTCGCCTACACAATATAAATAGTGTGCATTTGGTCTGACATTAGTATTTATGTTTTTTTTTTTGTTTTTATTTTTTTTTACAGAAAACAAAATGCAAAAGTATACTCCAGACCCCTTTAAGGAGGAGGCCTTCCTCTCCACATTTATCGATATGTTGGAGATGCACAGGAGCCTGTGGGATTCCAAGCACCCATAATATTCAAACCGTCCTGGCCGGAGGAAGACACTGGGGACAATTTTGCAGTTTGTGAAAACCCGACTCCCCCAGGCAGACCTTAACTTTGTGAGCTCCAAAATTCAGAACCTGCGTAGCGTGTATAGGCGGGAGCGCAAAAAGGCCCTAGACTCCCAAACATCAGGATCAGCAGCAGGTCAGGTCTATGTACCTAAGCTGTGGTATTACAACAGGCTGCGTTTTCTGGATGACACGTCAGAAGCCAGGCAGTCACTTTCGACTCTTCCGTCTACCCGTCCCTCCACCCTTCCCTCCACCTCAGGTGAGCCATCCCAGGAAGATCCAGACCCTTCCTTGCTGGACGAAGTTGATGCGCCCAGCTGGAGCCAGGTATATTTTAGTTTCTAAAGTTAGGATTGCTCAAATATTAATGATGTAAAGTTCAATGTTTGAATTGCTTCCAAATCTAGGATTTCATCACAAATTAAATTAGATAGAAGGATACAGTAGTTTCCACAAATGTGGCTCAAATCTTGGTGAACTGATGGAAAAATGATGGTGTCAAAATGATAGCCTTTTTTTATTTCAAGACAAATGTATTTGCAAGTGAGAACTGTAAAATTGTTAGTGATTGATGATTTCAAAATATAGACATATTTTATTTATTGATTTCTTTGTTTTTTACACAGGATGAGCTCACCAAGGAGGAGGCCGGGACCAGTGGTATGGAGGAGGAGGCCGGGACCAGCCACACACAGGAGCTAGCTGGGCCCAGCAGGAGTCGGACCGAAAGTCAGATCCCTCCCCTCCGCCTAGCCAGCAAAAGGCCCAGGAGGATGACGCAGACAGAGGAGGAGTCCTTGGCACTTATACGCCAAGCCACCCAAGTGCTGAGTAAACCCCCCAATCCTGAGGAGGCCTACGGTACATATTTGGCAAGCAAGTTGGTAAAAATGGAGAAGGCACAGCGCAACTTGTGCGAAGCCATTTTTTTTACACGATTCAACGGGGTCTGAAGGGTGAGCTAAGACCAACCACCAGACTGTACAACACAGACCCTACTGCTCCTCCTCCTCCTCCTCCTCCTCCTCCTCCTCCTACCACAAGTCCACCACCAGAGGCACAGCCTCCAGCGAAGCGTGGAGGGAAGGCTAGACGGAAGAGTCGGAAGTGACTGCCTGGCTTCAGTCTGCTCTGACAGAAGACGCAGGCTGTTGTAGTACCACAGTCTGGGGACATAGATCTCATCTGCTGCTGTTCCTGGTCTGTGGGATTCTAGGACCTGGTTGTGCTCCCTATTTTCATGTTACACAGGTTCTGAATTTTGGTGGCCACTCACTTGATGTGTGCCTGGGGGACAAAAGGCTTCACAAACTTCAAAATTGTCTCCAGTGTTGCCTCCCTCTTGATTTTGTTTTGTACAGATGAAAAATAAATATTTATTATTTCCAAAAATATTGTATGTTTTTTTTTGTTATTTTGGCTTAAAAAAACAGAGTTTATTTGTGAGTAGGCAGGTACATGTCAAAAGACTCTGGGGGTTATTTACAAAACACACGTTCATGTTAATATAAATATGCTAACTTTAAGTGCAATTTTTAAAGCACTGCAAGTACACTTGGAAGTGCAGTCGCTGTAAATTTGAGGCTTAACATTTGAAATGAGGGGAAGCTCTGCTGATTTTGAACATTCAATCATGTGTAAGTTAAAATGCTGGTTTGGGTATCTATCTATCTATCTATCTATCTATCTATCTATCTATCTATCTATCTCTACTTACATAGTCCTGCTTGGCCAAAAAAAACGCAAGTCCATCTTGTTTCAACCCCCCCCCCCACACAAAAAAAATAAAAATAAATAAATAATTTTAAAATGACAATAGTAGTTCCAAAAATATATAGTAATAGATAAATTATAAAAAAAATTATATATATATATATATATATATATATATATATATATATATATATATATATATATATATATATATATATATAATTTTTTTTTATATTTATTTTTTTAACTATTTTTCTCAAATTGGAATATTAATCATAGGATGAGGATGAATAAAAACATTTGGGATAACTCTGTGTGAATATAAGCAGCAAAGCTACTTCACTTTTCTTGCATTATGAAGAAGAAAAGAATGGGCTATATTAAAAAAACACAAAATTAGCAGCATGACGAATATGCTAGCTTCAATACGAACACTAGTTTTACAAGACCGAGCGCTTCCGCCCTGTAAATCCTTTCTGAGCATGCGCCATACTTAGTCCGTCCAACTAGCCTACTCACGAGCGGACTGTCCGCTGAAACCAAAGTTGGACGGACAATATTACGGAAATTCCGAAATACTTAGTCCGTCAGACTGCACGCTGAAAAAGTCAGCTGAAGCCCACACACGAGCGAACTGTCCGCTGAAATGTGTTTCGGCAGACTAAGTTGGACAGACAGTCCGCCCGTGTGTACGCGGCTTAAGAATTACCGGCCTACAATATAAAATGCCAAATTTCCATGCAAAACAATGTACCACTTTCAGCATCAAAAATCTGACATAATCATACAGCCAGGGAGGTTAAGGACCCCCGGATGCAAGCCCTCTGGTATGGTGAATTATTAATGTTAAGTTTTTTCGAGTCTATTTCTTATTCTGTCCTCTGTTAGCCATGAGGGTCCTTCCTGTGACGTGTCATGAGGATAAACATTGCAGTTTTGGTAACTGAAGCCCCTGATTCCCTTGTGAAGACTGAGGAGAAGAATAAATTCAATACCTTTGTCATCTCTTCATCCTTAGTAACCAGATGCCCTTCATCATTCTTTATGGGACCAATATGATCTGACCTCCCTTTCTTACTATTTATGTACTTAAAGAATTTCTTGTTTTTTTTTTTACTCTCCTCCGCCATGTGCCTTTCTTGATCTTAGCTGCATTGATTGCACACTTACATTTCTTGTTGGAATGCTGATGATGATCCCTCAGCCTTGTATTTTTGAAGGCCTTCATCTTTTCTTTTATATGCATTCTTACATTGGAGTTAAGCCACCACAGATTTTTATTAGCTCTTTTAAATTTATTTCCCATTGGGATGCAATAATGACTGACTAATACCTTTATTTATTTAGCCACTCGGGATTGCATTGCAGAATCCTGGTCCATGTAACTTATCTTGTCATCAAGATCCTGCGATGTCCCCCGCTGGATCCTCCACCCGATGGGGTGGGATGTAGCTGGGTTCCATTCTCTGCGAGCATCACGATGCATAGGGCCAGAGCCCGGTGGCAAATTCAAAAAGTACAAAATACATAACACATACAGTACACTGTAATCTTATAGATTACATTACTGTATCAAATCATTTCAACTCCCTTTTGTCCCTAGTGCTTTGTCCAATGCCCTGCCTGTACTTTTATATTATATGTACTGTTCTTTCTGCCTGGAAACTTGAGATTGTCCATGGCAACCAAAAAGTGTCCCTTTATGTCAAATGTGGTTTTAGAGCAGCTAGAAAAGTACATAGTAAATTAGAACACTTTCAGAATTGAGCTATAGTGATTTGTGGGAAAATTCTTTTTATTATTAATATATTATAATTTTTTTTTAATTATTTATAGTTATTTATTATATTATAATTTATGACTTTGTGTTTCAAACGTTATCATTAGGGATGAGCTTCGTGTTCGAGTCGAACGTACGTTTGACTCGAACATTGGCTGTTCGTCCGTTCGGTCGAAGTCCGAACATTTTGGTCCGTTCGCGCCAAATTCGTGTGGTGCTCACGGCCCACAATGCACTGCGATGGCGCAGTGCATTGCTGGCTCATGATTGGCCAAGCATGCACTGTGACCCCGCATGCTTGGCCAATCGCAGCGCCAGCAGCAAGGAGAGCCATGATTGGCCACAGGCAGGATGCCTGAGGCCAATCATAGCTCAGGCTGTGTAGTGCACGCCCCAAACTATATAAGGCCACCAGCGCGGCAGCCTTGTGTAGTGTGTTGGCGTCTGAAGCAGTGGGTGTTCTGTGTACCTTCAACACAGTACACACCGATCGTTTTCGGACGATTTTCGATCTTGCTGTTGTGTAGTGGTTATTGTCTGCATGCCCTGACCGCAGTATACACCGCTATATTCACCTCACCTATATAGCTAGTGATCTATCTTTTATAATAGAGCTTGCAGTCAGTAGTGTTAGGAGATAGTGCGTGCTGTCTGCGTGCTCTGTACCCAGTACATACCGCTATATCCACCTACATAGCTGTTCTCTATTTGAGCCCACTTGCCATCTGCAGGAGTTATTGGAAGTTGTGTGTGCCTCCAGCACAGCACAGTATACATCTGTATATACCCCTTTATCTCTGGTGTTCTATAATAAAGGCATCTGCAGGAGTTAGTGGGTGTTGTGTGCCTCTAGCACAATATACACTACCCAACTGCTTTTTTACCCAACTCCCTTCAGGCCATTACCATGTCTGGAAGGCCAGCAAGGAGAGGCAGACAGGCGCGAGCCGATAAAAGAGGGCAAGCAGGCTCTGTGTCTAGAGACAACAGTGCTGGTCGTGGACGCGGTGCATTGTCATCAGCACGTGGCCATGGGACACGCTTGTCCTTCTTTTCGGCAGCTGGACATGTTGAACCACAACATGCCAACGACTTGGTAGAGTGGATGACCAAGCCCTCTTTATCCTCCTCATCCTCTCTCACCCAGTCTCAGGGTACTAGCAAAGCAGCTGCCAACGCATCGTCTTCCCTCCTCTCAATGTCATCATCAGTGACTCCTTCCCTAGACCCACCACGTCCTCCTGAGGAGTCTCCTGAACTCTTTGAGCACAGTGTTGGGTACATGCTCCAGGAGGATGCCCAGTGTTTTGTGGGCTCTGATGATGACACTCAGCTAGAGGAAGGCAGTAGCGTGAGCGCAGAGAGAGGGAATGCTCAAGAAGGACAGCAATCTGGCAGTCATGTTCCACAAGCTGCAGCATACTGCCAGGTTTGCTATAGCGATGAAGAGGGAGGGGATGATGAGGGCGCTGACTCCACGTGGTTGCCTGGAAGGAGGGAGGAGGAGGAGGAGGAGGCACATGTCCAACGAGGCAGGATGCCCTCCGGGGGCCAGCTTAGGGGCAGCACACCGACTGAATCACACCGCAGAGCTCCGCCTGTGCAGAGCGCTGCCTCTGCGCGTTATTCTAAAAGTTCTTTGGTGTGGGCCTTTTTTGAGACGAGTGCATCAGATCGCACCGCTGCTATTTGCAACATATGTCTCAAGCGTATCTCACGTGGCCAAAACATCAGCCGCTTGGGCACCACATGCTTGACCAGACATATGTTGACCTGCCATGCAGCTCGTTGGCAAGCGTACCTCAAAGACCCACACCAAAGAACAAAGCGGACCTCTCCTTGCTCCTCATCAGCTGGCATCTCCAACCCCACTAGACCTTCAGTCCTCTCTGAAACCTGCTCTGAGAGGAATGAAGGTGTAGAATTAGGTGTGTCACAGCCAAGTGCTTCCGGGAACTCTGCTAGCGGTACACCCACGTCCGATTATAGCAGGCAAATGTCCCTGCCCCAGCTGCTGGACCGGCGGAAGAAGTTCACTCCCAGCCATCCACATGCCCAGCGGTTGAATGCTAGCTTGGCTAAATTGCTAGCACTTCAACTGCTGCCTTTTCAGTTGGTAGACTCGGCCCCCTTCCGTGAGTTTCTACAATGTGCGGTTCCTCAGTGGCAGGTCCCCAAACGCCACTTTTTCTCACGGAAGGCGATTCCGGCTCTCTACCGGCATGTGGAAGGCAATGTCCTTGCCTCGCTGGACAGGGCGGTCAGCGGTAAGGTGCATATTACCGCTGACTCATGGTCCAGCAGGCATGGACAGGGACGTTACCTGTCTTTCACGGCCCATTGGGTCACTCTTCTGGCAGCTAGGAAGGATGCAGGACAAGGTGCAGTAGTGTTGGAGGTTGTTCCGCCACCACGCCTCCAAAATGCTACTATTGGTTGTGACACACCTCTCTCCTCCACCCCCTCCTCTTCTTCTTCCTCCATGGCCTCTTCCAGTGCTCTGTCCTCAGAACCAGCGGTGCTTCGTAGGCGTTCCAGGGGCTACACAAGTACGCAGGCAAAACGATGCCATGCCGTGCTTGCGCTGGTTTGTTTGGGGGACAGGAGCCACACTGGGGCGGATGTTTTGTCAGCTCTGCAGGGCAGGCCGAGAGGTGGTTGACGCCACGCCAGCTTAAGCCAGGAATGGTGGTTTGTGACAATGGCACCAACCTCCTCTCCGCCCTCCGACAGGGACAACTGACCCATGTGCCCTGTGTAGCTCACGTCCTTAACCTGGTGGTGCAGCGGTTCTTGGGCAGGTACCCCGGCTTACAGGATGTCCTGAAGCAGGCCAGGAAAGTCTGTGTGCATTTCCGCCGATCATTTAATGCCTGTGCTCGGCTGGCTGAGCTCCAAAAGGAGTTGAACCTGCCCAAGAACCGCCTTATATGTGACATGCCCAACATGATGGAACTCAACATTGGCCATGCTGCAGCGGCTGCACACGCAGCAGAGGGCCATCAATGAGTACCTGTGCGACTACGGGCACCAGGACAGGGTCAGGGAAGCTTGGTTTTTTCTCACCACGCCAGTGGGGCATGATCAGGGATGCATGCACTGTCCTGTCACCGTTTGAGGAGGCCACAAGGATGGTGAGCAGTGACAGTGCATGCATCAGTGACACTGTACCTCTTGTCCACCTCTTGGAGCATACGCTGCGTGGAATAATGGACAGGGCACTTGAGGCAGAACAGAGGCAGGAAGAGGAGGACTTCCTTGCCTCTCAAGGCCCCCTTTATCCAGACAGTGTTCCTGCTGTGCCACCCATCACACAGGAAGAGGATGAGGAGAAGGAAGAGGAGGAGGAGGATGATTGTGTCAGCATGGAGGTGGAGGCTGGCACTCAGCAGCAGCAGCAGCAGTCTTGTAGGGATGATTTACAGTCCCAAGAAACAGGTGGACTTGTACGTGGCTGGGAGGAGGTAGCTGCGGATCATGTTGTCCTTAGTGACCCAGAGGACTCCGGGCCGAATGCCTCAGCTAACCTACGGTGCATGGCCTCCCTGATCCTGCAAAGCCTGCGGAAGGATCCTCGTATTCTTCGGATCAAGGAGAGGGACCATTACTGGCTGGCCACTCTCCTTGATCCACGGTACAAGGGTAAGGTTGCCGACCTTATCTTGCCATCGCAGAGGGAGCAGAGGATGTGACATCTCCGGGAGGCCTTGCAGAAAGGTCTGTGCAACGCGTTCCCAGAGACAGGGAGGTTACAAACTCCTGGTCCTGGACAACGTGTTGCTGAGGCATCAGTCAGAAGGAGCGGTGGAGAAGGTGGCCGTCTGACTGATGCTTTCAGACAATTTTTTAGTCCACAGCCCCAAGGTATGATCGGTTCCAGCACCCATCGCCAGCGTCTGATTTACATGGTGCAGGAATACCTAGGGGCAAGGTCAGACTTGGACACCTTTCCCACCAAAAATCCTCTGGCTTACTGGGTCTTGAGGATGGATCACTGGCCAGAGCTTGCACAGTATGCAATTGAGCTACTGGCCTGTCCTGCATCCAGCGTTCTTTCGGAACGCACCTTCAGTGCTGCTGGTGGCTTTGTTACCGATCACAGGGTGCGCCTGTCCACCGAATCAGTTGATCGACTGACCTTCATCAAGATGAATCAGTCTTGGATCACCCACAGCTACCAAGCACCTGAAGCTGATGTAACAGAATAATTTTTTTGGAAATATCACATCCCTTCAAGACTGCCTATGCTGATGCTGAGTGACTGTCCTGTTATGTTGATTATCTATCCTCTTCCTCCTCCACTGATATGTTGGAAGAACATTTCTGGTTCTGGTTGATGCCATCAGCCCAATTTTTCTGCCCCTGTTTAACAGGGGCGTTTAAGTACAATTTTTGATGCAATGCTTTGCAGCAGGGCTAATTCCTGCAATAAAACTAGAGTATATGGCAGAGGTTGCAGTGTGGTGGCACCAGCACCAGTGCCTAAGGCCCAATTTTTCTGCCCCTGTTTAACAGGGGCGTTTAAGTACAATTTTTGATGCAATGCTTTGCAGCAGGGCTAATTCCTGCAATAAAACTAGAGTATATGGCAGAGGTTGCAGTGTGGTGGCACCAGCACCAGTGCCTAAGGCCCAATTTTTCTGCCCCTGTTTAACAGGGGCGTTTAATTACAATTTTTGATGCAATGCTTTGCAGCAGGGCTAATTCCTGCAATAAAACTAGAGTATATGGCAGAGGTTGCAGTGTGGTGGCACCAGCACCAGTGCCTAAGGCCCAATTTTTCTGCCCCTGTTTAACAGGGGCGTTTAATTACAATTTTTGATGCAATGCTTTGCAGCAGGGCTAATTCCTCCAATAAAACTAGAGTATATGGGAGAGGTTGCAGTGTGGTGGCACCAGCAGCAGTGCCTAAGGCCAAATTTTTCTGCCCCTGTTTAACAGGGACATGTAATTACAATTCTTGATATAATATTTCACAGGAGGGCCCCTTCCTGTGCCCACCCAGAGTAACAGTGAGGACTTATAGTGTTGTGGCACCAGCACCACAACCACCAAAGGTCAATTTTTCTACCACTGTTCAACAATGGCATGTAATTCCAATTCTTGATATAATCGTTCACAGCAGGGCGCTCCAGCGCCCACCAAGAGTCACTTTGAGGGCTTACAATGTTGTGGCAAAACCAACACCTTGTTCCGCCATTTCTGCAGAGCATATAGGGCAGGCCCCTACTTTCAAACATCCAATTTACAAACATCTCCTACTTGCAAACGGAAGGAGACAACAGCAAGTGAGATGAAAAAAGATGGACGACAAAACAAATTATACAGGGGTGATAACCCTTCCCTATGTTTTCCAAAAAGCTTAAAAATAGTTTTTTTGACTGGAGCTACACTTTAAAAATGTACCAGTTGAAAATTACAAACAGATTCAACTTAACACAACAAACCTACACAGTCCCTGTCTTGTTTGCACCGCCTGTATACTGCTGTTCTGAGTATATAGGGCCTGGGGGCCACACACATTTCCTTTTTTTAATATGGGTATGGGGTTCCCCTTAATATGCGTACAAGATCTAAAGGGGCTGGTAATGGGCAGGGAGGGCTACCCATGCCATTTTTCTCAATGATTTTCAACCATATTGCAGGAACCAGATATAACATTAAAACCGCAAGCAGTTTTAAATGGTGTTATTTCCGTTTAATGTCATTTTGTGCAGGGACTGTTCTAAACACGGGAAACACGTGGCACTTCACAGGCATACTACAGACACCCCCCAGGCACCATATTTAAAGGAATATTTCACTTTTTTTTTCACTTTAATCGTCATTAAAATCAGTGCTCCCGCCAAAACGGCCATTTTTAAAAACATTTTAGGCATTGACCCATGTCCCCTGGGGCAGGAGCCAGGTCCCCAAACCCTTTTTAGGACAGTATCTTGCATATTAGCCGTTAAAATTAGCACTTTTCATTTCGAACGTTCGAGTCCCATAGACTTCAATGGCGTTCTAAAGTTTGTTCGAATTTGGGGTCCGTTCGAAAGTTATGGTGCGAACCGAACCGGGGGGTGTTCGGCTCATCCCTAGTTATCATACCTGGGATGTCTACTAGACTCTTGTTTGGGCAGATTTAAGTATGTTATTACTAAGAATTACTAAGAATTCTATCCAAAGCAATGTACCACTTTGAGATTCAAAAATTTGGCATAATCATACCACCAGGGAGGCTACAGCATACCCATTTTTCCTCTGTGTTCTTTGTTCCTAATATTTTATCCCATTTAGTATCTTCTAGCAAGGATCATAGTTCAGGGAAGTTGGCTCTTTTGAAATTCAGTGTCTTTGTATTCACCTTGTTTTTCCTATTTGTGTGATGTATACTGAAACAAATTGACCTGTGATCGCTGTTTCCTAAATTGCCCCATATTTCCACATCCGTGATCAGGTCTATATTGTTGGTAGTTAGTAGGTCTAGTAACACTTTGTTTCTAGTTGGTGCATTTACCATCTGACCCGTGAAGTTTTCCTGCAAGACATTTAGGAACTCGTGAGCCTTAGATGAATGCGCGGTTCCTTCTGCCCAGTCTATGTCTGGATAATTAAAATCCACCATTATAATGGCACTTCCCATACTTGCCGCTAATCCAAATTGTGATCGAAGGTCCGCCTCCTCCCTCTGGTTAGGGGACCTATAGCAAACTCCAGTATTACTTTCCCCTTAGTTTCCTCCCTTTCTAGCTTTACCCATAAGGATTCCACTTCCTCCCTTGCTCCATTAGTGATGTCGTCTCTCACATTCACTTATACATTATTTTTGATATACAGGCAAGAATTGTGTTAAAAGATTACTAAAATTTTATTTTTACTTTATTTTCAAGATTAGAAGTTTTAAAATTGTATAATTAATTATTCTACTATCTTCATAAAATCTTGGTTTTCCAAATAAATATATTCTATGGCTTTCTAAAGAGAGCTCACATAAGAATCTGTTTGCTTTTAGACACCATTTCTCTGAATAAAGCCCAGTGTGCCATGTTTGAATGCAGCTGGGATAAGAAAGGAAGGAAGGGGTTGAGTAACTCCTCTGACTCATCCACTTATGTGTGTAAAGTGGACCATTCATGGATTGAAATTCTGTCAGTTCAGCTGAACCATTTATGGCCAGCTTTGGGTTCCAACTTGAGGTATTAGGCTGGGTTCACACTAGTGCAAATTGAATGGGAGTTTACCTGCATCCAATTCGCATTACAGGCATACCCCACTTTTAAGTATGCAATGGGGTTTATTTACTAAAGCTGGAACGTGCAAAATCAGGCTCACTTCTGCATAGAAACCAATGAGCTTCTAACCTCAGCTTGTTCAATTAAGCTTTGGTAGGCGGAAGTAAGCCTGATTTTGCACTTTCCAGCTTTAGTAAATAAACCCCATTGTTTACTTAAAAGTGGGGTATGCCTGTACATGAGTTTGTGTCTGGCTCTCAAAGGAAGCTCCAGAGCGAATTGCACAGGGGTCCTGTGCATCTTTGGCTCCCTTTCAGGTCCGAATTCAGGCTAAAATTTGGGCCTGATTCATCCCTGAATTGGTATTAGGTGTGAGCCCAGCCTTAAGCTCTGTATACAGCACAGCAACAAAGACAACATAGAAAAACATATAAAACGGCACCCAGAGCTCCACATGCTGGCTGAAAATTTAAATTCTAAATATTTTTCTGTACATTTACATATTTACTTAACTTAAAAAAAATATATATATTACAGCTTTAAATATTTGCCTTTATGAACCATATGAATTAAAGAAAATATATATAAAACCACTATGTATTTTCTTCAAAGTTGTAGCATGTTATTATTTTATTATTATTATTTTTCTGTTGTAATGAAGGCAGCAAATACTGTAGCCTATCTTTTGTTCATGACCTGGAATCTTCTTCCCTCTCCATCCTCAATCCATTACAAATGAGAAGGCAAGTGATCAACGGTGACTGTATTTATACCTAAAATCAAACAAAGCACATTGCAAGGGATTTAGATGTAAAAGGGTTTGTATTTGATAATTTATACTAAGTCTGTAATATTTGTGCGCGTAGAGGTTACAGCTATGGAATAAACTAGAACAGCCGGTTACTGTAATGTGTTTGTGTTAACAGGCTGTATCTGTGCTGAGCAGATGCATTTTATGTATGCATCGTCCCGCTGCGCTATGTCATTTGTTTCCCGCTTAAAAAAATTACACATTATTGTGTCATTTATTTATTTTCCTCCATACGACAAGCATTTGGGGAAAGAGCTTATTGTATTGGTTGACCAGCCACCGAATAGGCTTCTATTCAATGACCTGTGTGTCCTAGACTGGTTCGTCTACTTAGGTGCTCAAGGCCAATAAATGTGGAGTCTTGTAATTCACACTCGCCCCTCGACCTGAGCCCCCCTCCCCCTGACCACTAGTCATAGGGAGGCTTGAGCTGCTGCCAGCAAGTATTGATTTTCACTTCCCAATCTCCAAGCTGGATGGGAAGAAAAGATTAAAAACACTTTGTCAGGCTGAAGTTGAATAAGAACCTGCACTGGGGATGCCTTTGTGTGAAGAGGTCAAGGATGGTGCAAGCTTTTTTAAGATTAACTATTCTCTTCCCATGCTATCAACTAAAGGGTTATTATATTTTGCCACATGTCCGTGGTGATCTAAACATAGGATTTGTCCTAAGTGTCATTCTGTGCTACCTATTCAAGGAATGTGACCAATTATTTACATTTATTTGATAAGGGAGAGCAAAGTGCAATTACTATGTTCAAAGGGCAGTAACCCATTTCAACTAATCAGATTTAAAATCTTTTCCTTTTCTGATCGCAGAAACCCGATATTAGACATGCTATTGGTTGCTGCATTGCACTTTGTGCAAACCTTGGACTATATTGTGATATCTGAATTTCAGAGAACATTAGAATTGCATGGTTGATATTGTGCAATGTTTGTGCAACTCTGTGCCATACTGAACCAACATTCCAAACTCTGATTTATATATAATCGTTGTTCCATAAAGGACTTGTTTACATAAGGGGTTGGACTTAAGTGTCTTATGGAAGTATTTTCATAGAGTCTTGCACATTATATTTGAAAATAAATAAGTCTAAAGCCGCGTACACATGGGCGGATTGTATGGCCTACTTAGTCCGTCATACAATCCGACGGACAGTCCGTCATACTTTCGAATGAACGGACTTGACCACACACGGATGCACAAACAGTCCGTCGAAAGCTTGCGCGATGACGTGTACAGCACGTACGACGGGACTAGAAATA
Source organism: Lithobates pipiens (assembly GCF_037356315.1). Classification (NCBI taxonomy): domain Eukaryota; kingdom Metazoa; phylum Chordata; class Amphibia; order Anura; family Ranidae; genus Lithobates; species Lithobates pipiens. Next base: position 252,675,380 of record NW_027507785.1, read on the forward strand.
AGAAGTCCAATACACAGCAATGCAACCTTTCGCTGTGTAAATCCTTTCTGAGCATGCGCCATTCTTAGTCCGTCGAACTAGCCTACTGACGAGCGGATTGTCCGCTGAAACCAAAGTATGACGGACGGTATTACGGAAATTCCGAAATACTTAGTACGCCAGACTGCACGCTGAAAAAGTCCGCTGAAGCCCACACACGAGCGGACTGTCTTCTGAAATGTGTTTCGACGGACTAAGTTGGCCATACAGTCCGCCCGTGTGTACACGGCTTTACAGTGTATAGGCAAGCCACAAAGACACAAGGGGGTTGATTTACTAAAACTGAAGAGTGAAAAATCTGGTGCAGCTGTGCATAGAAACCAATCAGTTTCCATTTTTTTGTCATAACTTACTTAAAGCCCCTTTCACACTGGGGAGGGAGGTGTGTCGGCGGCAAAGCGCTGCTATTTTTAGCGGCGCTTTACCGTCGGACTTGTGGCCCTATTTGGCCGATAGCAGGGCAGTTTTACCCCCCGCTAGCGGCCGAGAAAGGGTTAAAAACCACAGCAAAGTGCCTCTGCAGAGGTGCTTTTCCGGCAGTATAGCCGTGCTGCCCCATTGATTTCAATGGGCAGGAGTGGTGGAGGAGCGGTATACACACCGCTCCTTCACCACTCCAAAGATACTGCTAGCAGGACTTTTTGTACCATCCTGCTAGCTCACCACTCCAATGTGAAACCCCTCGAGCTTTCACATTGGAGACAAAGCATCGACTGATTCAGGGTGCTTTGCAGGCGCTATTTTTAGTGCTATAGCACCTGCAAAGTGCCCCAGTGTGAAAGGGGTCTAAACAAGCTGATTGGCTACAATGTACAGCTGCACAAAATTTTGCACTCTCTAGATTTAGTAAATCAACCCCAAGATGTCCTGTAAATTTGCATTTCATCTGTTTGTTTTTTCTTGTATCGCTTGCATTGTAAATCAGCAATCATGACACATGTATTAAAAATGTGTAAGCCCTTGTACACACGGTCGAACATTCCGACGGAAAATGTCCGATCGGACCGTGTTGTCAGATAATCCGACAGTGTGTGGGCTCCATCGGACTGTTTCCGTCGGAATATCCGATCGACAAAGTTTTAGAGCTGGGCTATAAAATTTTCCGACAACATGATCCGATCGGACTTTGTCCGATCGTTTGTAGAGAATTCCGATCAGACAAAGTGCCACTCATGCTCAGATGAAATTCCTAGACCAAAGCTATTGGCTGCTAGCCTGAACGTAGTCCCATCGTAACTAAAAAACGTCATCACGTTACAAACAATCTGATTTTCCGACAACTGTCCGACCGTGTGTATGCAACACCAGTTTCGGACAAGCTCCGGCGGACAAAATTTTGTTGTCGGAATGTCCGACCGTGTGTACAAGGGCTAAGACATGCAGCTGCCACAGTTGCCTTTAATTGACTTTATGTATGAAGTAAGAACTCACCAACACAAAACCATTAGTGTGTTGTATCTTGCAGGTGCATCACAGATGCTTATTAAACATGGCCCATATTTTCCTGAAAGCAAAAGCATTATTATACATATGCTATTCTTACTCTGACACCCTTGTACACAAACCCTAAGATAGAGTTTCTTCTTTTAAATGTGCACCTGCCTTTATATATTTATATTGCTGGCTGGGCATGAAGACTGGTGAAATATCTCATTGGGTTTCTAGACCTATCACATGGTACTGGTAAACATCTAGAAAGGCTAAGGCCTCTTTTCTACAAAGGCTGCAGACTCTAACATACCTTTGAATAATAAAAGGTTCAGGACTGCTAACCTGATTTTCAGAACCAATAGGCTGGTTTCTCATTAAGACTGCTAAAAGATCTATGCGTTTTCATTGGATGTATAATGTACTTCTGTACACCATGGACCCATACAACAACAGCCAAACTGGTTATAGGGTAGGACAACTGCTTGCCCTACTGTCACTTTCAGCTCACCTCCCCCCACCCTGCCTGATTTTTGCGGTGAAGACGTATGATGCTGTTAGTGTGATATTAAGACTGGCTAGTCGATTGGGGTGGGAGGAAAATGAGACAAGACAACTGACATATGGAGGCAGAAAGCATAAATCTGGCTCTGGGAATAATGCTGCAATGTCTTTTGCTCTATAAATTATAGTGGATTGTATGCGGTAGAGACTTAACAATAAGAAGGCAATAGATGTGAGGGCTCTTTTGCTACACAATCATGCTAGGAGGATGTATGTGGCACTCGTTGTACAATACTGGGAAGATGCTGTAAAATATCCCTAGATGCAGAGCTCATTAACCAATTCTAGCAGTTTTGTTTTAAGATCAAAACTATGGATTTTATTAGGCTGAACTCCAAGAAAACATTTTATCCTTGAACGGATGTTTCCTGCTTCCCAGAATATCTAGAAATGTTTCACCCAATGACTATTGGGTAGACATGGAGAATTTAGAGGTGACCTCCCGGCAGTCGTCACCATGATTAACACTTCTGATTTATTAGTACAAACGAATAAATACATTTGGACTCTTTTATCCTTTGGTCTGGCGCCCCGTTCGGTTTTTACTTGTTTGCCTATGATTTTGTGTCTTCCTTCCCCCTGGTGCTTCCCTCCCATCTATTTCTAACTCAGCTTTATTTTCATTCCTGGCCTAATTACCTTTTCATCACTATCCAGGGCTACGCTCCTCAATGTAGGTCCCGTTCTTTTCTCCCCTTTTTACTTATCCAAGTTACATTTCATTAACATTTGGGAGGTGTATAAATTCAAACTCTGATTATTATAGAAGCAGGAAATCTCCTAGTTTTGAATATGTTGGCCTGGTATCTGTGAAATATCGGGTCTTATTTCACATATAGTACGAATACGAAGAATATTGATTTTGCAATCCTGTAGCAATGTGTTTTTCCTGATGAGTGTTTTTTGTATACTGGAATGGGTACTCTGCAACTGAATTGATCTGATTTGAGAATGAGACTAAAGTCAAGTCAAATTTATGTACACACACCAATTGCCTTTAAAAAAAATGTTGATTTATTAATGAACAGAGAGCTACATTAATGTGTGAATATTATAATTGTCAGAATATAGTGTCAATAATGTCAAATTTGACTCTGATGTGTTTAGAGCTAAGAGTGGTCAACTTTTTCTATGTCAGACAGTCTAATATGCATGTTATATTGCTTTCTAGTTTGTGTACTTTCTAAACAAACCAGGTGAGGATAACATGCATGCATGATGACATCATTGCAGTCAGTATAATGACACTGTGACTGCAAAAAAATCTATTGCATTAACAGGGTCATTGGAACAGAAGGTACGTATTGGACGTTGGCCTGTGATGATGATCACATTAGTAAAATCATTTAAACTAGAACTATAGGCAAAACTTTTTTTCATTTTGGATAGAGTAAGGAAGAGTAACCCCTGCCATCTCTGTTGCATTGGGGAGATTCCCTCCATTTTCTGTCCCATACAAACAGGAAGTTAGAGGACATCCCTGTAAAGTAAGGGAATTTCTTGGGTTTCCCTTAGGTCAGCAGAACTAGTGTCCCAATTGGAAGATTTCCTCTCTATTACTTTTATGGGGACAACCCAAAATGTGTGATTTTCTTTTTTTTTTCAATGATAATGGTAAACAGGACAAATAGGGGTTGATTTACTAAAAGCAAAAATACTGTGCACTTCGCAGTTGTCCTCTGAAAGTACAGTTGCTCTAAAGCTTAGCAAATGAGGTAAGGCCTCACTTTGCAAAGAGTACCCAATCACATGCAAGTAAAATAAAAAAACTGCATTTTTGCTTGAACATGATTGGATGATGGATGGCAGCAGAGCTTCTGCTCATTTACTAAGCTCTGGAGCAAGTGCGCTTGCAAAGTGCAAATGCACTTTGCAAAATGCACAATCTTTTTGTCTTTAGTAAATCAACCCCATTGAGAGGGTGAATCGCCGTAAAGTCACACCTATGCAGTCACACCTATGCAGGTTGCAGTTAATGTATATTCCAGGTAAATTTTCCGCTTTTTGATACACAACACAACATAATACAACTTGCTGGTCCCTGGCCCTTTCCAGAAAATGCACAGATGTGAATGTGAATCATAGGAAACCATTTTAAATGGACTTTAGTGTGTTTCTGCAAAAATGAAAATGCACTAAAAAATGCATAGGTCTGAACCAGGCCTAACTGGAGCACAGACAGCAATAAAAATTGACAAGTGTTCTAATCCCTCTTTACTCCAAAACTAAAAAGAAATAAAAAAGCCTTTAGTTATGTTTTACCTTTTGGTGCCTTATTCCGGGAGGCGGAGCACGGTTTATGGTCAAAGTGATCACATGATCAGAAAGCTTCTTATCTCAAGTAGCAATCATGAGCTTTCCATTAGCCACCAGTAACTGCACTGGGAGCGTTCTCTCAGCACAGCTGTATTTACACTAATTGACGCAAAACATGTGGCCAAGGCCCACCTGCCGAGAGGTCACATATTTGCTTGCGACCGGCACCAAGGGGTTAATAAAACCAAAAAACTCTAAATTTTGTTATTCTATGTAATGAAAGCCTTGTTTACTCTTTATTTACTAAAACTTGTGTTCTCCGTATTTATATGTAACATCGCCTATGTGACAAAAAAAGTTGTCTTATTATATTTATTATGCCGCATTATATTGTCTGTATTATTTTTTTATTTTCATTACATGAATTCATGAAAACCCAAGCACAGACTGTGATTGCTGGCTTCCTCTGAAATGCTAGTTGTCTGAACGGCTGTGGCCCCTAAACTTTCTAGGTCACTGGAATGAGTATGTAACACATAAAGCTAGAGTAGTCAGAACTCATGATCTTAATAACAGCCTTGAAGACCATATGACTGCTATAGGGCCCTGAAGCATGGGAGCTTGCAGCTGTCTGGCTATTTATTGATGTATGCAGGCTCCAACAGCATTTGACAAATTCATTTGGATGAAAATAATGCATATGTTATGTGTATAAGCTTAGAAACTGCCATACAATTGCCATTAAAACAACTAATATTTTTATATCTAGAGAAATTGTCTAACAGAGATTAGAGAGGCAAGGATCCTTTGGTGGTTATACTATTTGGCCCATATTTGCAGCACTGACCTGAATACTTGTTCTCTGTCCCTGATTCAGAAAGAACTGAAACCAAATTCTCTAATGGCAGTTTCTCCTATAACATATTTCCTTTCAAGGGGCTGTCACATTGTCCTTTAAGAGCAAAGTGACAGTAATTGTGAAATGCAGCCCCCCCCCCCCCCCCCCCCCCGGACCTATCCAGAGTTCCACCACTGCACTTTATTCCGGGCTTTCATTGCAATATACCCTGTACTTTCCAGAATGGGACTAGTGGCCAGTTGCATAACAGAAGGTGTGACATCACCACTCTCTCTGAACTCTATGGGCAGTTTAGTAGCAGCTGCCACAAAGGAGGGAGCAGTGGGGAGCACTGAAGAGGTGAGTATAAAGCGGTCAGTTGGTACCCAGATGCTGTCCATATGCCAAAAAGAGCAGTGGGGCAGTGTTTCTTTAATGGCATTATAAATCTTCCTACTTGCACCTTGTGATTTTGACCTACATAGGATGAGCATTGATAATGTAGTTTCATTTGGTGTCAATTTTTGCCCTGTATGCATGAGTAGAATAAATCTTCACATTCCGCTGTTAGCAGTTTCTGTTTGTGTTCAAAAATGAGGCATGAAGCATGGCACTGCAAAGGCTAATGCATGACCCCTGTCATGTGAGAACTGACATTTCCTGTGAAGAAACTACATATTCCACGATTCCTGGCTCTCTCAGTCTGGAGCTCTGCATGTGAGAGCCAAACAGTAATGAGATTTGATACAGCCACGAACAGTCAGAGCAAACAACAGAGAGATCATAATGCAGTCTTTCATCACATTAAAGGAGAAGTACAGCCAAAGCTTGTTTGGTTATACTTCTCCTGTGAATCACAGAAGTGTAGTTCGTTCTGCACACCTGTGACCAGTTTTCAGCAGACAGCAGGCTGAAGCCTGCAGTTGGCTGACTTCACAGAGCTGGTCCAGGATGGGGCAAGATCGCGATAATGAAGTTGGTATCCGCCCACATGCCTAGACCGGGCGAGCCGTTGAGAGCCTGAGCCGGACACTCCCTCCCCCTCCACAGCCCAGTGCTCAATTGAGCGAGGTGGGGGCAGAGCAGAGACTGACAGTCTTCAGATCTCTGTTCAGGGAGCCCTGAGAACTGAGCGTACAGCCATGTTTGATACCTTGGTTCTGAGTCGTAGGCTCCATTCACACCTGAACGTTTTTTAGCTTGAAGCCTAAGCTACAAAATGCTGGAGGGGAAAAAAACAATTATTCTCTATGAAGATGGTTCACATCTCCACTCCAAAACGCCTGAAGCCAGAAGCTCCATAAACGCCTGAAGCGCAAACAAGTTTGTGGCAAAATCGCTGTAAAATTGCACGACTTCCTCTGCATTTCCCCCCTCCTCCTCCTTGGTGGCCAATAGGATTGCTTCTCCTCTTGGCCAGTCGGGTGACGGGTCCCAGGGAGGAGAATCAGGAAGACAATAGTGAATATTAATTGGTTATTGTCACACAACTAGGTGGGCCTGGTTCTCAGTGCTCTGCACCCTGAGCCCACCCTCTTTTTAACCCAATTAGAGCTTCAGGCTCTAATCATGTGCTTCTAAAAAGCCCCCATTGGAATTCATGCATCCGGTGCCCTGCATGTAGATTAGGGGCTGGGCACATGGATTTGGGGGGGGGGGTGGAGCCTCTGTGCCCCGTATGGACGGGCTGCCACTGCAGCACAGTGAATATAACTACAATAATATCCATTTGAAACAACAAAAACATTTACAAGTGTACAAAGCCTTTAAATGTGGCCCAAGCCTAGGACAGAATCCTTGGAGTATACAAATTGTGTTTTAAGCCTGAGAAGTAGCTGGATGTACAGAAGGAGACAGCAATCACTTCCCACTTTCTTATTGCAGAAAGAAATATGAAGACACGGGTTTAATTAAAATAAACCATGAAGCGGCACATATATAGTTAATAGTACACATAAAAGCACTCAGTTTTCAACTGCCGGGTGACAGAAACCTTCCCATGAGGCAAATACCCCAAGCTAGCCACACACACTTATCCCGCCGTTTATCACGAGGGACTGTTGCTGCACAGACACATTTTTCCTCTGCCTGCTGCCCTTGTCCACCTCCCTTTCCTGCCAGCCGCTGTCACTTGTCACATAGAGCGTTATCGTGTCAGGCTGTCCTTGTCAGCATAGGCGGGAGAGCCCCTGAATTGCCCTGCGTCACTTCGCTATGGCCGGGCACATCTGAATCCATTGCCTCACGGATGATAAATGAGCGGCAGCTTCTGTGGGCCTGTGAATTGGTTTGGAGTAGATAACGTCCGATCGTATCATCTCCTGCAGAAAGGGACTGACTAGGATCATCCATTACCTCTGAGAGCTGGGACCTGCAGGGCTGACACACACATAATGTGATGCTTGACCAGGACAGTCCATAACCCTCTGCTTTCTAAGAAGCAGCACTAACTGCTTCATCCCCTCACAGACATTTTGCTTCCTTCAGTAATTCTTTACATTTTGCGCGGTAATGATGCAGCGACTCCGAAATGTGCCGGCCTACGCGCGTTTATTGTTTCAGATATGTCTGATTTTAATAAATGAGCATAATAAAAGCAATTTAGAAGAGATCTATACATATCGGCTGGCTCTGAGGTGGACCTGGCACCGTTGCGCGTGTCAGCCAGCAAGAAAGAAACCATAACAATTGAAAAATGGTTGCTCCTTTCACAATAAAATATTTCTTCACGCTGAAACTCTCCAATTTGTTTTGTCGTGAAGCACTGGTGTCAGTACATATTTAAAAATGTCCGCCTGGTGAATCTTGTTTCACGGTTTAATAAACAGCTCACATGCCTTTTGACGCAGAAGATGAAGTACTGTAGCTGTCACTCTGTGTGGGGTTAATGCAGCCCTTTCACAGATAGACTCCAGGAGATTATGTATTATTTACACATTGTGAGTTTTGTGCGGTGGAAAGCAGATAGGAACCTTGCCACCTGTGCAGGACAGAGGGGAGCCAGACCAGATATCTACCTGTCATTTAGCACGGTGATGTAGAGGAATGTGGAACAGCCACCCTGACACATGATGTTTAAGCTCACAGCGGCTGTTGCTCCAGTTTTAATGCTGGAGAACAAATGAAATAATCATGGCAGCTTTATGACGTCGCATGAATTTTTCATGAGCGTTCATAAAATTTCACGATGCCCTCAGCTGGGAGAGATAATTTTTAAATACTGTGTTGATGTCAAGCGCGTCCTAAATATTGCATGTTTAGAAAGCAGCGGGGCTGAACTTTGAGGGGCGAGGGAAGAAAGGTAAAAATGTAATGAGATTAGAAAAGCGCACGGGTCATCATTGCCTAATGGCACTTGTGAGCAGGAGATTTGTTAAAAAAAAAAAAAAAAAAAAAGAGTAATAGCTGAAGATGGCAAAAGCCAAATATGTGGTCAACACAAGATTAAAGTAAACTCTGGCCAAAACTTTTCTCCAGTGTTTGATATAATAAAATATAACAATATAATATTTTTATTATTATTATATTTTATTTAATTACTATAATTGTATTTAATTGTTATTATATTTTTAAAACATGTTACCGTCTTTATCGGTATATAAAATGCACAGGCATATAACACCTTCATTTTAGGAGGGAAGTTTCAGGAAAAAAAACTTAATGGGATTGTAGCCATATTAGTACATTTGTGACAGAGAAGATTGAGTACTGTCTGTGATACTTTTTTTATTTGCACTAACATACAATTTTCCAGGATAAGCTTTCGGGGTATGTCCCCTTCTTCAAGGTCCAAGCATTACTGCTTAAAAATTTGTAAATCAAGTATCACGGACAGTACTCAATTTTCTCAAGAAAAAAAACAACATTTTAGATAAAGAACTCTGAAGCAAAATAAGAGTCAGTGCCCATTAATGCAGCCTCGCCATTACCCATCTACAGCCTGATCAATGCCATCTGCAGCCTCACAATTGCCCATCAATGCAGCCTGATCAATGCCCATCAACAGCCTCACAGTTTCCCATCAATGCAGCTTGATCAATGCCAATCTGCAGCCTCACAATTGCCCATCAATGCAGCTTGATCAATGCCCATCTGCAGCCTCGCAGTTGCCCATCAATGCAGCTTGATCAATGCCCATCTGCAGCCTCGCAGTTGCCCATCAATGCAGCCTGATCAATGACCATCAACAGCCTCACAGTTTCCCATCAATGCCGCTTGATCAATGCCAATCTGCAGCCTCACAATTGCCCATCAATGCAGCTTGAGCAATGCCCATCTGCAGCCTCACAATTGCCCATCAATGCAGCCTGATCAATGCCCATCTATAGCCTCACAATTGCCCATCAATGCAGCCTGATCAATGACCATCAACAGCCTCACAGTTGCCCATCAATGCAGCTTGACCAATGCCAATCTGCAGCCTCACAATTGCCCATCAATGCAGCTTGAGCAATGCCCATCTGCAGCCTCACAATTGCCCATAAATGCAGCCTGATCAATGCCCATCTACAGCCTCACAATTGCCCATCAATGCCCATATGCAGCCTCACCATTGCCATGAATGCAGCCTGATCAATGTTCATCTGTAGTCTCACAATTGCCCATCAATGCAGGCTGATCAATGCCCATCTATAGCTTCACAATTGCCCATCTGCAGCCTGATCAATGCCCATCTGCAGCCTCACTATTGCCATGAATGCAGCCTGATCAATGCCCATCTGCAGCCTCACCTCAGATTACTGCTGCCTCAGAGGGGACGGGGGGACGGGGGGGTGGGACAGGTGCCGTCAGATTACATACAGCGAGAATCTCCTGTTTGCTCGGCGGCCTCTTTAATGCAAAGACCCGTCTCCTGGACAGGCATCTTTGATAGACAGAACACTGTTCCAATGCCGGTCCAGGAGACGAGACTTCCTATTACAGAGGCCACTGAGTAAACAGGAGATTCTCACTGTATGTAATCTGATGGCGCTCATCCCGCCCCTCTCCCTGTTCCCTCCTAGGCAGTCCAAATTGCAGTATCGGCGTATAACCCACACACACTATTTGCACCCAATTTTCAGGGTGAAAAAGTGCGTGTTATACGCTGATACAGTATTTTTATTATAATAAATAATAAAATAATAATTTTATTGGATAATACCTTATAATATATCTTATGTTATCTCAATATATAAAGCATAGTTAACATGTTGTGTGTTGACTGGAATCTGGTCATGGAAAACTTATTATACATACTTTGTAGCTAAACCCTAAGCCTGACTTGTGCGACTTGTCATGCGATTTGACAGTTCAAAGTCACATGACAAATCACACCAAATTTGCGGCAATGGAACCACTCAAATGCCCACAACTCAAGTCGCAGCAACTTTGAAAAACATTTCAGTACTATTTCTCTGCAATTTCAGTGCAACTTGCATTGACATCTGGTCAATGAAGTCGCACAGATAGCAAACATATGAAATCATACTGATAGTTGGCTTCAAAGTCACGCTGAAGTAACGCGATTTCAAACCTGCAGTGTGTGAACCAGGGCTAATTTTTTCCTAGTGACAGGCAATGTTTTTCTGAATTTTAGATGGAATGAGAAAAGTGTAAAATCTAAATAGAGTTTTAAATCACTATGCATGTCCCAGATAACCAGTTAGGCTCCAGAGCAACTTTTTTTTATTAGTTGCATACATGTAATAATCATAATTGTTATTAATAAAATTACTTAAATCTCAAGAACATTATATATTTTCTGAAAGCATAGGCCCTGTAAAATAAAAAAGTCATACTTGCAAACTTTTATGTCACATGATATTTGCGCAACTGTTTATTAAATGCAAATTTTCATGAAAAAAATATAATAGAATGAATTTTAGTGCAAAAACACACCATATAATACAAATTATTGGTTCAAATATAAAAGATGGGGTGGCATTGAGTAAATAGATACCAAACATTCCATGTCTTAAAACTGCGTGCGCCAGTGATATTGCCAAAAACTATTGTGCCCAAACATCAGCTAGACTAGGAGCTCTTGTGCTAGAATATGTCACACACGTGGTGCAACCACAGTTTACATATGAGTGCACACCCTGGGCTTGCGTTTGCGCAGGTGTGCTGGGCAATGGGGGTTTCAGCATTTTTTTTATTCTAATATTAAATCTTTTTTCTTTTTATTTTTTAATATATATTTTACATGATTGCTATCACAAGAGGTTACGAAACCCCTATGTGATAGGATTGGGCAGGTGACAGGTACACTTTAGGGAGACGTTTGGGGTCTTCCCTGCCCTTTATACCATCTAACTAAGCACAAATTGACTTGGTTTGATATGTCCCCTGGCTGTACTAGCCAGGAAATGGGGCATCCGAAACCAGAAGTGACATCACTTCCGGTTTCATTGTTTGCATGTGGAATTGAGGCATGGATTTGCCTCAGTCTTACAGTGATCTCTCTTCCTTAGCCGGCAGTTGTGTTCTTGGGCTCCGATAAAAGGGGGGGTGCACCGATGGGAGGCGCAGATATCAGCTTTTGATTAGAAGTTCACTCTTTGGACGTCCAAAGAGCTGAGCTGGTTAAGGTGATTTCTTCTGACTTGCTGTCTATTTGTTGGATTGCAAACAGAGTAGAAAGTGAAAAAAATCTCCCAAATGGGGAGTAGAGAGGTGCTTAAGGTTGGGTCCAAAACAAGCTTGTAAAGAACAAAGGCTGTTCGGGCATTGGAATGAACACTCGAACATTTACCTATTCGTTGGGAGTCAAACATCATGTATAATAGGGATATTACTACTGCTATTATTCATGAATTTTTCCTGTTGTCAATGGTTGTTAAGGATGCTGATGGGTGCAGGCACTTTCAAGTTCTTAACAACCAGTGACATCACTAACTGAACATTTAAAAAAATCGAGTAGGTTGGTGCCAGATATCTGGGGACCTCCTTATCCTAAAGAAGGCTTTGAAATTCTGATAAGTCCCCCATAACCACTAGGCTAGGGTTGTGGAGAAGAGGCCCTTGTCTTTATCAACATGGGTCCCCCGCTTGTGTTAAAGGCATATGACCTGGTATGGTTCAGTCTGCACACTCAGATTAAGGTTCTGCCTTGGATTTGGGGGGGGGGGGGGGACTATGCCTTTTTGAGTTTTTTTTGTGAGTTTTTAAGGGGAAAATCCATACCAGATCTGACCTGGTATTGTTTTTTTGTTTTTTTTTTGGGGGGGGGGGGTCTTTTTTTTACACATAGCAAAAGTAAGATATAGAATGTGAAATCAATGAAATCTTTTTTCCCTGCTAGCTTCCTTTATTTCATAAATAATGCACTGGGAACCCTCCCATAATACATAATAGACTCTCATTGGCGGGGTCCGGTATGTATTTTGGGGGGGTCAATGTTGCATTATTTACACATTAAAAGAAGCTTGCAGGAAAATGTGAATTGATACCATTTTAAAATGCATTTTTTCCTTTGCAAATGTAACTTTTGCTCTATTACTATGTTTACATGGTAGAGATGCACTACTACACAGGTAGGTTTATGGAACCCCCACTCCCTTTCCCCTCCAGCAGGTTTTTTAACCACTTCAGCCCCAGAAGATTTGGCTGCTCGGGCCATTTTTTGCTATACGGCACTGCGTCGCTTTAACTGACAATTGCACAATCGTACAACGCTGTACCCAAACATTGGCGTTCTTTTTTTCCCACAAATAGAGCTTTCTTTTGGCAGTATTTGATCACCTCTGCGGTTTTTTTTTTGCACTATAAATGAACAAAAGAAGAGTGACAATTTTAAAAACAAAACAATATCCTACTTTTTGCTATAATAAATATCCCAATTTTTTTTCAAAAAAACTATTTTTTTCCTCAGTTTAGGCGGATATGTATTCTTCTACATATTTTTGTTGAAAAATACGCGTATATTGATTGGTTTGCACAGAAGTTATAGTCTACAAAATATGGAATAGATTTATGGCATTTTTATTATTATTTATTTTTTTACTAGTAATGGCAGTGATCTGCATTTTTTATCGGGACTGCGATATTGTGGCGAAGAAATTGGACACTTTTAAAACATTTTTGAAACCCTTGACAATTATACAGCGATCAGTGTTATAAAAATGCACTAATTACTGTAAAAATGTCACTGGCAGGGAAGGGGTTAACACTAGGGGGCCATCAAGGGGTTAACTGTGTTCCCTCACTGTGTTCTAACTGAAGGGGGGATGGGATTTACTAGGAGAGATGACAGATCGTTTTTCATACTTTGTCATCTCGATTCTTTGTTGTCTCGATCAGTCTCTTCTTCCCTGAAAGAACCAGGAAGTGACCCAAGGTAACGTCGATTTGCCCAGCCTGGCCAAACTTGCCCAATAAAACTGCGGTGGCTGGTAAATAGTGCATTTTTAGTGTTGCACTTTCAGCATTAATAAATTCACTACTCCCTTGGCTATTAGCCTTAAAAATGTAAAAATTTATTTTGACAAATTCAACTTCCATCAACTTCAATGGGCTTTGTATTTGGCAGAGATTTAGAGAAAATCTCCCCATAGTGAGGGTATATCTCATCTTTAACAGCTGTCAGTGGAAAAGGTATTTCCACTGAGAAGTTTCCTCTTTTGCTTTCGTTGTTGTGACAATGCTAACATTTTAGATTTCACCTTTCCTCCTGTCCTGGTGACAACAGTACCACTGTGAGTTTAGATTTCTATTTGAACTGAGCAATATCAGCTTTTAAAAAACGTGAATCGAATTTTTGAAGAATATTTATCACTGCACCCTATGGGAAGCTCCCCCAACCTGCTGCATAACGAAATTTGGAGGCAATGAATGGTAAAAGTTTGCATTCCCAAATGGGGCAGAAATTGAATTACTCTTTCTACTGCTTAGGAAGACACATAAATGTGAAGTGAACGATCCTTTACAGATGATAGTAAGTATGTGGTCAAATTCAGGATTAAAATATCTACAACATATGGCACCAACATCCCCTGATTGAGGATACAAAGAACACTGGATGGGTGATATGGGACTTTATAGGTGCATTTTGTACAAATCCATATAAACACAATCAGTTAAAAAGGGAAATATTTATTAACTCATATAGAAAAGGTAAAAAAATACTTCATACAGTGCACCAGTGTCCATTAACATTAAAGGACACTATTTTTGAGATTGAGATTGAGATTTCCACACTCTTATTTAAACATGTTTTGATGTGAGGCTTCTTCAGGAAAAGGTGTGGGAAGGCAACATGGTTTAATATGATATTTCTGGAGTTTCTCTTTCTGGTTGGTACCAGGTGACTGGAATGTAACAAGTTGCACATCAAAGCTTTGTAGAACAAAAGCTTGGCTCCTGACCAACTGGTGTGATGGAAATCCTTGATTAGCACTCTACAAGCAATCTTCAAAGAGAGATGATTAATGAATGTCCTGCTACAGGAGATCAAAGGACCAACAGTCAATGAAGATTACCCAGGTCACATAGCGATGATCCATGGACGAATACTGCCCTTAGAGGCCAATACAGCAGGACAGACAGAAATATAATATATTGAAAGGACTGCCTCTTGGCAATATCTCATTGGACAGGAGGCTCATGGGGTGTGGTTACGAGGGGGGTCTGAATGCAGGGTAAAAGTGCACACAGAAGGGAATTTGTCCCTTTTTCACTCTTGGCTCATGCTTGATGGCTCTCTGAGGCTCATGCTTGATGGCTCTCTGAGCCTCATGGCTTTCTCTGTTACCATTTATGAGCCCAGCTGAGACGATATCTAGCCTAGGACTGCCTTGGGATACATATATTTGATGTTCTCTTGTTATATGCTTTATAAGATTTTCCTTTAGTGTTTTCATGTTAACATTTTCCTATTTTCTTGGGACATAAATAAGATGTTGGTTTACTAAGCAGTGTGTTTGTTTTCATAGCTAACCTCATATCATTGTGCTTATCAACAGAGTTTTAATAGACTAGTTAACTATAGGAATAGACAAGTTAATACATATATTAATGCAATAAATAGAGCGAATACCACCCTCAGATAATATTTATTTTAGAATTCATTTCACAAACATATATAAAAAACAGATACGATTTCAATTACATAACAAACACATCTTAAACTAAATAGAAAAAATACAAAAAAGGGAAAAAAACAAAGACTCAAATGCTTCCCTCCAACCCTGACAAGAGTTCCTCAAGGATTGGTTCCTACCTCACAATGGGTAAAGAAATGTATTCCAAAGTTTATGAGAGAGGAGTCTGTTCATGTGACCCTTTGTTGTTAGTGGACACTGGTGCACTGTATGAAGTATTTTTCTATGTGATTTAATATTTCCCTTTTTAACTGATTGTGGTATATGGATTTGTACAAAATGCACCTATAAAGTCCTATATCTCCCATCCAGTGTTCTTTTCATCTGTCAGGAAAGGCTTACCAAAGGAAGAAATCTTTCCTGCAGGCTAACTCCTGTTCCCCGAAATTGTCTTGGGGAAGCTCCGTTAGCACTTGCTAACGTATTTTAGCACATGCGCATAAAGATGAGCCAGAATCAGCACATCCTATGACAGATCAGGACGCCAAATGGGCTATTTAAACCAGATCAGTACACAGATCCAGTGCCGTCTTGTCTACAGCGTTCCTGTGAGTGTCCCGTTTTATGTTTATCTGCCTTTGATTCCAGTTACCTACCTGGCTTGCTTTGACTATTCCTGCTCTCGACCTGCATCGACCCCGGCTTGAACTTTGACCATTCTCCTGTCTCTGCGCCTGTACCTTATCTGACTGCGCTGTGTATGACCTGGCTTGTCTGACCCTGCTCAAGTCTTCTGCTTCCAGCCTGTGTAGCTCTGGTGCCGCTGGCCTGCATCCACAGGATACCTTCATCCGCTAACCTGCATCTACAGCTTACCTGCATCCGCTGTCCTGCATCCAAAGCTTACCTGCTTCCACTGTCATCTGTCACGCCACTCAACAGGAAGCCCAGCAGCTAGCACAACTATTGGCCATTGTGCGACTGTGTACTCCTGTGCCATCTGTCTGCTCTACAGTAAGAGAAGCGTTCCTCTGCATACCAGGCTCTTCCTACCAGGTACATGACAGCATGCTTTACAGATGTAGCCAAGTGCTAGCTGTGTTGTTACCTTCACTCAGGAACACTCCTTTGTGGGCTATGCATGGAGCTCCTTCCCTCTAGTGCCCAAAACAAGGAATAATCACATCACTTCCTGACTGCAGAGGAGAAGCCATGTACTGATAGCAGAAGATTGTGGGACATGTAGTCCTGTCACCTGGAGTTATAATTGACCCAATGCTGTTAAAAACGACGAATTCCAGTGCACTGAGAAACAGAGGAAGAGAAGATAAATTGTACTGTCCTGGGCAGGCTCGCTCTCTTGGGACATGGGATTCAGAGCTGCAAGAGAGGCTGTCACTCTGGGTGCTATTTGGCGGGCACTGCTAACTAGGCAGAGCTGGGGACCATTCACCCTGAGAGCTGCATCACTGGGTGCAAGGTTGTTGTGCAGGGTTGTTGTCGCTGTCACCGCATATGCTGCATTACTGATGGGGTCTATCTCTACCTCACACCCATGCAGTCATTGCTGAACTTCTGGGCCTACAGGTTGCCTCAGCACACCTCCCACCTGGTTGCAGACATTCAGGAGCTAGGCAAGGACATCCTGTCTCCAAGGACCCATGTATCTGCAGGATTGGCCAAAGCCCATCTTATCTCTGACAGTTCACTTAAAGGCACTGCATGCAGACACCTTTATACCTGACCAGCTGGAGGGTCTTTGCTGGGGGTATACAACATATATTCCGTTCAGCTTTATTGACCTGATACTGCGCAGTAACATCTATATGCCCCACCATAACTAGCTGAAGATATTGGATACCCTTGTTACAACGATCCTTTGTCATCTAAGAATTCTGCTTGTAGAACTTGTAGATTAAAACCCCCTTAGCCCTTGTACACACATTCCGACAACAAAATCCGTCGGATTTTGTCCAACGGATTTTGTCCGAAACTGGTGTTGCATACACACGGTCGGACAAAGTTGTCGGAAAATGCGATCGTTTAGAACGTGATGACGTTATTACCTTACGACGGGACTACGTTCAGGCTAGTAGCCAATAGCTTTGGTCTTGTAATTTGATCTGAGCATGCGTGGAACTTTGTCCGATCGGAATTCTCTACTAACAATCAGACAAAGTCCGATCGGACCATGTTGTCGGAAAATTTTATAGCCCAGCTCTAAAACTTTGTCGGTCGGATATTCAGACGGAAACAGTCCGATGGAGCCCACACGCGGTCGGATTATCCGACAACACAGTCCGATTGGACATTTTCCGTCGGAATGTCCGACCATGTGTACGAGGGCTAATAGATATACAACCGTTTTATTAAAGGGAAACTTCTACCTAAATTGTATAGATTGTTTTTTTCACATTTACTATGGCATCAGGTCCTAGAGAGCTGACTGACTAAAAGTCTTCTCTTTCCCCTCTTGCTTTAGGGGTCATTATGGGGGTAGCACTACACATACATGAGGAGAAAAGCATATTGCATGCTGTAAAACATAAGGATATTGTAGCCCCAACAGGTTTTTCATGACCACTTACAGATACAGTAGGTTCTTGAATCCTTTGGGATACCTACAAAAATTTCTAATAATCTGGCCTTAATACAGAAAATATGATAAATCTGGAGTTGTAGAGGTTTCCAACTGCTAGATTCTCATTATTGTTAACCATATTAGTCACAAAAGATAAAGCCACTCCTAAGACCTTTGGAATCCAGAGCTTCAGCTCACAGGTGCTCACCCTTCCGAGGTCTGTTCCTCCTACACACCATTTAGCAAAGTTCCAAAGCTGCAAACCATGTCCAAAGGGTTAAATTCAATTGATTTTCATACCCAGTGCCCACTCTCTCCTTTTCCACTCATAATGCTTCTTGCTTGCTGCCCTGTAAAGCATTACCGTGTATAATGACAATAATGTAAAATAGCATCATACGCACAACACATATACACATGTGCATATGAGCAAACATTCTTCTAGATCACTGAAAGGCCAGCCAGTCTTTCATTGCTTCTGCGATTCACACTGTGCCAATCCATTTTAATGTCTGAACACCAAGTAATTCCCTTGGCCATGGATATCATAAAGCCAGACCCCACATGCTTATAAGCTTTTGGATTCATTATATTGGTGGCCAGTCAGATTAATTATCAAGTGGACATTAAACAGATAAGAACAGTTCAGATTATAGCAGGGATGTTTAAGACTTCTCTGCAAAATACATGATTTTCTCATCTCTACACATTACTGTGTTCTCTAGCCAGTGTAACTGCACACACAATACTAGCAGGTTGATTTACTGAAGCCGGAGAGAATAAAATAGAGCACAAAAACAGAGGTATTGTATTGCCAATAGCAATCAATTAAGTTTTACCCTTCTTTTTAAAAACAAGAATTCTGATGAGTTTCTGTGAGCAGCTATTCCACTGTGTGTGTATTTTATGTCTGCAGTATTTATCAATCAGCTTCTGTGTGTATTCCAGTGTGTATGTTTGCAATTTAATATTCCAATCAAGCTAAGCAATTCTATTGTGAAAACTCGTAGTAAACCATCCCCAACCATGCTTGCAAATATATTGATAAAATTAGATGGTGTATCAGCTCCTCCTGCTCATTTTGATGCCTATAGCATTATATGTTTACTTACCTGCAGCATCTTCTTTTTACACACCTTTAGCATTTTTTTTTAAACTTACCTGACACAGGAATGCTGGAAACCCTCTTTCTAGCACCAATGTCCCCATCAGAGGGGCTTTCATGATCTTCTGGCCACAGGAGAGGAGTAGGAGGGCACTGCACATCATTTCCATTACTCTTGCCCCCAAGAAACAATATAGCGTCAATAACAACATTTAAGGGAGGAGACCAGCGTGGCCAGGTCTTACTGACACTTCTACCTTAGTGATGGTTTAGTGTGTAATCAGGTGTAGTGTACTTAATTAGTTGCCACTCACGTGGCAATGTAGTGGGTGGAGTCAGTGGCCTTTTTACACCAACTGTTGGTGGGGCCTGGCAGTTTGGGCATTCAAAAAGGTCACCCCAACCAACATCATGTAGGTCTGTGCATAAATGGGAGAGAGCCCTCTTCAGAGCAAGACTGCCAGGAGTATTAGATAAGAACACTCAAGGGAGAAGATGGAAGAGACTTGCCACCCCTGACCTTCGCCTAGCAATTCTTTGGTTCGGTTTAGGATAGTCTCAGGGCCTTGGACAGAGGAGCGCCTTGTGTGTGGAATCACTTTTGGGGGACTTATTGGAAAAAGCTGGAGATATGGCTGGATGTTATGGCACTATGTACAACTACTTGAGTGTTTTTCACTGAGATCATGTATTGTTTAGATGTATTGCTGTGTGTGCCTAAATTGGTGTTTCAGGGGTCCAAGTGTCCCCTTCATCAGGGCTTGACTGGCAACAAAGTGAACAAACCAGAAGTAGACTGGACCTTCAATGGTATTTTTTCTGGCATGGATTCAAAAAATACCATTGTAGGGCCAGTCTTTTGGTTTGTTTACTTTGTTGCCAGTCAAGCCCTGATAAAGAGGGCACTCTGACCCCTAAAATACCTTGGCTAGGTTTTGAATTGTACTCCTTACCTTAAATGGAATTAAGTTGTATCTGGGCCTCTTAGCAGAGGTATGGTGCTTCAATTTCGATCCTTTTTACATCACACTACAAGCCAAGGAGACCATGAGAATCCTCTGGGGTGTATAAGCCGACTGCCTAGGAACTAGATCCTTTACACCAACTGTAATACCTTAAGAAAAAAACTGTAATACCAGTAAAATAAGCCTACGGGTCCAGCGTTATCTTTCCACTTTCCTCAACCATCTTGCAAATAAGCTGGGTGGGACCTGGGCCAGCTTGGCAAGAAACACTGTCTAATCCAGGTCTCTTAAAAGCACTCACCAGGGTGACAATACTGCAGTGATTTCATAATAAAGGAATTCTGCGTCGTCCTCCTGTTGAAGGAAATCCCAGGCACTGTCAAGATCACCAGGTATGTGTAATCAGATGAAAAGTAAAAATAGCAATGCTGTTTACTATTTTTTTTATTATCATTTTTTGGTGTCATTTTTTAACATTGTCTATGAATATACTTTAGGCAAATGTAAAACCTTTGAGTGAACAGAAATTCTATAGTTCAGTAATAAACAGGAATGGTGGCATAGACAAGTGAATTGGTAGCAATAGTATACCACTGCCCCCTTTCAAGTGCACAGCTGTTAGAAGGAAAAACTGTGCAGCAAGATAATAGTTAAATATTGCTGTCACTATGCTTGTTAACAATATTTGTGATGGCACCTGTGACCAGAGAATGGGCCCTCACTTAATGTTATTTTTAACCTCCTTCATCCTCGCTGGCAGAGCCCACTCTGCAAAAAATATCTTCAGAAAATGGAATTTAATGATTCATGGCAGGGTGACATTTGTGCATGAAGCAAAGGCCTAAACACATACTGACATTTGGTAACCAAGTAACGGCTCCCATACCTTTGCATGCTTTACCAGAGGATAGCAAGGCCTGCTCTTGGCTTGAAAGGGAGGCTGGAGAACAAGTCTTCACAGTGAGGCTTGTTAGAGATAGAGTCAGAGAGGTTCAAAGAAAGGCCATGCTTCCAAAATACTGTAGACCTGCAGGCATTACAGAGACAAACACAAAAACAGAAATCAATACACAGAGAGTTGCAGATTTATGTTTTTATACATCCAATTTCATGCCCTAAAAGACTAAGCTTATGGGAGTAGACAAGAAACTATCTGGAAAATGTATGTCTAAGATAACCACTCACTCACAAATCAAAGCCAAAACTATCTGAGTCTGTAGTTGAAATAAAGCTTTATGCAAGATGGATGTAAACCTTTGACGATCCAATTACCCAGAGAAAGCATTGCACATACTAAGATATGCTTTGTTAAGATGAGATATTTTATTGCAAGTACATATCTGTGGGCTGATTGTGAACTTTCTGATTAATCCAAATCATGGCGTAGTTATTCACATTCTTCTGGACTTGTTACATAATGTTGAAAAGGTTTTGCTGTTTGTCCAAGCATCTTCTTCACTGCTAATGAGTTTCAAGAGCATACCCCAGCTTTATTAGTCATTTGGGTAGATATGTATGTTACAAAAGATCTAATTTCTAGTATATTTAGATACATTTTCAACATTGAAGACAACTGGCTTTCAAGATTTAGGAAAAAGGCCTTCTACATAATCTGAATCAGTCATACAATAACATCGGTGGAGGCTCTTGGCCCCATCTGTCACCCACATATAATAAAAAAGGAGACCAGTCCCCTGGTGCTTAGCTAAATCCAAGTAGTTTGACAAATAGAAAAATAACTTTTATGTAGAAAAATACCTTTATTAGGACTTACTAACCCAGGACCCACTTACTTTATCTGGTCTCCCACAGTACACAGAACATGGAAATTCAATTATTTTAGTAAATAAAAACTGCTATTGTCCTGATTGTCCTATAAGACTGCAATGCCCTTACCCTCTGTCTGGACAGTGCTGATTGGCCCTGTGCTGATCACAGGCACTTTTCCAGGAAAAAAAAATCTCTAACAATATACACATGGTGATAGGTGATTGAGTTATCAATGTGGCTATAACTTCTGTGGTATGTCCTGACACTCATTAAAGCTGTTGAAACTGCTTGGATAAGCAAGGAAACATCTGCAACATTGTTATACAAGTCAATTTGAATGTGACTAACTACTGCTAGATAAATGCATGGGTTAGGCAAACATCTAATGAGTTCCAAGCCTAGACAGAACAAAGTATCAACCCATTGACTTTTTTGGTTGGGTTCAGTAGATGCGTGCAACATGCAGCCAAAGTATAGCAGCTAGAGTTGGAATGGACACCTGGTGAAATCTCCAGGAATAATTTGAATGGTTTGTGTTCAAGATCTCATTTGTAGAGGTATTTAGAAAAAAATAATTCTGTACATGTCAAAGGTATAATACTATGGTCTCTTAAAATACATAATTGATAATCTGTCAAATTGAAAAATGTGGTATTCATGAGACATAAAATGGGACTAACAGAGCAGAAAGGCAATAACCCAATTATTGGCATTACTTTCAGTTCTGTCATGAGTGGGTTTTGAAAAAGCCATGGATGTCCTGGTTTATTTGTCCCCAAGGTGGCCTAATGATTTTGCCTACACTGTGATAAACAGAGAAAAGAGCGACTATTACAAAGAAATTTGTTGACTGTAAAGAACATAAGTCTAGTAATTATGAGGACCATTCCAATAAAAGACTTTTCTAAGCAGAAACCTGAGAAAAGTGTGTGTTAAGATGACACTTTAATATTGAATTTAGGATGAAACTGAATTAAGAGCCATCTCTTTCCCTTAGTTAATTGATTAATTAATGTAAATGTTATTTGCTATGATGGCATTCAAAAGTTCTAAAACTCTTCAACATGTTCCTGACTGTGGGGAGGGATTCTGTCACCTCCATCATTTGTAATTTTTATGGGCATAATATGGGGATATCGTGGTGAATCAGTGATGTGTACGGTTTCCTTTGAACAATTGGTTCCTTCTAGGGTGGCAGGAGTTGGATACTTTGAGAAAATATTCAGTGCTGACATTGAGTTACATATGTCAATGTAGATTATTATAAAGAGCTGATTTGACATCACCTTCTGGTGGACTACGTGAGCAATTTTACCTCTTTCCCCCCAAATTCTATGCCTATATACCCACACATAGCAGGGGTATACTAGCTGGAAAATCATCAACACCAGGAACTATGGAAACAAAAATTACTGAACCTTATGTTGAAATGGACAGACATCAGGGGTTACAGGGGTCAATATTATTATAGGTAAAATAGGAGTGTTGATACAAAAACACCAAATATAAGGGCATATGGAACATATTCACAAACCAGAGGGATTGGAAGGATCTCTTTACATCCTATGGGGGCATACGACAGAAGAAAATACCAACATAAACTCCAGCTACAGTAAATGACACTTAGGGGCAAATTGAGGAATCTTATTAAACACAGCCAAGTGTTCTTGCTGAGAGTATTTCTAAATGTCATATATTATTCAGCCTGTGTGAGTGCATTATGCTGTGCTGAATTAATAGTTTTTTGCATTACAGTGTGGGTTTCAAATATGCTTAAAGAGTTGTTGTCATGGTTATGCAATAGAGTTCATCTGCTTACCTGTCTCCATGTGTTCATCGCTAGAGACCAGCCGACCCTCACCTGACTGCCTTTTGTAATCCATCCTCTGGCATGGCTCCACCCTAGCTCCTATCAGAGAACTCTATATTAACCTGTGCACTGCAGGCCAATCCTGCTGATCAACCTATGTGTGTTAGCTTCCTGTTACCTACCGTGTGTTTTGCTGTTGTTACGTTACCGACTTTGGCGTGTCCTTGACTATCCCTGTTTGCCTGTGATCCTGACCTTTTGGCATTTCCCTGACTATTCCTGTCTGCTTGTGGCCCCGACCTTGGCTTGTCCCTCACCATCCCTATCCTCCTGTTGCCTACTGTGGGTGTGAACTGGGGGACCCTGGGGGTCGCGACCTGGAGCCAGTTGCAGCCAAGTCCATCCTCACCACTAGAGGCTCTGGTGAACACCTGCTGGCTCTTAGACTCCGCGCCCCAGGGAATCTTACCCTCTAACCCCGGTGGGATCCATCTTGGTGTTCTGGCGGCCCTGCCTTCCTATCACCTTGACCCCCATCCGCAGCAGTCAGCCATAGGGTCCACAACATTGCGGTGCACTCCTGATCCCTACGGTGTGCATCTGTCACCTGGCCTCAAGGTAACCTGACAGTTGTATGTAGTGGTGAATGAATAAAGTGTGTAGTAAGTATGAAATGTTGTCCTTTCTGAAGTAGTATGTAATAGGGCTATATGTATTCCAAATAGGTTGTTGTGTATGCAAAGTAATAAGCATTTGCTGCTTTTCTGAATTGGTTGTTGAATTAGTTACACCGACTGTTTTCTGCTATGCTTTGCTCATCAGAGAGTCTAACAAGTTTTGTCCATTTAACAAATAACACATTTCTCAGTATTGTCATTTTTACTTTAAGCTGAAATGTGAGATTGCTTTGTGATGAGGTTATAGCAGATTTTTTTTATTATTTTAGTTAGGTGAGCCCGTGTCATTTTCACAGAAGAGCGGTTATCATGTTCAGCTCATAAAGTACTTTATCCATAACAATCCCCTTGTAGCATATAAAACAGGTAATGTCTGAACTGCTGGCAACAAAAGTGAGTACACCCCTAAGTTAAAATGTCCAAATTGGGCCCAAAGTGTCAATTTGTGTGGCCACCATTATTTTCCAGCACTGTCCTTACCCTCTTGGGCATGGAGTTCACTAGAGCTTTGCAGATTGCCACTGGAGTCCTCCTCCACTCCCCAATGACAACATCATGGAGCTGGTGCATGTTAGAGACCTTGCACTCCTCCACCTTCCATTTGAGGATGCCCCACAGATGCTCAATATGATTTAGGTCTGGAGACATGCTTAGCCAGTCCATCACCTTTACCCTCAGCTTCTTTAGCAAGGCAGTGGTTGTCTTGGAGGTGTGTTTGGGGTCATTATCATGTTGGAATATTGCCCTGTGGC
This sequence comes from Lithobates pipiens, assembly GCF_037356315.1. Taxonomy (NCBI): domain Eukaryota; kingdom Metazoa; phylum Chordata; class Amphibia; order Anura; family Ranidae; genus Lithobates; species Lithobates pipiens. The sequence goes on from NW_027507785.1 coordinate 252,700,187, forward strand.
CCAGTCTCCAAAGGGAGAGGATCATGCTCTGCTTCAGTATGTCACAGTACATGTTGGCATTCATGGTTACCTCAATGAACTGTAGCTCCCCAGTGCCGGCAAAACTCATGCAGCCCCAGACCATGATACTCCCACCACCATGCTTGACTGTAGGCAAGACACACTTGTCTTTGTACTGCTCACCTGGTTACCACCACACACACTTGACACCATTTGAACCAAATAAGTTTATCTTGGTCTCATCAGACCACAGGGCATGGTTCCATTAATCCATATCCTTAGTCTGCTTGTCTTTAGCAAACGGCTTTCTTGTGCATCATCTTTAGAAGAGGCTTCCTTCTGGGATAACAGCCATGCAGACCAATTTGATGCAGTGTGTGGCATATGGTCTGAGTACTGACAGACTGACCCCCACCCCTTCAACCTCTGCAGCAATGCTGGCAGCACTCATATATTTCCCAAAGACAACCTCTGGATATGACGCACATGCTCTCAACCGCTTTGGTCGTCCTGTTAAACCACTGTATGGTCTTGGCCACTGTGCTGCAGCTCAGTTTCAGGATCTTGGAAGTCTTCTTATAGCCTAGGCCATCTTTATGTAGTACAACATTTCTTTTTTCAGATTCTCAGAGGGTTCTTTGCCATGAGGGGCCATGCTGAACTTCCAATGACGAGTATGAGCGAGTGAGAGCAATAACACCACATTTAACACACCTGCTCCCCATTGACACCTGAGACCTTGTAAAACGAATGAGTCACATGACACCAGGGAGGGAAAATGGCTAATTGGGTCCAAATTGGAAATTTTCACTTAGAGGTGTACTCAGTTTTGCTGCCTAAGGTTCGGACATTAATGGCTGTGTGTTGAGTTATTTTGAGTGGACAGCAAATTTACATTGTTATTGCAAGCTGTACACTCACTACTTTATGTTGTAGCAAAGTGTAATTTCTTCAGTGTTGTAACATGAAAAGATATAATAAAATATTTACAGAAATGTGAGAGGGGGAACTCACTTTTGTGAGGTACTGTATAGGTACAGATTGGTATATTTTATATAACACAGGCACAGGGGCACATATTGTTATGTTACAGAGGGGATGGGAGTTTTTTTTGTAGTTATGAGCAGCAGGAGGGGAGGGGGCGGGCACTGGCATGAGCAGACAGGCTGAGAGGGAGGGGGAGAGAAGGACAGAGAAGGACAGGCAGGGCTGCATATGATGGAGGCATGTAAACTGACCACGGTGTCAAGGCTCAGCAACCATAATATACCGTGGTCAGTTTACAGAAAAGAGGGTATTGCCAGGCAGGATCAGCCAGGTTTTTTTCGGTGATAGAAGGGGCCAAATTGACACAGAAAAAGCACTTTGCTGTATAACATGCTTTAAGGAAACAGGATCTGTTTTTTTTCTTAGGGTAACAACGCTTTAAGTAAACCTCTGTAACAAATAACCAATTTGTGCTATGTGCAAGAAAGTCCTCGAGTAAGTAACCAGTTCATGTATTATTGAAAAATAAAGTGACTGGTGCTCTTTGTTAGTGTTCAAAGGACAATGGGATGGCCCCTAAGAGTCGCACATCTAAGTCTCCTAGAGTATTGAGTAGAGTGGCAACCTCAGCCTGCACTCCCACCAGGCCACAACTCCAACGCATTTCACTCCGCCCCCGGAGCTTAGGCCTGGGGATCAGAGGTGTGCGACTCTTAGGGGGTACCCCATTGTTCTTTAAAGCCTAATATGAACCAGCATGGGTTCCATCCCCTGTCAACACTCTAGCAGCAGCTGCAGAAGCATTGATTACATACCCCTTTACCACCGAGCCTGAGTGGTACACACACACATACACACACACACTTCCTAGCTCTCTATTAGTGCATGTCATAAATTCATGCTTGTGCTGGTGCTCCACTTTGTGCTCCCTTTATGCTATTACACTCACTAGAGAGCTATCCCCTCAAGGGGGTATCTTGCATTTACATTTACACTGCTGTATGACAGGACCCAGATCCACGCTTGTATGCGTCTTTCCTCTCCTTTCTCCCTTAGAGAGTTAGCCTGTTCGTCTTATCCATATGTAGAGAGAAATGAAATCCCATAGCAAAATACTATTTATTTTGTTCAAACAGTCAGAATTGCACTTACACTTTGTCATCATTCAATAGGCATAGGAATCAGGAAGTCCCGGAGGCTATGCTTTCTATGGACCCAACAGGAAGTGATGCAATAATGCTGGAAGCTCTGTTTCTACGCATTTCGTCAGCACAACATTATCAGGAGCAGCCTATGCCTATTAAATGCTGACGAATTGTAAGTGCAATTATGACTGAACTAAATAAATAAAAATGGTATTGTTCACTGGTCACTTTATTTTTCATTCATATATGAACTGATCACTTACTCAAGGACTTTCTAGCACATATCACAAATTGGTTATTTATTACAGAGGTTATGTTTACTTAATATCTGGTCCACTAACTTTACAAAGTTATCAAGTGAATGCTTATTAATGTATATATGAGCTCAAGGACTTTCTGGCACACAACACAAATTGGTCATTTGTACTGTTATAGAGTGTAATGTTTACCTAATATCTGGTCCATAAGAGCACCTGTCACTTTACAAACTTATTTGATTGCACTTTTCACCGATTCAGTTTTTGTAAACTAAATGTGTAGTTTCATATGGATACCACATTGTAAATTACAGAGCACCAGACACTTTAAGATACAGGTATTTCTTATTATTTTATATGTTAAAAGGAATCACACACACACGCATCACATTATTAGCAGAGCAGCACCACACCCACTACTCCCTAATCATTTATCACAGACTCTACCTAAGTAGTTGTCCCAGTGGAGACAGCAGCTCCCATAGAAACTAATAACAGCCATTTGCGCATAACCACCCCAGAACATTTATATAATGCTAATTGATCAAAAAAAAAAAATGTAAATATATATTTGTGAAAGCATTCTTCATTTCTTCACACCTGCCTAAAACTTTTGCACAGTACATATCTTTTTTACCGTAACTTTTTGTATGCATTACTTTTTCTGTGTTAGCCCAGGTATTATTATAGCATCTAGACTACTAGAGCCTGATGAAGGAGCACCCATGCTCCAAAGCGCCGCTTGTTCCAGCCCATTCCCGGAAGACACAGAATCTTAGAGTACCAAGCTAAGGGCACCACATTGATCTGTATCGCTCCAACCATCCTGAAATGGCCATGAAACTGATAGAGCCACCCATCACTGGCTAAAGGACAGATGCCGAAATCTCTGCACCACAGCCCTCATGATCTGCGTCCCAAGGGATACACGGATGAAACCTTGTATGTCAGATGTGCCTATACACCACTGTCCTAATGTGAGTGTTTTTAAACCATTTTAATAAATTTATGTTTATTTATTGCTGCAATTAGAGGGTGCCGTCTCTCTCTCTCCTTATTACTATAGCACCGCCAACCTATAGAGTGCTTTACATCCACATCAGCCTACACCCTCGAGGATATTACAATCTAAAGTCCCTATTTCACATACTAGGAGAGTGTGGAGGAAACCAGCAAAAGCACAGGGATAACATGCAAACTCTATGCAGTTCATGCTTTACTGGGAACCAGTGAACCAGGGACAACCGTGCTGCATGACAAAGGTGCTAACCACTAAGCAACAGTGTTTTTTCTGTCCTTAATGCCTAATATACAGTATATTTCAAAGGCTGTATGTATTCATGCATCATATGCATTTGTAAGTTTATTTATATTGTCATTCGGTTTTAGGCACTGATGAAAGATGCGCATTGATCCCCCAAAATGCCTTGGCTTTATTTTTCTGAACGCCAACATTAAAACAAGATTTTGGGTCTATAGTATGAGGTCTCAGTGTGTTTTCAGCAGACCGGATCATATCAGATGGGTAGTCCGATCGAGTTAGCCTGAAAAACGAACAGGTGGATCCGATCGGTCCGCTGGTGCAAAAAGGGGCCTTAGTAGAAGGAGCTCCTCATCCACCACACACTCTCCTACTTTGCTGATCAACCATGTGCTACCTAGCACCGTCTCAATTAACTGTCCAGCACAACAAAAGCTTGTTACAGCTTCAGGCTTGGACAATTGCAATATTCCCTGAGATCTGATTGCTGTCTTCCTTTGGCTCTCCCAGTCAGCATTACTTGCAGGTGCCCAGAGATGTAAAATTGTCACCTGGTCTTACCCTATCATGATGCTTTAACCTGTCTAGCCGCCACTTAAAGACTAGCTTGGAATTTAGGTGTTTACATGTTAAAGCACTTAGAACCCCCAAACATTATATTTTTTTTTTCTAACAACCTAGAGAATAAAATGGCAGTCATTGTAATACTTTTTTTTCACACCGTCTTACAAGCGCACTTTTTTAAATAAAAAAATAAGAAAACAGTAAAGTTAGTCCAATTTGTTTTATATTGTGAAAGATAATATTACGCTGAGTAAATTGATACCCAACATGTCACGCTTCAAAATTGCGCCCGCTCGTGGAATGGCGTCAAACTTTTACCCTCCAAAATCTCCATAGGTGACATTTTAAAAATTCTACAGGTTGCCTATTTTGCGTTACAGAGGAATTCTAGGGCTAGAATTATTGCTCTTGCTCTACCGATTGTGGCGATACCTCACATGTGTGGTTTGACCACCGTTTTCATATGCGGGCGCTACTCACGTATGCGTTCGCTTCTACACGGGTGCTTTTTCTTATTTATTTTACTTAATTTTATTTATTTATTCACTGTTTTAAAAAAATAAAAATAAAATGGGTCACTTTTATTCCTATTACAAGGAATGTACACATCCCTTGTAATAGAAAAAAAGCATGACAGGTTCTCTTAAATATGAGATCCCGGGTCAAAAAGTCCTCAGATCTCATATTTGGACTAATGACAACATTACAAAAATGACAACAGAAAAATGTGCCTTTAAGAAGTATCGGCGAAAGTGACGTTTTGACGTCGCTTCCGCTCTCCTATGGTATGGAGATGGGTGGAGGCCATCTTCCCCTCACTCGTCTCCATACACAGACACGGAAAGGTCACGAGGGTAATGGCACCTCTCCCGCCGCCGATAACGCTGATCTCGTGGCGAATCTGATGTAGAGACCACCATTATCGTACACGGAACCGCCGGCTCTAAAGATGGATACCTTGGTTGTGGCACCAAGATATCCATCTGCAAACTGCTAACGTATATCTACATGAGCCGGTCTGTAAGTGGTCAAATATACCTGACCACAATACGTGCCTACATTGGCATAAAACTGTATATATATATATATATATATATATATATATATATATATATATATATATATATATATATATATATATATATATATATATATAGACCTTGCACAGTATTAATAATACTATTATTATTATACAGGAGTTATATTGTGCCAACAGTTTGTGCAGCATTTTACATGAGGGCAGACAGTACAGTTACAGTACAATTCAATACAGGAGGAATCAGAGGGCCCTGCTCGTTACAAATTAAATTTCCTTTGAATTCTCTGTTTGAAGACAGACCTCTCATGAAAAATACATACATACATAATCCAAATGTTAATATCAACAGAATATTCCTACATAAGGGGGCAGACAATTACAATACCAGCAAACAATAAAGACTATAACATGTCATGTACTGGTAGCCCAACACCTGTACTGTTTCATGTTCTAAACATTTGCAGCAGAATCTCCAGTGCAACCAAGCAAATATCTATAGCAACCCAGCAAAATGCAAAGTGATCTCATTTGCCATGTATCTAGGGCTCATTACATGCAAATGAGCTCCGGCATGTGTCGCAGAGATGTGCAGAAATAGCAGACCTGTTAATGCAGGGAAGCAAGCTCCACTGTCTTAGAGAAATTGGCTTTAGCTGTCCAGATAAACCTGTCACCCTGTGCCACAGAAGGCTAAACAGAGAGCAGTTTCCAAGACTAAAAGAATATCAAGAAAGGCCATCCAGCATAATTATTTTCATAAAGGCATGTGTATGAAAGAAAGGCAGGAAGGGAAGCAAAGGAACGGTATGCATCCCTGAAAAGAGCTGTACTGGTTGTATATTGGTGTCATACTGTTGTATACAATTTATGTGTATAAAAAAAAAGGGAATAAATGTTTGCATCCTTTGATCCTTGATGTTGGTTCCAATTATATTAAATAATGCACTTGTAAAGTAATTACTGCTTAGAAGCACCCCCTGTTGTGTGTCTCTAACACCTTCAAAGTGTGTATATTTATTGCCAGTAAGCCTATATACATACTGTATATACATTTTCAAACAGTTTCTTGTGTGTAAAATACTTGAAATAAGCATTTTTGTTTTTGACAGAATGGTTAGAGTAGAACTTCTCTAGAGCTTTAACAACCACCCCCGCCCCCTGTTTTTGCCCGCTGTCTGTATATTAATGTTCTCAGTATGATGCCCTGTGCTAGGAATACATTAATAAATGTCCTCCCTTTCAGAGACACCAGCTAAAGCTCTGCATGGCCAGTGGCCCCCAATCTGGGCCCTAATCACTGAGAGCTCTGTCTCCATTGATATTATAGAACCAATCAGAGTGGTTCCTGATCATTTGATCAATATGTCAGCTATGACATATTAATCTCATGCAAGGTAGAGATTTTAAAGTGGAAGTAAACCCACCTCTCGTCAATTATAAACTACTGCCATTATGCGGAACTATAAGGATACAGTGCCTTACAAAAGTATTCACCCCATCCCCCTCCCCCCCTTGGCGTTTTACCTATTTTGTTACATTACAGCCTTTAGTTCAATGTTTTTTTTTTTTTTATCTGAATTATATGTGATGGAACAGAACACAATGGTCTAAGTTGGTGAAGTAAAATTAGAAAAATATATACATTATATATATATATATATATATATATATATATATATATATATATATATACAGATATATATACAGAAATAAAAAACAGATAATTGGCATGTGCATATGTATTCAACCCCTCTGTTATGAAGCCCATAAAAAGCTCTGGTGCAACCAATTACCTTCAGAAGTCACATAATTAGTGAAATGATGTCAACCTGTGTGCAATCTAATGCCACGTACACACGATCAAACAATACGGTGGAAAAGTCTGGCAAACCCAAGTCCGCCGGACAATCCGCCCGTGTGTAGCCTCCGGCGGACTTTTTTTACCCAAAAGTACGGCGGACTTAGAAAGTAGTTTTGCACTCCAATCTTACCGCCGGACTCGCATTTCGGCCACGCGCCCTCCCCTTCCCCAAGGCACCTCCCATATTGAGGGCACAAGGCCTGGTACAGCTCAGGAGGGGGGCCGCTCGCTCGTCCCCCCCCTTTCCTGGCCAGCCGGGTAGTGTGCTCGGACAAGGGTCTGATGTGGACCTAGGGGGGGACCCCCACGCCGATTTTTCGGTGTAGGGATTCCCCTTTAAGTCCATACCAGGTGACGGGGCCAGCGACACCTCCTTCGTTGGCCCCGGCTACCTGGAGACGCGCTCAAAATGAGCGGACTTTCCTCCGCGTGTGTGGGCGAGTACGTTCATTTCAAAAGTACGGTGGATAGTCCGGCGGATTTAGTGCGCCGTATTAGTCCACTGAAAAAGTGCCGTGTGCGGGCAAGTAGCCCGTTCGGAAAGTCCGGCGGACAGTCCAGATAGGATGACAATAGGCGGATAGGACGACAATAAGCTGTACGCTCCATACAGTTGGGCTTTATGGAAGAGTGGCCAGAAGAAAGCCATTACTTTCAGCAAAAAACAAAATGGCACGTTTTGAGTTTGCAAAAAGGCATGTGGGAGACTCCCAAAATGTATGGAGGAAGGTGCTCTGGTTTGATGACAAGGGAACAAAAAGGAAGCACCACCTAAGTGCAACAAGTTAAGTAAGATTTTAATGACAAAGCAATAAATGCGTTTACAGGAAGGGAAATAAAATCCAGTGGCTGGCCCATCCTAATCCAAAGGGAGGTGGTTGTGGGAGACAAGATGTGCAGTCTTTTCCTTTGGCCATCAGGAAGACAGCCAAGTCCAACGTGGAACATAGGTGATGACGTCACAGGAAGCAGAACCAGGGGAAGCAACAATGGAGGAAGTTCTTTGAGAGAACAAACAGGCTACGTGCTTGGAGTCTACTGCTCCTTCTACAGGCCTATGGAGGTACTGCTGGTGAGGAGCTATTTATGTGCCAAGTAGAGATGAGCTCTGGCGTGTTTGCATGCTCCACGTGCAGAGCCTGCCAGGATGTCGGCGCAGTGCTGCGCTAATCACAGGCAGTGAGACATTGCCCCGATCTCTGCAGCTGCGCATAGGGGCTGATGCGTGGCTGAAAGCGGTGACGTACAACACATACGATGGGACTAGAAAAAGGAGGTTCAAAAGCCAGTAGCCAATAGCTTCCGTCTCGTACTTGCTTCAGAGCATGCGTTGTTTTTGGTACATCAGAACAGTATACAGACGAGCGGTTTTCCTGATAAGAATTGGTTCCATTGGAAAAATTTAGAACATGTTCTCTATGTCCGTTTTTTCAGCGTAAAAAGTCCAATGGGACATACACACGATCGGAATATACAATGAAAAGCTCTCGTCTGACTTTTTCTGTCGGACATTCCGCTCGTGTGTACATGACATAACAGAATTTCTTCCATGAACTCTGACAAATGTTGTAGAATCTCATATTATCCTATGTATTTCATATTATTCACATTGATTTGCATATGAAGTATCAATACTATTGTTAAATAGTAAGACAATAATTATTAATCTTTATTAATGTATAAATATCGAGAAAGTTTTAAATGCTGAACTTTAGATGACCTCTCTGATTCTTTCTCATACTTTTTATAAGATAGTTTACTGGGTGAAAGTTCATTAGAATAGATTTAAGTTATATAGATCTGCCCCAAGTCCTTGAAATTTATATAAATCAAACAGATAAGATAACAAAACAGGTGATTAAAATAATTATGTGGAATACGGGAAAGTTATGTATAGGACATTAATTAAGTTTGACAGGGACAAACAAAGGTCTGTTTATGCCCTGATTAAAACTTTTAAAATACATACATATAATGAGACATATAACACATCTGGAGGGGTTATTGAAAGTTCATTCTCACAAAAGTCATAAATCTGTAATTCTTGAACTTAGTTAAATCTTATTAAGATAAGGAGGGTTTGATAACACAGCTGGGTGCCAGACTGTCTCTACACGTGTTTTTAATTGGACAAAAGCAGTTATAAATCACTTTAAAGAACATATAGGAATTCTGGGAATAATTAAGTTTATCTGGTTATAGAACAGGTGTCATATTTATGGTTGGTTACATTGACGTAGATCTTAGTGTCCAATCACATGTAGGAGAGATGATTAAGATAAGGCTTGTAAAAAGGGTATATAAATGCAAGCTCTGCAATTGTTAGTCAGACAAGTCAGATAGGAGCTCATAAGGCTGAACTCTGTGTATGCTGCCCTATTGCAAGGGTCATAGAGGTCAGAACCACTGGGCAAATATCTATCCATAAGTTGTCTCCTCGTACGAGTCAGAGAAAACTTCTTAACTTGCTCCAGAGTGTGGTCTCAGGTGAATTTCCCTCACAAACTTGGTCGAGCAGGAACCCAAAACTCTGTGAGGGGACCAGACCACTGGTTGATCAACTGGTCAATATCAGGTGATGGGTTCCCAAGAATTGGCAGAAAAGATCCATTCTTGTTCAAGGTGAGAACAATTCACAATTGTCTCAATTTGGTTGGAGGATAAGAATATCTATATCTAATATGCTTGCATTGTAAGAAACTGTATAAATTAGACCTGTATCTTGTAATACTTTGAACATAAACCTGTATGTTACCAGCTGTTAATAAACCTGCATTGCTGAAGTTCTGCCTGGTTCGATACTTTACTATTTTACTTCACCAGCTTCCCAGTCCCTTCTGAAGAAAAGCATGCCCACAACATGATACTGCCACCACAATTTTGCTGTTACACTAGTTGGGTAAAATGTAATGCTATGCATAGTTATGTTAATGTTTATTGGTGTAAAACACACACTTTTTCCCCTTGAAAATCAGGGGGAAATCGCATGTGCGTGCTATACGCTGATCCCTGCTGCCTCGGAGTGGAAGGAGGGGACGAGCGCCGCTGGATTACACACAGCCACAATCTCCTGTGTATATGAAACTCAGTCACACACAGTCCCGCCCCCCTGGCCCAGGATTGCACAACTGTTCTGTCAATCATATGAGCCGGGTGGCACTGTGAGCGCCGGATTCACAGGAGATCGCGGATCTGTGTCATCCAGCACTGGCGCAGCTGCAGTCATCGACAACATGCAACCTGCTCGCATCCTGAAACATATTACCATGTTTTGACCTGCAGATACCATCTTTCAAACATCTGCCACATTTTGTTGTCTGCTATACCTGCTGCTTGCAATAAAACCCACGCTTGAAGAAACAGTGTCTGGTGAGTTCAAGCTATCTGATAAAGACTGTCTGCTGTGATTACATCTGCTTATACAGGCCAGGCATAGAGGTCTCAGCAAGGGATAAGTCACTATTACAGCAGTTGGAGTCAGAATAACCATGCTTCAAGGTGGGGATGGCGTGTTCAGGGTGATGTGCAGTGTTAGTTTTACTCCACGTTTTACTTTTATACCAAAAAGTACCATTTTAGTCTCATATGACCAGAGCACCTTCTTCCACATGTTTGCTGTGTCCCCAACATGGCTGGAGGCTCTAAATGGCTTAAAAAAAGGGTGGACTTGGGGGGCACCTACTTGTTTGACAATAGCAAATTAATATTCCTGATTCTCCTCCCAGCTCTCAGAAAGCAGTTCCTGAGACTTGATTGGCCAGGGAGTCTCAGGACTCACTTCCTGTTTGGCTGGGAGGAGAAGCCCCGGGCCAACTTCTTGTTCCCCCTGGAGGAGAAGCCCTGGCTCTTCCCGGTTCTTCCCCCAGTGCATCTAGGCTCCCAGCTCGGCTGTCATCTGCCCCCTCATGGTAAGGCCTCCTATCGCGGCCTCCTGACTATCTCCCATGGGGGGAAGGGGGGATTGTGGCCTCCCGACTTTCTCCCACTTGGGATCACGGCCTCGCAACTGTCTCCCACGCGATTGGGGGTAGTATCCCAGCCTCGTGGCTGTCTCCCGCAAGGGGGGGTGGTTATGGATCCTGGCCAGTGGTGGTGGTGCAAGTGAGGGGGGTGAGGTTTGCCACTCCCCCCCCCCAATATTTTGAGCACGTGCTGTCACTGTGTCTCACAGGAACGCAGTGAATGAGATGTGCAGCTGGGTCAGTTCAGGCGGCAGGCAGAGACATGGTCAGCAAACAGGCAAAAGACTGGTCCATGCAGCAGGCAGGAATTAGATCATTAAACAGGTCAGGGTTAGTACAGGGAGCAGTCAGAGGCAATACTAAGCTGGTGTGGTAGTAATCAGGGACACAATAGTTGGCGTGATAGTGATCAGGGACACAGTAACTAATGTGGCCCGATTAGGGACAGTATTACTGGTGTGGTGGTGATCAGGAACAATATGACAAGTGTGGCAGTGATCAGTAGGGATGAGCCGAACACCCCCCTGTTCGGTTCGCACCAGAACCTGCGAACAGACCTAAACTTCGTGTGAACTTTAGAACCCTATTAAAGTCTATGGGACTCGAACGTTCACAATCTAAAGTGCTCATTTTAAAGGGTAATATGCAGGTTACTGTCCTAAAAAGTGTTTGGGGACCTGGGTCCTGCCCCAGGGGACATGGATCAATGCAAAAAAAAGTTTTAAAAACGGCAGTTTTTTCAGGAGCAGTGATTTTAATAATGATTAAAGTGAAACAATAAAAGTGTAATATTCCTTTAAATTTCGTAGCTGGGGGGGTATCTATAGTATGCCTGTGAAGGGGCGCATGTTTCTGGTGCTTAGAACTGTCCCTGCACAAAGTGTCATTTGTGCAGGAAAAAAAGTCTTTTAAAATCACTTGCGGCTAAATTGTTGGGTCTCCGTAATACAGAGAACACTCAATGAGTGGTCTCTGTATTAGCCGACAATTCATTCATTCATTGATTAAAAAAAAAAAAAAAAAAAGCGTGGGGGTTCCCCTAAATTCAATTACCAGGCCCTTCAGGTCTGACATGGATATTAAGGGGAACCCCGTGTCAAATTGTAAAAAAAAATTGACGTGGGGGTCCCCCCAAATATCCATACCAGACCCTTCAGGTCTGATATGGATATTAAGGGGAACCCCGCATCAAATTTTTAAAAAAAATTGACGTGGGGGTCCCCCTAAAAATCCATATCAGACCCTTTATTCGAGCACGCAACCTGGCAGGCCGCAGGAAAAGAGGGGGGGACAAGAGAGCGGCCCCCCCTCCCTCCTGAACCGTACCAGGCCACATACCCTCAACATTGGGAGGATGCTTTGGGGGTCTGTGACCCCTCAAAGCACCTTGTCCCCATGTTGATAAGGACAAGGGCCTCATCCTCACAACCCTGGCCGTTGGTTGTGAGGGTCTGCGGGCGGGGGGCTTATCAGAATCTGGAAGCCCCCTTTAACAAGGGGACCCCCAGATCCCGCCCCCCCCTGTTTGAAATGGTAAGGGGGTACAAAAGTACCCCTACCATTTCACAAAGAAAGTGTCAAAATGGTTAAATAAGACAAACACACTTTTGAAAAATTCCTTTATTAAAAATGAAAAAAATAAAAAAAAGATTCCAGCGGTGCTAATCCACTCTTGCTATCCAGCGACGGGTCTCTGACGCTGGAGAGGGAAGCCAGGGGTTCCCCAGTGACGTGTGGGTGACCCCGCCCCCTCTGATGTAACGCAGGTTTCCGTTACATCAGAGGGGGCAGGGTCACCCACACGTCACTGGGGAACCCCTGGCTCCCTTCACCAGCATCAGAGGGGGCGGGGTCAGGTGACGGGTGGCCCCGCCCTCCTAATATAAGAAACGTCAGCGCTGGGCTCTCTGCAGTGTCTCCGGAGTGGAGACAGAAGAAGGATGTATGGACAGCGCTGGACTGAGAGATCCCCCGTCGCTGGATATGATCATCCATCGCTGGACCCCGGAGATCCGTCGCTGGATAGCACCGCTGGAATCTTTTTTTTATTTTTTTCATTTTTAATAAAGGAATTTTTCAAAAGTGTGTTTGTCTTATTTAACCATTTTGACACTTTTTTTGTGAAATGGTAGGGGTACTTTTGTACCCCCTTACCATTTCAAACAGGGGGGGCCGGGATCTGGGGGTCCCCTTGTTAAAGGGGGCTTCCAGATTCTGATAAGCCCCCCGCCCGCAGACCCTCACAACCAACGGCCAGGGTTGTGAGGATGAGGCCCTTGTCCTTATCAACATGGGGACAAGGTAATTTGAGGGGTCACAGACCCCCAAAGCATCCTCCCAATGTTGAGGGTATGTGGCCTGGTATGGTTCAGGAGGGAGGGGGGGCCGCTCTCTCGTCCCCCCCTCTTTTCCTGTGGCCTGCCAGGTTGCGTGCTCGGATAAAGGGTCTGATATGGATTTTTAGGGGGACCCCCACGTCAATTTTTTTTTTAAATTTGATGCGGGGTTCCCCTTAATATCCATATCAGACCTGAAGGGTCTGGTATGGATATTTGGGGGGACCCCCACGTCAATTTTTTTTTTTAATTTGACACGGGGTTCCCCTTAATATCCATGTCAGACCTGAAGGGCCTAGTAATTGAATTTAGGGGAACCCCCACACTTTTTTTTTTTTTTTTTAATCAATGAATGAATGAATTGTCGGCTAATACAGAGAACACTCATTGAATGTTCTCTGTATTATGGAGACCCGACAATTTAGCCGCAAGTGATTTTAAAAGACTTTTTTTCCTGCACAAATGACACTTTGTGCAGGGACAGTTCTAAGCACCAGAAACATGCGCCCCTTCACAGGCATACTATAGATATCCCCCAGCTACGAAATTTAAAGGAATATTACACTTTTATTGTTTCACTTTAATCATTATTAAAATCACTGCTCCTGAAAAAACGGCCGTTTTTAAAACTTTTTTTTGCATTGATCCATGTCCCCTGGGGCAGGACTCAGGCCCCCAAACACTTTTTAGGACAGTAACCTGCATATTACCCTTTAAAATGAGCACTTTAGATTTCTCCCATAGACTTGTATAGGGTGTTCCGGCTTTTCGAATTTGCTGCGAACAGCCCAAATTGTTCACTGTTCGCTGAACAGGCGAACAGGCAATGTTCGAGTAGAACATGAGTTCGACTCGAGCTCGAAGCTCATCCGATCAGTGACACAATAACTGACTGGTGTGGTAGTGATTGTGGACACTCTGACAGAGTGGCAGTGATTAGGGATGCTGTGAGTGGACTGCGGTGATTAAGGACACTGGGAGTGAACTGCAGTGATTAAGGACACTGGGAGTGGACTGCAGTGATTAGGGACACTGGGAGTGGACTGCAGTGATTAGGGACACTGGGAGTGGACTGCAGTGATTAGGGACACTGGGAGTGGACTGCAGTGATTAGGGACACTGGGAGTGGACTGCAGTGATTAGGGACACTGGGAGTGGACTGTGTGATTAGGGACACTGGGAGTGGACTGCGTCATTAGGAACTTTGTGAGTGTACTGCGGTAATTAAGCACACTGGGAGTGAACTTTGGTGATTAGGGACACTGGGAGTGGACTGCGGTGATTAGGGACACTGAGTAGACTGCGGTGATAAGGGACACTGGGAGTAGACTGCGGTGATTAGGGACACTGGGAGTGGACTGCGGTGATTAGGGACACTGGGAGTGGACTACGGTGATTAGGGACACTGGGAGTGGACTGCGGTGATTAGGGACACTGGGAGTGGACTGCGGTGATTAGGGACACTGGGAGTGGACTGCGGTGATTAGGGACACTGGGAGTGGACTGCAGTGATTAGGGACACTGGGAGTGGACTGCAGTGATTAGGGACACTGGGAGTGGACTGTGGTGATTAGGGACACTGAGAGTGAACAAGGGTTTTAGGGATACTGACTGGCAGCACTGGTCAGGTGCCAATGTACCACTGTGGTCAATTGTTTGTTACTGATGTAATATTGGTGAGAGGACACACTGGACACCTTTGCTGCCATTGTGCTATGTACTGGGTGTTCGGTGTGCCCATGTGCCTTTAAGGAGCACTGGGCTACCTCCAGGCTCACCTGCCCTCTATCTATTCATTAGAATGCATATGATTCCACTGTGGAGGCTCTCATAAATTTACTTGAGTTAGTAATGCAGAAAATATTGGGGTGCCTTGGGACGGCTCTGCAGCTTATGCATGTATTTGCAAATGTGTGCTAACTAAACCCCTGTTTTTAATGCAAACTGTTAGACAGGATAATTTGGTTGGTAGCAGATTGACTGGTGAGTTGAGATGGGAATTCTCTTTGGTTTTGTTTTGTAAACCTTGTGGCCAGCCTTCCCGGAAGAGTTGAAGCTATTATAGCTACAAAGGCTACAGACTAAGACTGGGATGCCATTAAAGTTCTAGTGCATGTAAAGGAAGACAATCCAATACTTTTGGTGATATAGTGTATATACAGTATATATATATATATATATATATATATATATATATATATATATATATATATATAGATAGCGGGGACTTCAAATGATAGAGCTTTAAAGAGGAAGTAAACCCTGATGGGTTTACTTCCTCTTTGATTCCCTGCAAAGGTAAAGCATAATGGACTACTATGCATCGCATAGTAGTCCATTATGTGTCACTTACCTGACACAGGAGCCAGCGAAGTCACCGCTGTCCCCTGTAGTTCCGAGCGTCCATCTTCTTGGTGGTTCTCCGTGGGTCTCGCTGCTCCGGCGCTGTGATTCGCCGGAGCAGCGATGACGTCACTCCCACACATGCGCACGGGAGCCGACACTCACGGCATATCGCCGCGATCTGCGGCTTACCCAGTGCGCCTGCGCGCCGCTGTCTATGGCGCATGCGCCGTAGACAGCGGTGGCTGTCTTCAGGTAAAGACAGGTATAGGTTTAGGAGATATTTCTTAGACCTACAGGTAAGCCTTAATCTAGGCTTACCTGTAGGTCAAAGTGGTTTGTAAGAGTTTACAACCACTTTAACTAGTTGCTGACCGCCGGCCGTCAAATGACGGCCAGGCGGCGCAGCTATTGTGGCGGGAGGCCGTCATATGACGGCCTCCCGTTTAAACAGGGATGCGCGCGATCGTGCACGCGCATCCCTGTTTCTTCGGTGGCGGCGTGTCACGGAGATACCGCTCGCCACCGAAGGGGGTGAACAGCCATTCGTTATGGCTGTTTACCACGTGATCGGCCGTGATGAAGTCACGGCCGATCACAGATGGTCACACCCCCTACGTGCACGGCGCATGCGCGCTGCGCGTGCACGTCGGTGGCGGCGTGTTCCCCGGGAACACTGTTCGTCACCGACACTGGTAAACAGCCATTGGCTGGCTGTTTACCCACGTGATCGGCTGTGATCCTTTCACAGCCGATCACTAAAATGTAAACAAACCGCGGTAACGGGATGTTACCGGGTTTTCCTCCTCACACACCGATCGTGTGTGAGGAGGAGATTGCGGTAACATCTCGTTACCGCATACAGTGTACACCAAACATACTGATTGCCCCCCCCCCCAATAAAGAGGACCTGTCACCACCCCTCATAGTACCTGTCAATCACAGTCCATCAGAGTACCTGTCACAGTCCATCAGAGTATTTGAGTACCTGTCCCAGCCCATCAGAGTACCCGAGTACCTGTCCCAGCCCATCTGAGTACCCGAGTACCTGTCCCAGCCCATCTGAGTACCCGAGTACCTGTCCCAGCCCATCTGAGTACCCGAGTACCTGTCCCAGCCCATCAGAGTACCCGAGTACCTGTCCCAGCCCATCAGAGTACCCGAGTACCTGTCCCAGCCCATCAGAGTACCCGAGTACCTGTCCCAGCCCATCAGAGTACCCGAGTACCTGTCCCAGCCCATCAGAGTACCCGAGTACCTGTCACCAGGCCATCAGAGTACCCGAGTACCTGTCACCAGGCCATCAGAGTACCCGAGTACCTGTCACCAGGCCATCAGAGTACCCGAGTACCTGTCACCAGGCCATCAGAGTACCCGAGTACCTGTCACCAGGCCATCAGAGTACCCGAGTACCTGTTCCAGTCCATCTGAGTACCCGAGTACCTGTCACAGTCCACCTGAGTACCCGAGTACCTATTTGCAGCCCATGTCTCATAGAATATACGTTGGGGTGTTTACTTTCCAAAATGGGGTCATTTTGTGGGTAATTTCACTGTCCTGGTGGTCCAGGACCTTCAAAAGTGTGATGGGTAGGAATGAAATAAGATGTGTCATTTATGCTCCTAGAACGCCTGAACGTACTACTTCAATGTTTGGCCCATCTATGTGGCCAGGCTGTGTAAAAGTCCTACACATGTGGTATCGCCATACTCGGGAGGAGTAGCAGAATGTATTTTGGGGTGTAATTTTTGCTATATACATGTTATGTGTTAGAAATATCTTATAAATTGACAATTTTGTGTAAAAAAAAAATGCGTTTTAATTTTTTTCCACATATTCCAAAAACTTCTGGAAAAAAATGAACCGTTCAAAAGACTCATTATGCCTCACAGATTATACGTTGGGGTGTTTGCTTTCCAAAATGGGGTCATTTTATGGGAAATTCCATTGTCCTGGTACTCCAGGGCCTTCAAAAGTGTAATAGGTGGTTGAGAAATGAGATGCGTAATTTTTGCTCATAGAACGTCTGAAGGTACTACATCAATGTTAGTGCTCTGTATGTGGCCAGGCTGTGTAAAAGTCTCACACACGTGGTATCGCCGTACTCGGGAAGAGTAGCAGAATGTATTTTGGGGTGTAATTTTTGCTATATACATGCTATGTGTTAGAAATATCTTATAAATTGACAATTTTGTGTAAAAAAAAATGCGTTTTAATTTTTTTCCACATATTCCAAAAACTTCTGGAAAAAAATTAACCATTCAAAAGACTCATTATGCCTCACAGATTATACGTTGGGGTGTTAGCTTTCCAAAATGGGGTGATTTTATGGGAAATTCCATTGTCCTGGTACTCCAGGGCCTTCAAAAGTGTAATAGGTGGTTGAGAAATGAGATGCGTCATTTTTGCTCGTAGAACGTCTGAAGGTACTACATCGATGTTGGTGCTCTGTATGTGGCCAGGCTGTGTAAAAGTCTCACACATGTGGTATCGCCGTACTCGGGAAGAGTAGCAGAATGTATTTTGGGGGGTAATTTGTTGTATACATATGCTGTGTGTGAGAAATAACCTGATAATATGACAATTTAGTAAAAAAAAATAAAAAAAAATAAAAAATCTTCATTTTGCAAAGAATTGTGGGAAAAAATGACAACTTAAAAAAACTCACCATGCTACTTACTTAATACCTTGGGATGTCTACTTTGTAAAAAGGGGTCATTTGGGGGGTATTTGTACTTTCCTGACTAGTTAGAGTCTCAAGAAATGAGATACACCTGATGTACTGAAGGCCTCATCAGAAGTGATCAATTTTCAGTGATTGGCACCATAGTTTGTAGACTCTATAACTTTCACAAAGACCAAATAATATATACTAATGTGGGTTATTTTTACCAAAGATATGTAGCAGTATAAATTTTGGCCAAAATTTATGAAGAAAAATTACTAATTAGCAAAAATTTATGACAGAAACGAAGAAAAAGGCATTTTTTTCACAAAATTTACGTTTTATTTTATTTATAGCACAAAAAATAAAAAACCCACTAGTGATTAAATACCACTAAAAGAAAGCTCTATTTGTGTGGAAAAAAGGACGCAAGTTTCATATGGATACTGTGTTGGATGACTGAGTAATTGTCATTCAAAGTGTGAGAGCGCTGAAAGCTGAAAATTGGTCTGGTCAGGAAGGGGGTGTAACTGCACTGTACTGAGGTGGTTAAGGAAGCATCCACTTGCTGGATTCTTCTTTTTAAGGGCTTTTTTGCCCTTTTTTTATGAAAACAAATTCAACACAGTTCCAGGAATGAAAATAAATGAATTTCCCTCTCAAGAGTTTTCAGCATTGCTCTTCCATCAAAAAAAGAAAGAACATTCAGCCTCCCGGCTTACAAATTTAGCACTACTGCTCTGGTCTTACCCTTTAGGCCCTTAGCTGTCTCTGTCCATCTACACAATCTTCTCACAAACTCTACACACAACTTGCAGCCTCCTGTTGCTCTGGCTCCCATCTGTCTCTCCTAGGTGAAGCCCTCCTTACTCCTGGGCAGAGACCTCATCTGTTTGTTGGGGTGGAGCCCAGAACCATGGTCAGGTGTCTACAAAAAAGCCGTGCACACACCTGGACAATCAGTGTGCCAGTTGCTCACAAAAAACAAAATGGAGATTTCATACGCTCATTTGGGGTGCCATTGAGAATTGACAATGAGAATGACACCCGAACACGATTCAGCATGCGATTCCAAATCACCAATTTTGAATGGTACCTGTTTTTTTTAAATTCATGTTTAATTTTGGACCCAGTAACAAAATGTTATATTTTTTGCATATAATCCGTGACCCTGAACAAAAAGCCTCCTTTGCTCATTCATTTTGGCTTGCAATGAATCTCAAATGCGGCAGAACATAATTGCTAACCTTTGTCTAAACAGTTTTTGCATGTGCCCCTACTGTATATTTAGATGCTTGTTAATAATTAAAAAAAGAAAAAAAAAATGGTGGCAACTACTAAATAGCCATCCATGCAAAATATCATCAGACTGCTTGCGGAGTGCATTATTTCAGGATCACTGTAATTATAACATTGAAAAACATGCTGATCTATTTATTTGAATTAACAGCAGTGTCCTTGGCACTCAGCTAATTTTACTAATGGCCTATCTATACACAAGTATGTATGTATTTAGAAGGAAAGAAACATTTTTTTTTCGCTTAGAGAAAAATTTATATAAAAGCAGCACACTAGTAGTATGAATAATAGACAAAAAATAAATTGTAAAATACAATAGGTGTGCTATCCCTTTAAATAAAACTCAAAAATACAATAAAGTTAACTGTAAACAACACCGTATAAGGGCCGGTTCACACTGCGGCGCGAGGCGAGGCGACACGGCTCGCCTCGCCTCGCTCCCGCAAGTCGTCCCCATTGAGTACAATGGAACCGTTCTGAGAGGAGCGACTCGAGTCGCTCCGACTCAGAAAAAAGGTTCCTGTACTACTTCGGGGCGACTTCGGGGGCGACTTGCATTGACTTCTATGCAGAAGTCCTCTGCAAGTCGCCGCTGACCCCCCCTGCAAGTCGCGGCGAGGAAGTCGGAGACGCCTCGCCGCGGCTCGCAGTGTGAACCGGCCCTTAAGTGAAAAGAAACACATTTAAAATCATTGGTATAAAAATATGTGCATATTCATTCAAAGTAGAACTATAGGCAAAACTTATTAAAGGTTAGAACCCCTGTCAGATATTTTTTCGCAATCTGTGTCCCATTGCGGGAATTTACCTTCACTTCCTGTCCCACGACCATACAGGAAGTGAGAAGATATCCCTGCAAATTAAGAGAATTCCTCGGAGGCAGGCCACCCTCACCACATTTCATCACAAGGAAGATATTGTCAGGGCACAGAATGGGTCCCTCATCACCCATTGTGAGTATTTCAAATTTTTTTTCCATAAAGTTTAGTGAAAAATTAAGTGGAAAAGCAGCACATTAGCAGTCTGAATAAATGACAAAAAAAATAAAATGTTAGTGTAATGAGGGACTGAGCAAATAGAAAATGGGCATGTAAAACACTGCAGCACATTGGCCGGCGAGCATAATGACATCATTGTCAGTCCCTTCCCAACATGTTTCATCACAGCGGACAGCGTCGCCAGGGAAGAGAATGGGTCACTCATTGCCATTACAAATACCTTTTTTAATAAAACTTTCTTGATAGTTAAATGGTATGTAGAATACCCCACATAGGAGCTGCTGAGTTAGGGTTCCCCACTGCTACAGGACCAGGCACACTGCATTTCCTTCATGCATTCCAACACAAAAAACAGTCCTTGGCTTGTTTTTGATGTTTTATTAGGGGTTGATAACTTGGATGGGTAGGGAATTATGGATTGTCCAACTCGAACAATGTCTAGAACTATGAACAAATGAGACAACTTCCTCCCTATTTACACAAAGTCCTTTTCCTCCTTCCTCCTCCACAAACTAGATTCAAATGTATGGCACCTGCTGATCACTCCAGGAGACCTAACAATCTTTATGCCTTGTGCACATGGTCGGACATTCCGACAACAAAATCAGTCAGATTTTTTCCGACGGATTTTGCCCCAGACTGGTGTTGCATACACATGGTCGGACAAAACTGTCGCAAAATCCGATTGTTCAGAACGTGATGACGTTCGTTCATTACAACGGGACTATGTTGAGGCTAGTGGCCAATAGCTTTGGTCTTGTAATTTGATCTGCGCATACGTGGCACTTTGTCCGATCGTAATTCTCTACAAACGATCGGAAAAAGTCCAATCGGATTTTTTTGTCGCAAAATTTGTGATCCTGAAAATTCCCATAGAGCCCACACACCCACAATATAATCCGATCAGACCCTTTCAGTCTGAATTTCCCACCGTGTGTACAAGACATTAGTGTTAATTCAGCAACTGCCCATTACAGGCTGGGAACATCATGTCCCTTTGTAAGTAAAGTAGTATAATATGGGGTTAACAGCATCTCCTTCTGCCTTCCTATAGAGTGACCCTGAGCCAAGTTCTACTGCTGCAGAAGATACAAGCCCACCTGGCTGCTTGCATCCTCACTCCTCCTGGCTGGCATACACTTCCCCAGTCCTTCCTGACTGGCGAACTTCCATTTAGACTCCCCAGGGCAAGGATGAAGACTTAAGCACACCGCTGTCTGCAGAGAGCACTGCTACAGCTAACAGTCTCTCCCCCTTGTGTTGTCCCTGCACTGTGCTGATATTACTCACTGGCTCTGCTTTCTCTTTACCGCTGCCACTTGAATCCCACCAGTAGCCTCCTATGGTGGGATCCTTCCAGGTGAGCTCCAGCTCAAGGTAAAAATCCTTCCTCAGCAGGGGTCCCTCAAGGGTCACCGACAGCCTTTCCTCAGCACTCCATCTCTATCCTCCACCCGGCTCCCCTGCTGGCATAGCCCATGTCTATTTATGTGAATTTCTCACTACCCTGACAGCCCACTCCTGGGGATTGGCTGAGGTCCCATAAATATTCAGAGCAGCCCCTCCTAGCCTCTGCCCACTAGTTCTAGAACATTCTCCAATGTCCCAAAAACAGGGGGAGGAACCAGAGAGCTGCTAGGAGGAGTCATCTAGCCCTGGCCTCTAATAACCACAGATCTGTAACCTATGAAGTTCCTTGTCTGCACATTCAGATGTGGTGTGCAAACTGGCTGTATTACAATTAGTTCTGTACGGCGGCACTGTAATACGTGCCACCTGCCTGTATTACCATACATACTGAACCACATTGATAACAGTATTGTTATTTACCAACATAGAGGATATAAGAGCATAAGGGCAGCATCAAGGCAGCACATAGTGTTACTCCCAGATTTGTTTTTTTTACTATTAGAGATTATGATTAATATATATATATATATATATATATATATAAAAAAAATATATATATATATATATATATATATTTTTTTTACATTATGGTTTACCACAAGTGATCATTTTAAACTACTGTAGGTTAATGAGATAGATCTATATGAAATTGCCTTGACTGACAGTCCCACCCCAGTAATAGTAGCATCCACAAGCCTATGGAGACTTTGTCGCTAAGAAGCACAAAAGTCAAAAAGATCTGGTGAGTGTTATAATACACAGTGATGGAGGAGGCACAGAAACATAGGTGTGCGCATAGGGTGTGCCAGGTGTGCCTGGTGTGCCTGGATACACCCTTATCAACCTGTGTGGTGCAGATTCCCCTTATTTAGACTCCTGGTATTTCACCAAAGCCCCTTAAGAGGGCTCCTAAAACAAAATTTAAAAAATAAAATTGTAAATAAATATATAAATAAACACCATCAGTGAATCTACAAATGCACATACACACAATATGTATGTGCTTGAAGTTTGAGGTGCACACCCTAATGCAATAGGCTGTGCACACCTATAAACTAGAGCTGCATGATTCTGGCCAAAATGAGAATCATGATTTTTTTGCTTAGAATAAAAAGATCACAATTCTCTCACTATTCTCAAAGCATAAAATCTTTGACATTATACAAAAAAGATTTGGGCTAACTTTACTGGTTACTTATTTTTTAATTCATTAAAGTGTAATTTTTTTCCCAAAAAATTGCATTTGAACGACTGCTGCGCAAATACAGTGTGGCATAAAATATTGCAAAAACCACCATTTTATTCTCTAGGGTCTCTACTAAATATAATATATATATATATATATATATATATATATATATATATATATATATATATATATATATATATATTGGTTGGTTTAACTTGAAACCAACAAATGTCAGAAAAAAGTTTAGTGTTTAACCACTTCAGCCCCGGAAGAATTTACTCCCTTCCTGACCAGAGCACTTTTTGCGATTCGGCACTGCGTAATTTTAACTGACAATTGCGCGGTCATGCGACGTGGCTCCCAAACAAAATTGAAGTCCTTTTTTTCCCACAAATAGAGCTTTCTTTTGGTGGTATTTGATCACCTCTGTGGTTTTTATTTTTTGCGCTATAAACAAAAAAAATAAAATGAAAAAACACATTATTTTTTGCTATAATAAATATCCCCAAAAAATATATAAAAAAACATTTTTTTCCTCAGTTTAGGCCGATACGTATTCTTCTACATATTTTTGGTAAACAAAATTGCAATAAGCATTTATTGATTGGTTTGCGCAAAATGTATAGTGTCTACAAAATAGGGGATTTTTTGGGGGATTTTTAGTGATTTTTTTTTTTACTAGTAATGGCGGCAATCAGTGATTTTTATCATGACTGCGACATTATGGCAGACACATCGGACAATTTTGACACATTTTTGGGACCATTGGCATTAATACAGTGATCAATGCAAAAAAATTACATTGATTACTGTAAAAATGTCTCTGGCAGTGAAGGGGTTCACCACTAGGTTGCACTATAGGGGTTAAGTGTATCCAAGAGAATGATTCTAACTGTGGGGGGAAGGGGTTGTGTGTGACACGTCACTGATCAGCGCTCCTGATTGTTTACATTAGCATCTCCCCTTTGTTCCTCACTGTGAGATGCCGCTCACGGAGCTCCTGGCGGTGCACACTCGCCCGCAAGCCGCCTCTTAAAAGGCAATGTACAGGTACGTTAATCTGCCTGTACGTGCCCTTATGCTGCATTATATCTGCGCGGGGTGGGCGGGAAATGGTTAAGTGGTTAAACTTCCCTAATTTACACAGCAAAGTGTATTCCTTAGATCTAAAGGACAAATTGTTACAATGTTTATACCTAGTTCAACTGCTAAAGAATGTCGTGATTCTTGGCAGACTGCCTGTTTTTTTTTTCCCCCTTTCTTTTGACTGCTGTCGGCTTTACCAGAGCAGAAAGAATTTGCAACTGGGAAAAAAAAATCATTATAACGATTCTTAATGTTAATCGTGCAGGTCTACTATACACAGATTGTTTACAAGCTGCACAGAGGCATTTTTTATATATGCACATATGAACTGCATTGAAGCACTTTGCATAAGGAGCACCATGAGTTTCATTTTTTGAAGCACTTTAATATACAGTATATTGTGTGATGTATATTCTTTGATACACGAAGATCACTTTACATGTGGACATTTATTACTTGGACTGTAATAGCAGTATTGTTTGATGGCACACAATATTTACAGATTTATGGTAGGTTATATTTCATTAATTTTTGTTGCATGAGCATATTGCACATTTCTTTGTTACAACATAGCAACAGGATTCTGGGACAGCGCTGTGATTGGACATTTCTAAATGCTGCAGATCACTTATCACATAGAGATCATTTATATCTGATAAGGCACTGGAGTACTTGGTGGTAGGAGGAGGCTCTAGATCAGTGGTTCTCAACCTTCTAATGCCGTGACCCCTTGATAAAATTTCTCAAGTTGTGGGGACCTCTTATAGTAAAATTATTTTCGTAGCGTGGGTTGTCGGCACCCAAGCCAAGACACGTCATTTGCGCCCCTAGCCCATGGACATTTAGCGCTCCCTACCATTTGTACAGTATTAAAACCCCTTATGGTACATTTTTGGATGTACTACTCTTTCCCTTTTATGTCTCTCTATCATAATTTCTTGTTTTTTTCCCCATCGCTCTCTCTAGCCATCTTTCTTTTCTTTCTCTTATTCTTTCTGTCCTTTTTTCTTTGTTCCTCCCCCTATTTTCCTCTCTCTCTTCCATGTATTCTCTAATTTTATTCATTCTCTTACTCCTTGGTGAGGGGGTAGGGGGAATGGGATCAGTGGCAGTGCTGGTGGGAGGGGTGGGGTCAGTGGCAGTGCTGGTGGGGGGTGGTATCAGTGGCAGTACTGGTGGGGGGGATGGGATCAGTGGCAGTGCTGGTGGGGGGGATCAGTGGCAGTGCTGGTGGGAGGGGTGGGATCAGTGGCAGTGCTGGTGGGAGTTCTGATCAGCTGACTTGGGTGCACTTGATCAAGATCATCTGCTGAACTGAGAACTGTAGTGGGGACTTTTAATGGCTACTATAATCACAGGTAGTGTTACTCACTGTGTCTACAGCTTCACTGTGTCTTCGAATTTGTGGTGTCTTGTAGCCAAAATCAGGCGATAGGGTCTTCTCAAGCCCCTGCCACTTCACATTCCTCACCAGTCAGCTGACCTCTAGTCTCTGTGCCCCAGCAATGCCATGATTTGAATGGGCTGCTGCGAAGAGGCTGAGTGGGCAACCGCGGGCTCCAGAAACTGCCCAACTGGATGGCCACAGGCTCCAGGGACAACCCTGCTGGGTGGCTGCGAAAAGGTTGGGAGAGCCGGTGCGAGCTTCAGGAACAGCCCAGGATTTGGTGACCCCTGACAAATCATCATTCGACCCCGAGGGGGTCCCGACCCCAGGTTGAGAACCACTGCTCTAGAGTGTGTTTTGGCCCATCATATTGTGTGAATAAGGACTGTTTACTTTCACTGAGAACTTTTGTTTATTTGATTTCACACTTAAAATGATTTGCACTTTTTATATCACTTATTTTAAATGTGATTCTTTTCACTTTATACAGTGTTGTATGCAGTTAGCTTTATTTAATGTATTTTTGAGTTTTGTTTAACCACTTGCTTACTGGGCACTTAAACCCCCCTCAGTCCCAGACCAATTTTCAGCTTTGAGCGCTGATGCACTTTGAGTGACAATTACGCGGTCATACAACACTGTACCCAAATGAAATTTTTATCATTTTTTTCCCACAAATAGAGCTTTCTTTTGGTGGTATTTAGTTACAGCTCGGAGTTTTATTTTTTGCTAAACAAACAAAAAAAGATGCAAAAAAAAAATAAAAAAAAATCATGTTTTAATAGTTTGTTATAAAATTTTGCAAACGGGTCATTTTTCTCCTTCATTGAAGTGCGCTGATTAGGCGGCACTGATAGGCTGCATTGGTGGGCACTGATGGGCTGCATTGGTGGGCACTGATGGGCTGCATTGGTGGGCACTGATAGGCTGCACTGGTGGGCACTGATAGGCATAGTTAAGGCGGCACTAATAGGCACAGATAAGGTGGCACCGATGGGCACAGATAAGGCGGCACTGATGGGCAAAGATGGGCACAGATAAGATGGCACGGATGGGTGGCACGGATAAGTGGCACGGATGGGTGGCACGGATGGGTGGCACGGATGGGCACTGATAGGTACCACAGATAGATGGGACTGATGGGCACTGATAGGTGGCACTGATAGGTGGCTCTGATAGGTGGCACTGCTGGGCACTGATGGGCGGCACTGCTGGGCACTGATGGGCGGCACTGCTGGGCACTGATGGGCGGCACTGGGGTGCAGCACCTTTGAGGCAGATTTTGGGTGGCACTGTGGGTGGCACTGCTGGGTGGCACTGTGGGCACTGCTGGGTGGCACTGTGGGCACTGCTGGGTGGCACTGTGGGCACTATGGGCACTGCTGGGTGGCACTGACAGGGGGGCACTTACTTTATTTCAGGATGGCACTGCGGGTGGCAGGTGGGCACTGGCAGGGGGCAGGTGTCCGTTTAAATTGCTGGCCGTGATCGGGACTGATGTCCCGAACACGGCCGCCGGCGATCGGCTTTTTTTTTTTTCTCCTCTCGCTGTCAGCGCGAGGAGGAATACTAGCCGATTACCGGCTCCGTTTTATCACATGATCAGCTGTCATTGGCTGACAGCTGATCACGTGATAAGGGGTCGGGATCGACCCCTTACACGGATCGGTGATCAGGCGAGTCTCACGGACTCGCTGATCACAGAGCGCGCCGCGCGCGCCCCTCAGGGGGCGCGCAGGCCGCTCGTAACCGGGACTACGTCAATAGACGTAGTCCCGAAAATGTGGGTCCGCGCTATTGCCGTCATTTTGCAATAGCGCGGATCCCAAGTGGTTAAAGCTATAGAATACCTCATTTGCTCTACAATGTATAAGTTTTAGGATGTGCTTTTGTACAGCCAAAACTTCTGTTATGTAGACTTTTTTTTCACTGAGTGTGGCCATTGCACATCATAGGTCACAAAACACAAATGTGTGGAGAGCAAAATGGAATGGAATAGGAAATAACACAAAGGTGTTTAAGAGATTTGTGTGTGGTGGAAGGAAGCCATGAATTACAGTCACTTTTCACAGTTAGGAGATTCCTGAAATACTGTCAGATGGATTGCTGTGTGTAAATTGGAACACAGAACTGATGATTCTTTGAGATTAGTAACTTCAGCAGCTGATCTTTTACCAAATGGAGGAAAAACGCATTTGGGGCTAAATTGCCCTTAACCCCAAGTT
This sequence comes from Lithobates pipiens, assembly GCF_037356315.1. Taxonomy (NCBI): domain Eukaryota; kingdom Metazoa; phylum Chordata; class Amphibia; order Anura; family Ranidae; genus Lithobates; species Lithobates pipiens. The sequence continues at coordinate 252,728,201 of NW_027507785.1, forward strand.
CAGACTAACCAATTTTTATCATTATTTTCAGTGTATTCATTGACTTTTTTCACATTTTTATTTTTTTTAGAAATCACACAACATTTATTTAAAACATATTTCAATAGTTATTTAGTACACAAAAACATTAACATATCATTTTCTTTGGCCCTAAAGGAGCTCTATGGTGACAGCATACACTTTCATTTTATAATCTCCGCATTGTAATAGTAATATAAATGATTGTTACAAATTAGTTATTATCGACAATGAAATAAATGGAAAATGTAATGTTGTGAGTTCTGCCTGCCTGATGGCCATCCCTTTCCACAATGTCCTAGATTCCATGCATGCATTACAGCTTCTCCTCTGTTTACTTTCAATTTCTAAAGACTACATATCCCATGGTACCTTGCTGCCTGCAAGCAGTGATTCCTGTACTGACTCCACCTCCTGAAACTCCTCCATTCTGCACCTTTGTAGCTCAGAAGGCAGGCTATTTGAATTTTGTAAGCATAGTGAATACTTTGTCACAGAATTCAAGGAAGTAAATGTGTGGGGATTTTCAAACTTTAAGATACTTAAAGTGTTACTAAACCCACAACAGTAAAATCAGTCTGTATATGCAGTAAAGCATGCTTGTTATACTTACTGTGGAACCTAATGGGTTAATCCTTTGCAGTGTATAAAACGGCTGTTTGATCCTGTCTTCTCGGATCCTCTCCTCCTTCCACTGTCCCCAGCATATTTCCTAATAATACAGAGCCAGGGGACAGGCTGCACATGCTCAGTTTGGTGTGTATTGCTAGAGAGTTTTTTTTTCTTGGGAGGGTGTATGGAATCACAGCACACTCTCCAGATTGAGGGTCAGGGGTCCTGCATCCTTATAGGACAGTCAGTGCAGAATGAAAACTCCTCCTACAAGCTTTAACCAGACACTCATAGAAGTCACAAGACTGCTATATACTGCTGATGAGAAATGGTATTTAGTAGTTTATATTTACTAAAATTTCATTTCCATGTTCTGTGTACTGTACGAGACCATATATAGTGACTGTAGGGTCCTGGGTTTAGTAACAGTTTAATTAAAACCAATAAGGAGTTAAAAATGCACTCATATCGGTAAGTCAATAAAAGCATGTAGGATCCTCTAATACCAACTGCAGAGCTTGTAGCTGGAAAGTCCTATGCAGAGTTTGCCATAGAAACTCTGATGGAAACGGCAGACCAGTGCAAGAGGTAGGCGAGACAGGAATAGCCTACAGGAGCCGGCGTGGCATGCACCACTTGCCAGGGACCAGAACCGGAGTGGAGATGAAGAGAAGCAACAAGCAGGATGATGTGGAGTGTGTGGGGGCATGGCTACGCGTTTTGGAGCAACATGAACTGTCCCTTTCTTTGCATAGGACTCTCAAGCTACTTCCCAGCATTGCTCTGCTCCACCCGGCCACGGCTCTGCCGATCTCTGCAGTTGGTATTAGAGAATGCTACATGCTTTTATTGATTTTACTGATGAGAATTTATTTTTACCCCTTATTGGTTTTAATTAAATATCTACACTTAGATGGTGCTTTTTGTTCCTTTTTGTTTTCAGTTTACCTCAAGGGGCCTCTCCACTCTGGAACTTATTTTAAAGTTGTCTTCCAGCTAATGCAAAATAAGGGGTACTGTACATATACGGTACATTTTTACCATAAGTAACTGGTATATAATATTTATTGTAATATAAGTATTAAAGAATTATACCTAATATTTTGAAAAATCGAAAAAAAACATTAATAATGCTCTTTGATCCTCAAATTACACTGACCCATATGAGTATACTCTGCACACTTAGGTGATGATGATGGCTGATTTGATAGAAGGGGAAAACACATACTGTTATCAGAATTGACGACACTCAAACCTGCTCTAAACATAGACACATTAGAAAATATTTCAGTATTTCTTAAATAACTTAGACTTATGAAAACCGCAAACCCTAAACATAGCAGTGAACTTTATTGAAGTCTAGGGGAACCCAATTACATTTTTTTTTTTTTTTTTTTACAACCTTTTTTGTTCATTAACCACTTGCTTACTGGGCACTTAAACCCCCCTCAGTCCCAGACCAATTTTCAGCTTTCAGCGCTGATGCACTTTGAATGACAATTGCGCGGGCATACAACACTGTACCCAAATGAAATTTTTATCATTTTTTTCCCACAAATAGAGCTTTCTTTTGGTGGTATTTAATCACAGCTGGGAGTTTTATTTTTTGCTAAACAAACAAAAAAAGATGCAAAAAAAATAAAAAATCATGTTTAATAGTTTGTTATAAAATTTTGCAAACGGGTCATTTTTCTCCTTCATTGAAGTGCGCTGATGAGGCGGCACTGATAGGCTGCACTGGTGGGCACTGATAGGCTGCACTGGTGGGCACTGATAGGCTGCATTGGTGGGCACTGATAGGCTGCACTGGTGGGCACTGATAGGCATAGTTAAGGCGGCACTAATAGGCACAGATAAGGCGGCACTGATGGGCAAAGACGGGCACAGATAAGATGGCACGGATGGGTGGCACAGATGGGTTGCACGGATGGGTGGCACTAAGGGGCACTGATAGGTACCACTGATAGATGGGACTGCTGGGCACTGATAGGTGGCACTGATAGGTGGCTCTGATAGGTGGCACTGCTGGGCACTGATGGGCGGCACTGCTGGGCACTGATGGGCGGCACTGCTGGGCACGGATATGTGGCACTGGGGTGCAGCACCTTTGTTTAGGCAGACTGTGGGCACTGCTGGGTGGCACTGTGGGCACTGCTGGGTGGCACTGTGGGCACTGCTGGGTGGCACTATGGGCACTGCTGGGTGGCACTGACAGGGGGGACACATTGTTTATTTAGACAGACAAAGCAGGGGGCAGGTGGGCACTGGCAGGGGGCAGGTGGGCACTGGCAGGGCTGGCCATGATCGGGACTGATGTCCCGATCACGGCCGCCGGTGATCGGCTTTTTTTTTTCTCCTCGTGCTGTCAGCGCGAGGAGGAATAATAGCCGATTACCGGCTCCGTTATATCACATGATCAGCTGTCATTGGCTGACAGCTGATCACGTGATAAGGGGTCGGGATCTACCCCTTGCACGGATCGGTGATCAGGCGAGTCTCGTAGACTCGCCGATCACAGGGCGCGCAGGGCGCTCGTGCACGGGACTACGTCTATTGACGTCGTCCCGGAAAAGGAGATCCGCGCTGTAGCCGTCATTTGGCTATAGCGCGGATCTCAAGTGGTTAAAAATATGGTTAGATGAGCACTGCCATGTAATACTGCTATTTCTGACATTTGTTGTTTATAAGTTAAAATCTGTATTTTTTGCTAGAAAATTACTTAGAACCCACAAAAATTATAAATATAATATTATATATTATAAAATTATATCTTTTTTTTTGTAGAGACCCTAGAGAATAAAATGGAGATTGTTGCAATATTTAATTTAACACACACTTTTTTGAATAATAAAAAAAAGACAACAGTAAAGTTAGCCCAATTTTTTTTGTATAATGTGAAAGATGATGTTACGTTTTATATATATATATATATATATATATATATATATATATATATATATATATATATTGTAAAAATATAATAATAAATACATCGTAGAAAATAAAATTGTAAAAAAATAATAATAATAATAAAAAACTACCATGCCTCATCAGTGCTACCTAATAGGTACCCATCAGTGCTGAATATTAGGGCCATTGTGACATGAAAAAATTGGTATTGGCAAATATTTGAAAAAAATGTATTGGTACTTGTATTCAGGCTTAAAAAAGTGGTATCGGGAAAACCTACAACCCTAGTTTTGGCACATCTAAAGGAAATTGTACAGAGTTTGTACAATCAGATTGCATAAGTGTATGGCCATCTTTAATAAAAATACATAGGAGAGAGTGGACAGAGACACTTAGCTGTCAGACCCTATTCATATCTCCATGTAGCGGGGACTCGCGTTCCCAAACGTGTTTTTTTTGTTTGTTTGTTTTTTAGGTGTTTTGGAGCACTTCTGCTCACCATGCATAGGGCAGACCATTGACTTGAATGGGCTGCCCTACGCACAACAAAGACTCTATAGAAGAAATAAAACAAGAGGTGGTATAGTAATGAGGGTGGTGTGGTCCAGACAGGTGAACGTACCCTATAACACCCCCTTCTGTGATGTAGCAAGGAAGTGCATGCTGAGATAAAAAATCCAAATAGATGAAAACTGAAAGTTTCTGTAGATGAGGTAAATGAGAGATAAGCACATTGGGATGGCTGGACCAGAAATGACAATAGAAAATGCTTCTATTTATTATGAAAACTAACAGTCTGCCCGAAAAGGTAACTTTTATTTTTCCACAGCAGATTGCATTTTGCGTGTAATATGTGTGTTTTTGATGCATTTTTACACGCGTTTTGAGTTTCCACCAAACGCATCAAAATTGTGGGTTCAAAAACGCAAAACGCATTGCAAAGTGTGCCGGAAAACTGCATCAACTGCAACCGCATAGATGTGAACCTAGGGTAAAATACACAAATCCTTTAGATAACATGCTTGGGGATGCCTTAAATCTGGATATGAAGCATGATTGACACTGGATCTACAACATGATATACACTGGATTTACTTCAGGGCACATTGGGTTTTTTTTTTTTTCTAAAAGTTTTTTTTCTACTGTATGTATCTCATAGTCATGCATATAGAGGAGAAGGCCAGACATATGGGGGCCCCTTATATTAAAGTAGGAAAGTACACATTGTTTACTTTCAGATCACTCACCTGACTCTAGTCTTAGTAAATAAATCTGGAACAATGTGATCTATGTGATCAATGGTTTTATTAGAAAAAAAAACTAATATTATCAATACCTCACCACATTGAAAGAATGCTGTATACTTCAGGTTGCCAACCAATATTTATAGATGTGGTCCTCAGAGCTGTCCTCCATATACTTATTATACTACTTGGGTAATCACTGATCCAGAACTGGCAGGCTGCTAGTGAAGTGTAAGGGCAGCTCGCCATCATTTTTTCAGGTCAGCAGTTCGCCAATAGTGAAAAAAGGATCAAGATGACAGGTCCAGTGCCTACACCTTCAAAAACAAGCTAGTAATCATTGCTCCCTTATTCCATTTATTTAATTTCTGACAAGTCCTTCTGAAAGGCTCATTGCTATATAAAGCCTGTATAATAATAAATCATCATCTCAACAATATCTGTATGTTACTATTTTTATATTGTTCAGTATCTGCATGTATTGCCAACCAGCAAGTTTGAGGTCTGTTGGTAAAAAATGTAAGAACTGGACGGGATAACTACTGATACAAAAATGCCAGCATCACTGCACACAGGGCAATTGATTGTAACCATCACTAGGCACAGAGAGGTTGGCTACCACCACCCCTGGACACAGTGAGGCTGACCACCACCAGTGGGACACAGGGTTCCCCGTGACTAAGTTCTGGGGGACGGAGTGAAACGTGTTGGGAGTGTGGCCTGGTCGGATCCAGGCTGAGGTCGCCACTTCATTCACCTCTCCAGGATACTATAGATATCCAACTTTCATTGGCTACCCTATTTTACCCTTGAATTTTTGCAGGAGCCAAAATGGGCTCCATCCCCTGTCAGCATTCTAGCAGCAGCTGTGGATGTATCATCTACATACCCCCTCTCTACTGAGCCTGGGTGACACACATACATTTCTCAGGTCACAGGGGACACAGCGAAACTGACCACCACACCACTGACCACAGAGAAAATGTCCACAACCATTGAACATAGAGCGACTGACCTTTATCACTGGAAAATAAGAGAAGAAACCACCATCATTATACTGATAACCACCACTGGACACAGAAACGTACACCACCACTGGACACAGAAACTGATAACCACCACTGGACACAGAAACGTACACCACCACTGGACACAGAAACTGATAACCACCACTGGACACAGAAACGTACACCACCACTGGACACAGAAACGTACACCACCACTGGACACAGAAACTGATAACCACCACTGGACACAGAAACTGTTCCCACCAACGGACACAAACAGACTGACCACCACCACACAGAAAGATTGCTCACCAGCACTAGACACAGAAAGCTTGACCACCACCACTGAAAAGAAAGTGAAAGACTACCACCACTAGACAACAAGAGACTGACAACTGTCACTGGGCACATAGAGAAAACTAATACTGGATACAGAAAGTCTTACTACTGCTGGACAAAAAAAATGACCGCCGGACACAGTCAGACTCCTCATCACCACTGGACTCACAGAAACTGATCACCAAAACGAGACAGAAACACACCCAGAAAGACTACTACCACTGAACAGAGAAATGCTGATCACCAGCACTGGACACAGAGTGACTGACCACCAACACTGAACAGAGAAAGGCTGATCACCAGCACTGGGCACAGAGTGACTGACCACCAGCATTGGACACAGAGTGACTGACCACCAACACTGAACAGAGAAAGGCTGATCACCATCACTGGACACAGAGTGACTGATCACCATCGCTGGACACAGAGTGACTGACCACCAGCACTGGACACAGAGAGACTGACCACCAGCACTGGACACAGAGAGACTGACCACCAGCACTGGACACAGAGAGACTGACCACCAGCACTGGACACAGAGAGACTGACCACAAGCACTGGACACAGAGAGACTGACCACCATCACTGGGCACAGAGGGACTGACCAGCAGCACTGGACACAGAGAGACTGACCAGCAGCACTGGACACAGAGAGACTGACCACCATCACTGGACACAGAGAGACTGACCACCAGCACTGGACACAGAGAGATTGACCACCATCACTGGACACAGAGAGACTGACCACCAGCACTGGACACAGAGAGACTGACCACCAGCACTGGACAAAGATTGACTGACCACCAGCACTGGGCACAGAGAGACTGACCACCATCACTGGGCACAGAGGAACTGACCAGCAGCACTGGACACAGAGAGACTGTCCACCATCACTGGACACAGAGAGACTGAGCACCAGCACTGGACACAGAGAGACTGAGCACCAGCACTGGACACAGAGAGGCTGACCACCAGCACTGGACACAGAGAAGCTGATCACCAACACTGGACATAGAGAGACTGACCACCAGCACTGGACATAGAGAGACGGACCTCCAACAATGGAAACAGAGTAAAAGACCACCACTAAACACAGAGACTGATAACTGCCAACTGCCAATGAACACAGAGAGCCTGACAATCACCACTGGACATAGACAGACTGTCCAACACCACTGGACACAAAAAGACTGACCACTACCACTGAAAACAGAGTTTGTCACAATCACTGGATACAGAGAAACTGACCACCACCACTGGACACAGAGAGACTAACCCCCAACACTAGAAACATAGTGAAAGATTGCCACCACTAGAGCTGCACGATTCTGGATAAAATGAGAATCACAATTTTTTTGCTTAGAATAAAGATCACGATTCTTTCATGATTCTGAAGAACTTTTTTATTTTAAAGATTTACAACCCCTGAACATTAGGTTATCAAACAAGATGGCAATAAAGATGGTATAATACTCTTTGCTTCAATCAAATTTAAAGAAATATAATGAAAAATAATGTAATGTGTAAATAAATAAATAAATGACCATTAAAGCCCCATACACACTATCAGATCTTCTGCTGATTTTTTCCTTCAGATTTACCAAAACCATATAATATGAGGTCAAACCTTAGGAGTTTCAATTTGTATGCAATCAGGCAGGCCCTTGCACTACATGGTTTTGATAAACTTGGGGTGCGTGTTATATGCCGGCTCGTGTTATATGCCAATAAATACGGTAAATATATGTTAAAGGTGTAAAAATAATAACGAACAAAGCAAACAAAAAGTTTTAATTATTAATAGTTTATATAATTTAAGTAAATGAAAAAAAAATCAGCAGGAAAATAATTAAATGGAGAAGGAGAATAAGGAGTTGATGGGGCTGATTAGAGTAAATTAACGGTTAATAAGGGGTTCAAACAGAGGAATCATTTAATAAAAAACAAAATCAAAAAATTATTTGACACAGCGGGAGCCAATCAGCAGGTCCGGTGACTGCGATATCCGCCGGGACCCGCCAATCGTTCTGAGGAGAGGCAGAACGGCGGTCTGCTTTATGTAAACAAGGCAGATCACCATTCTGCCAGAGGGGAAAATGGAGATCTTGTGTTTTTGCTAAGCAGAAACACAAATCTCCGTTTTCCTTTAGTGAAAACACATCCTCAACAGTTAGAAAGAATTCCCTAGGGACACACTTAAGCCTTTGATTGCCCATGATGTTAACCCCTTCCCTGCCAGTGTCATTAGTACAGTAACAGTGCTTTTTTTTTAGCACTGATCTCTGTAATAATGTCACTGGTCCCCAGAAAGTGTCATAGTGTCAGTTAGATGTCCAATTTGTCTGTCACAATGTCACAGTCCCGATAACATCGCCACCATTACTAGTAAAAAAATAAAATAACACATATAAAAATTCCATAAAAATATCTTATAGTTTGTAGACGCTGTAACTTTTGCAGAAACCAATCAATATACACTTATTGGGATTTATTTGACCAAAAATATGTAGCAGAAATACATATCGGCCTAAATTGATGAAGAAATGCAATTTTTTTCAATTCTTTTATTGGGTATGCATTATAACAGAAAGTAAAAAACATTGTTTTTTTTTTTTTCAAAATTGTCATTCTTTTGTTTGTAGCGCAAAAAATAAAAACCGCAGAGGTGATCAAATACTACCAAAAGAAAGCTCTATTTGTGAGGAAAAAAGGCCATCAATTTTATTTGGGTACAGTGTTGCATAACTGCACAATTGTCAGTTAAAGCAACGCAGTGCCATATCGCAAAAAATGGCCTGGTCAGGAAGGGGTAAAACCTTCCGGAGCTGAAGTGGTTAAACTGACTTTATTTGTAGACCGAAGTTTATCTCTTTGATCTTTAAATAAACAAAAAGATACAATGTTTATTTTTATCATTCTTTCAGCGGTGAACAATGTTGTTGATAAACATTGCCGGTGTTCCGTCGAGAAGTGCCCCCTATCAGATAGTGCCCGGGCTGAAGGGCGCATGAGCCGTACGTAACAGCACTACAGCTGATTTTAACATCTGCTGTTGTGAGGGTGAGACGGCGTAGGCGCACAATAGCCGACAGAATTTTTATTTTCTGTCTGATTGTACCCTGCGCTCCCGTCGCCAGTTCATGTCCATGATGGGTGGATTTTTACAAGTTGTGGGTGGATTGTGGGTGGAATTAGATGGCCAGTCCTGCAAAAAAAGATAACTTTGTGATGGGCTGATATGTACAAATCCGCCCATCACAAAGTTTTATTTGCCGCCCACAAGAAATGTAAAAATCTGCCCAAAGTTATATTTTTTTGCTGCACTGGCCATCTAATTCCACCGACAATCCGCCCACAATGTTACGCGTTATGCATGCGCCCTTCAGCCCGGGCACTATCCAATGGGGAGCACGTCTCCACAGAACACCGGCTGCCTTTTTTTTTTTGACAGCTGTGAGCAGGGAATCGCTCTGCACTTGTTACATGAAACGTTGCAATGCTGGATTAAGATCAGGTGGGGGGTTGAATCGAGATCACGATCCTTTAACAATTAATTGTGCAGCTCTAGCCACCACTAGACACAAAGAAACTGATGACAACTGTCACTGGACACAGCTGAGCTTTACCATCACCACTGAACAAAAAGAGACTAATCACCACCACTGGACACAGAGAGAACGATCACAAGCACTGGAAATAGAGAGACTGAACATCACTACTGGACAAGCAGAGACTGATTACCACCACTGGACACAGAAAGTCCGACAACCCCCACTAGATACATACAGAATGATCACTACCACTGGGCACAGAGAGATATACCACCAATCTCCGACACAGATAGACTGGCCACCACTAAGCACAGGGAGTGTTACCATAAGAGCCATGATATAGGTTTCATCATCTCCTATCGGTTAATCTGCACCCACCATTGGTCACACACAGTTTGTTTTTGCCAGATAGCCTTTATATTGGGTCACAAGACATTTGGCTCCTGCAGATGGCACTTGTCCAATTATTGTTTTTTGGAGACTCTTTTATAGCCACACTTTCCTTTGTGAATTGAGTTACTGAGTAGACATTTTTACCCATCCCATTGATTTTTGCCTTCTATACTTTAAAAGGTGTGTTCTGAATTCTAAGGTATCCCATAGACAGCTCAACTTCCACCCTAACAAAATCACAGGCATCAGACAACAATGGCTTAAGATTTATTGTGCACTTTCAGGAATTATTGAACTTTTTATTCATTCAAATGGCATATCTCTTATATGTACATCACATTTATTTTTTGCTATTTCAAACTTTATCTCCTTATCTGTTTGTAAACTGAAGGGTTAAACCCACCTGCCAATGGTTCTGAGCCTCTCCGACCTCATAAAGAGCTGGTGATCTCTCCAGCTTTTCAACAGCTAATAATACACTGGCTGATTCTCTGCCCACAGGGAGATTGTCATCCATGCTAAAGTTTGACATTTTACACTTTAAGTAAGCATAGCCAGCAGCAAAAAAAAAAGAAAAAAAAGCAGCCAAGAGACAGATCTGTCTTATTAAAAGAAGATGTCACTAAAAGAGCAAATCAACAAATATTCTCCTACTGTCCAGACACAACCATGCCTAGAGATATGGGTAGGAAGATGGGATTTGGGTTAGGTTTTAGGTACCATAGTTTATTTAGTGTGCCATATTTAGCTGCTTAAATCCCATACTTGCTACTTGCCCCATCAATGGCAACATAAGAGAGCATCGGGATGTAGCAAGTTGTAGATTTTCTTCCACTAGTCTGTGAGCTCCCAAAATCCCAAAAGCAAAAGTCAATTTCCAAAATGAGGGCAACTCTTATGGATCCAACCATTTCTACCTTTTCTGTGAGCTGGGATTGACTACATCTTCATTCAGGAGATACATGTATACCAATACACTGTATACCAAGGGAACATAAATTTGAATTGCACTTCCAAGTTTCACTATGTGGTGTGTTGTAGTTATGTGTAAGCAGACTATACCATTTAGGTTTAACAGTACAATAGTCAGAAGATCTTTAGTGTGCTCAGAATTGAATTTGCCATGATAAACAGTAGACGTGTGCCTATAGGCAACAGACTTCACGATCACACCAAAGTCCGACCATCAAGAACACAGTGACATAAAAAACATACAACGGGACTAGAAAAAGGAAGTTCAGTAGCCAATAGTTTCCGTCTTGTACTTGTGTCATTTTTGGTCCGATGAGGCATACACATGATTGGAATATATGATGAAAAGCTTCTGTTGGAACTCGGCTCCGGTCATACACCCACTCCGTCTCACTATGCGTGGCCCCCGGGGACCATCCGCCCCGGGGAGAGACATGCTGTCCCATCATTGCTTGATTTGGCAGCAGGCTACATCCATTACTGGGGCCCCCAGGTTTCACTCCCACACCCCCCTTTGGGATAATCCCCTACTCCCCGAACTATCTACAATCCCCGGCCGCTCTTTATGGCTGGCCGGGGGCGTTATCTTTCTGTCCCAGGTCATTACCAATGGAAATGTCAGACCCTTCCAAGCCCTCAAAGATGACTTCAGCATCCCTAATCGAATGTTCTTTAGATACCTTCAGCTCCGCCATGCCCTTAACTCCCAATTCGGCTCCCTTATCCCCAGGCTTGAGACACTCCCGATAACAACAGCGGTGTTCGGAGACGACCCTAAGAAAATGATCTCTTTCTTCTACAACAACCTACTCACGCCGGGGGCAACCCTTCGTGCATACCGACTTAAGGCTAGATGGGAGGCTGACGTGGGGGTTATCGAGGACGCGGACTGGGAAACTGCGTTAGACACCCCTAAGTTGGTTTTCCCCTAAAGTCTCAGACAGACTTACACACCTTTACATGCTGCACAGGTCATATCTAACCCCTAGGCGACTGTCCAAATTTAGAACTGGCTACGATCCGACATGCCCTAAATGTGGTGATCCCCAGGCCACGTTCTACCATCTCCTTTGGTCCTGTCCTGAGCTGCAGGCTTACTGGAAACAGGTTGTTGACTTCCTCCACGACCAAATGGGCTCCCCACTGACGCTCTGCCCCCGCCAGTGTTTGCTGGGGATTCTCCTCGTACCTGAGGAGACAAGTATTCTGACTACCTTCCTGCAGGAGACTCTATATCTTGCCAGACTGCAGATAGCTCGCACCTGGTTGAGCTCAACACCCCCCACTGTCTGGCAATGGAAGGCGGCTGTCAACGCCACTCTCCTCTATAAAAATTGCTGTATATGCATAGGGGCTGCCCGGGCAAGTTTGCCAAGATATGGGATAAGTGGGTGGGGGATTCGGATACATGTACCGCCTAGTGTAACCTGTAGCTAGTATGCCTCCTAAACCTACTCAGGGTCGGCCCGGCGAGCCCTGTTGCCCCTGTAGCTGAAGGTGGGGCCCCCGCCACAAGATGATGGTTTCATGTTCCCCCCCTCTGAACAACCTTGCTCAAGCTGTGATGTGGATTTACCTGTGACTCCCAATCTCTGAGGTCCTCTCTTCCCCCTCTCTCTGAACACACCGCACTGCTTTTGTTAATGTACTGTTAAACTTGTAAGCAAAGAACTGTTTTCTCAGCCTATGCTATTGTTAACAGCTGTTTTATCCGTATATTTGGTGCATGTTGCACCCCATATGTGTTACTGTCATCCTATGTATTTTATATACTCAATAAACATTCCTTTTCAAAAAAAAAAAAAAAAGCTTCTGTTGGACATTTTCTGTCGGACATTCCGCTCATGTGTACATGGCATAAGGGCTTGTTCACACTTGAATTTCTTAACAATCTCCTATAGCTTTAGTATGGGTGTTCGACTCATGTTAATGAGCTTTAGTATGAGCATTAGACTGGAGTTTTACAAGCCTTAAAATGCCCTATGGGCATTTTTTTCCCAAATGCCCTATGGGCAGTTTTGAAGCTCTTAATGAGCATTAGGGGTAAAACCGCTCCACAAATACCTATTCCATTACAGTAAATTAACTAGTCTTAACAGCCCTCAACCGCACCGCAACTGCCCGCCACAGCGTTTGGGAATCGTTAATACGGGGGGCATTGAAAGGCTTCAAATACCTCCTGACTCAACATGAGGCTTCAATTTTAAAGTGACGCACTGTGTGCTGTCCACTGTATCTTGTGCATAGGCATTTGAGGGGCATTTTTAATGCCCGCTTTTAATGCCAGTGTGAACTTAGCCTAAAAGAGGTGGCTTTTTCCTGTAGAATCATTAACCACACATTTTTTTCAATCATCTGCATACAACTCTATCCGATCACAAGCACTGTGACTGTATCCCATATAAACCTATTTACATACTCACAATATTCCTAAGTGGAGTAAAAAAAGAACAAGATCCTAGATGAGAGGGGTTCCTTTGACCACCAAAGGTTGTTTGCCTAAAGATGGGAATCCAGTCATATTTACCTATAGCCTGTGCTGGGCTGCAGTAGAAACAATTCATAGAAAAGCCAGCCATACATGGATCGAAATTTGGCCAAATCAGCAGGGACCAGCCAAATTTTTATCCATGTATGGACAGGCTGGTTGTACAGAAGTTGATCAGTTGATGAACTTCTGTACAACCAGCCTGTTGGGTTTTTCCCGATCGATCAGTGCCACTGGCTGGGCTGCCTAACACCGTGCTGAGTTTTCTTTCATTTTATAGTATGCAAAAAAAAGAGAGTTGGGCAAATATATTTTTACTGGCATGAATACACTCATGTTAGTGTCAAAATAAACCAGTGCTGATCTGTAAGGATGAACAACTTATTTTGTTGGCCTTGATTCATTGTGAGGACAAAGCTTTCATCCGAAAAAAAATAATAAAAATCAACACAATTATGTTATAGTTTCAGCATTTAGCACTGCTTGGCAAAATGAACTAGGTAAAAAATACCCTAGAAATCCATAGATAATGCCTAAAAAATGCATTGCAAATACATGTAAACGTGCACGTTTAACTGCACAATGAACTTGGTGACTACAGACATCCCAAGTCTTCTGCGACTTGCGGAAGTCTCCCGCAATCGACTGCGGGCTCCTGGACAACCGTGAGGGTGACACGATCTCATGGCTGAGCCTGCAGTGTCTCTCAGTCACAGCAGCTCGAGTGGCCATACCATTCACTCGGCAGGCGGCAGATCTGATCAGATCCCATCATGCGAGCGATTGCGGGAGGGGTGTGCCAGTCAGCCCAGGTGTGACAGAACAGTGTCACTGAGACTGTGTGTAAGCTGGCAGACAGACTGTACAATGGTCTGCAACTGCCACCAGTGCAAACGCGACATCTTGATGTCACTGATGATGACAGGGGTCCCCCCTTCATCTGTATGAGGAGGAGGAGTCACACTGAGTCTGGTGCGCACAGGCTGGTCCTCCAGAGTGTGTGAGTTCTGCAGAGTGTGAATAGAGTGAGACAGCGACACTGAGCATCACTGTGTCACTCTCTCACCACATCTCTCGGCTCACTCATCACTGACTCATTATGTGTCACTCAAGATGGTCCGATGATTCCATGGGCACTGGTAAGGCTGTATTTAATTGGCACTGATCAGGCTGCATTTAATTGGCACTGGTATAGCTGCATTTAATTGGCACTGACCAGGCTGCATTTAATTGTTACTGGTATAGCTGCATTTAATTGGCACTGGTATAGCTGTGTAGCACCCACTGCCATAGGCAGGTGCTAGAGTGAGGATTTTAAAAAGGGATACTGTCAGTTCAGGTAAATTATGCCAGGCCTAGGCTTCAGGCTAGGCCTGCTTGTTTTGATCTGGGGGGCAGGGAGTGGTTAGTGCAGCAGTGGGTGTGACTACCTGTGCTTTACTCCTGAGATGCCGCCCCTGCTTCCAGGGAGAATGTTCTGGAAGAGGGGCAGGGCCTAGGAATGGAGTGGCAGGCAGCTCATGTGAGGAGCCCTGACCAATCCCCAACTGGAATTGGCAAGGGGCAGGCCTCCTATATAAGCTGAGGTAACAGTCCGCTGTGGGGAAGTTGTCGGCCCGGGAGACGTGAAAAAGGGAGTACTAGGCAGCAGCAGGGGCCCCATCCCCATCTGGGGGGGGGGTGTGAGGCCTAGTAGAGGATCCTGGGAGAGCTGTAAAGGAGCTTCACCCTTACACGGTCATGGATGAAGTATTCTGGAACAGAGGGGCTGGAGAAGCTGATGGAACATATATCCAGTTAAAGTTCTCCACCCTGGACTCAGGGCATGAGAAGGTTGGTGAGTGGGCTACAGTGGATTTCTGGATGAGGCATACCAAGGGAGCTGGGTGTGAGGCTAGAGGAGAGACTGTGGGGAAAGTGTCAAATCACTGCAGCCTGAGGGCACAGGATTTGCAGGTGGACTATCTGGGAACAGTATTCCACCAATCAACACATGCTACTAAATTACTAGGCCACCAGGGAGTGGTATTGCAGGCCTCTGGCCTAGTAACAGTACAACCAATTCTAGCCAGCAACTGAGACTGTTCAGAGTGATCTCTTTTGTCAAGAGAGATTGATGTGACAGGAAGAGTAATGATCTACAGTGGAAGTTTGTGCAGGAAGGTGGAAGTCCAGGGAGCAACAGTCTGCAGGAGATACGCAGAGGAGGAGAAATAGTCTGCATCATGTTACGCAGTGGAAGTGACTGTATATATTATGTCTACTCCAAGGCTCAACCTTCATTCTATGCCGTGTACACACAATTGGAATTTTGGTCGGAAAAAGCTCTGATGGCTTTCCCAACGGAATTTAGAAGGAATTTCGCTCAAGCTGTCTTGTGTACACATGGTCACACCAAATTCCAACCGTCAAGAACGCGGTGACATTCAACACGTATGACGGGGCTAGAAAAAGGAAGTTCAATAGCCAGTAGCCAATAGCTTCCGTCTCGTAGTTGAATCTGAGCATGCATGAGTTTTTGCGCGTCGGAATTGCATACACATGAACGGATTTTCGGATAGGAACTTTTTCCGACCGAAAAATTGAGAACATGCTCTCAATCTTTTGCTGGCCGAAATTCAACCAGCAAAAGTCCGATGGAGCGTACACGATCACATTTTCTGACCATAAGCTCTCATCGGCCCTTTGCTGGCTGAATATTCGATCGTGTGTACGTGGCATTTAATTGGCACTGGTATAACTACATTTAATTGGGGAGGGTCAGCGCCGGCTCGAAGCGCCACCTTCCCGGAATGAGCTTTTGGGATGTCTGAGACCGTGTTGTAAACATGCCCTTAAAGTGGAATTTTATCCATAACAGTCTGATAACAATGAATGTTCTTTATCAATGTTTTTTAACACATTAATAATTATGCTATCAAAACTATTCTGTGCTGTAATTTGCCTCCAGAATTGCTCCTGTTTCTTCTTGTTATAGGCCGCCATGTTGTTGAAGCCCAGAGCAAACACTTTCTTATTGAAAACTTTCCCACTCTCCTTAGTCTTAAAAAGACTATATGTCATATTCTGCAATCAAACTGTGTGCATATCTAGCACAAAATGTATGTCTTGGATCAGGGGAAGTCTGACAGAAGAGTGTTCAGTCTCATAGGGCTGTTTCTGCAGATAAGAGAGATAAGACACTACCCTTGTAAGTTTAACTCTTTCTGTCTACCTGGCAGCAGAGTTTTTCCTGTCACCTCTCCTGATTTTCTTTTCTCTTTTCCTTCTACAGTATATCATTTCTGATGTTTTCTCACCTCCACCTTCTCTCAGCAGCAGGGCTGTCAGCTGACCGGTCTCTAGTGACACATTAAAATTGGTAAATATTTTTTATATTTTACATACCTATACCTGCAAAAGAGTCCAGTCTGAAGTGATCTATCAGGACTTAATTTTCTGACTAAAGTTTCACTTTAAAGTGGTCTTTTACCACTTGCCTCCTGGTCACTTTTACCCCCTTCCTGCTCAGGCCAATGTTCATGCAACATTATACCCAAATGAAATTTTTATCATTTTTTCACACCAATAGAGCTTTCTTTTGGTGGTATTTAATCACCACTACGTTTTTTGTTTTGTTTTTGCTAAACAAGCTAAAAAAGACCAAAAATTTAGATTTTTTTTTTTTTTATAGTTTGTTATAAAATTTTGCAAACAGGTAATTTTTCTCTTTCACTGATGAGCAATGCTAGGCTGTACTAGTGGACACTAATAGGCTGCACTGATAGGCTCTGATGAGGAGGCACTGATGGCCACTGGTAGGTGGCACTAATAAGGTGGCACAGGTGGGCACTGATCAGGAGACACTGATGAGGATGCACTGATAGGTGGCACTGATGGGCACTAATGAGATGACACTGGTGGGCACTGATCAGGAGGCATGGATGAGGCTGCACTGATGGGCACTGATAGTTGGCACTGATGGGTACTGATAGGCACTGGTAGGCAGCACTCATAGGCAGCACTGATAATTGACACTGATGGGCACTGATTGGAGGCACTGATTGGCACTGATAGGTGGCACTTGTGGGCACTGAGAGATGACACTGGGGGCATGGATTAGCAGCACTGTTGGGCACTGATTAGCAGCATTGGTGGGCACTGAGGGGACCAATGTCACTGTAACAGGAGCCGGTTAATGTCTTTCTTCTTTTTTCTTTATACTGTTAGCGTGAGGGGAAAAAAAGCCGATAACCAGCTTCTGTTTACTTCCTTGATCAGCTGTCATGTGGTAAAGGACCGCTGTGATTGGCCCTTTATCCCGATCTGCGATCAGTTGAGTCGCAAGAATGGAAGGACGTCCATTACAACCCTCCTTTAAGCCCACGTTGAAGCCATCTTTCAGCTATAGCATGGGCGGGAAGGGGCTAAAACACATGATATAGGCATGATCCACTGTTATCAACAAAAGGAAACCCGCTCAGAAAAACATGAAAATAAGTAGTTTTATTTAACCACTTCAATACAGGGCATTTTCACCCCCTTCCTGTCCAGGCCAATTTTCAGTTTCCAGCGCTGTAACATTTTGAATGACAATTGCGCAGTCATGCAACACTGTACCCAAATGAGATTGTTAAAATGTTTCCCCCACAAATAGAGATTTTTTGCGCTATAAACAAAAGAAGAGTGACAATTTTGAAAAAAAAAAAACACAATTTTTTTTACTTTTTGCTATAATAAATATCCCAATTTTTTTTTAGACAATTTTCTTCCGTAGTTTAGGGCAATATGTATTCTTCTACATATTTTTGGTAAAAAAAAATTGCAATTAGCGTATGTTGATTGGTTTACGCAAAAGTTATAGCACCTACAAAATGGGGATAGATTTATGTAATTTTTATTATTTTTATTATTTTTACTAGTAATGGCGGCGATCTGTGATTTGTATCATGTCTGTGACACTGCGGCGAACATATCGAACACTTTTGGCACTATTTTAGAACCACTGACAGTCATACAGTGATCAGTGCTATAAATATGCACTGATAACTGTATAAATGTCACTGGCAGGGAAGGCGTTAACACTAGGGGGCAATCAAGGGGTTAAATGTGTTACCTAGGGAGTGACTCTAACTGTAGGGGTAGGGGACTGACTAGGGGAGGAGACTGATCGGTGCTCCTATATACTGATCTCCCCCTGACAGGTCCTGCTCTGTAACGAGCAATCGCGAATGCCAGTGGACATCGTGGCCACAAAGCATGCACATCCACTGCTTGGTGACGCGGCGGCACGGACCCCCTATACTGCCGGAAAGCCGAGTACCTCATATGATGCCTGCCCAGGATGGAAGATGCCATCTGCGGACGTCATATGACAATGGGCAGGTAGGAAAGGGGTTAAAAATGGTGATTGTTTATGCTTAGAGTGCTTTAGAAAACTTATGCCACGTACACACGATCAAACAATCCGGTGTGTGGGCTCCAGCGCACTTTTTTTTACCCAAAAGCGGACTAAGAAAGTAGTTTTGCTCCAAAATATGTCCGCCGGACTCGCAGTCCGGCGGACAATACGGCTGTGTGTGTGCTAGTCCGCCGTACTTTTGAAATGAATGGACTTTTCCCGCACGGAGAAAAGTTTGTTCATTTTGAGCGCGGCTCCAGGTACTTTCCTCCGTGTGTGTGGGCAAGTCCGTTCATTTCAAAAGTATGGCGGATAGTATGGCGGATAGTCCGGCGGACTAGGTCCGCTGGACCTAGTCCGCCAGAAAAGACTCATGTGTGGGCAGGTCTGCTCGTTTGGACAGTCCGTCAGACTTTACGACGGTTTGTCCGCCAGACTAAGTCCGCCGGATAGTCTGATCGTGTGTACGCGGCATAAGTATCACTTAGGCTGGCCATACAGTGCATGGGGTTGTAGGAAAGAAACTTTCACGATTCCCCTCATTAACACAGTGTTGAAAGGGGAATCAGCAGTTATCTTCTCCTGGCTGGAGTGATTATTGCTAGTGGCTATAGCGATAATTACAAGAGAATCTGGCGGGCTGGTTGTACCCAAGTTGATTGCTCGATCAACTTGGTATATTCAGCCTGCCCATTAACAGTTTGAATCTTGGCCGGTTCTTGCTCAACTGATTGAGATTTGAACCGTGTATGGCCAGCCTTAATTAGCTCTTACTGTACTTTAATTTAGGGTTGCATCAATACCGATACTAGCATTGGTATTGGTGCCGATACTGAGCATTTGCATGAGTACTTGTACTCGTGAAAATGCTCCAGTGCTTGACCCGATACTTAGGCAGCCTCAGGGGTGATCGGTGTAACGGTGGGGGTAGTTACAAGCACTGATCTCCCTGTATAGCTTTTCTGACAGCTGCTTCTCCTCCTCTCCCTCCCGTGGCTGTCAGGCAGATCAGTGCTTGTAACTGGCCCCACCACTGCACCAATCACCCCCGGCTGTGCCCCTTTGTGCTCCCCATGTGCTCCTCCGGGTCCCCCTGCATCCTCCCTGGCCCTCCGTGTCCTTTTCCAGGTCCCGATCCACTTTATCCTCCGGCTCCCCCTCTGTGTCATCCTCCTGGTCCCCCTGCATCCTTCCCGCCTCTCTGGTTTCTCCTTCGGTCCCCCCATGTCCTCCTTCGGTCCCCCCTGTCCTCCTCCGGGTTACCCTGTGTTCTCCCCGGCTCTTCAGCTCTTCCTCTGGTCTCTCCTGCCCCTGATCTTTCAGCATGGAGAGTGGAGGAAGGAGCTGGTAAATCTGTCATTTACAGGCTCCTTCCTTTTCTGAATGAACAGAGTCAGTGATCACTTCCTCTGTCCATTCATCAGAACTAAAACACCATCTTATCCATAAGGCGCAGTGTGGTGATAGTTTGGGGCGCAGTGTATACACCAATTTTTCTTATAACTAAAACACCATAACCTGTGTTAATGATACTTCAGTTTATGAATGGAGAGGAGAATCTGTCTCCTGTTCATTCATTTTTGGTGCAGCTAAAGCTGCAGAGAAAGGGACTGGGGAATCTGTGCCCTCGGTCCCTTTGCCTGTCTCAAAGGGGAGATATCAGGGAGCATTGTAAAAAAAAAAAAATAACAGAAAAATATCAAATTGTAAAAAAAAAATTGTAAAAAATAAAACTGTAAAAGATAATAAAAATTAAAAATTAAAAACTACTGACACATGTGCCACTGTCACATGACATTAAAAAAAAAGTATCGGTAATCAGTATGGGTGAGTACTTAAAAAGAGTATTGGTACTTGTACTTGGCCTTCAAAAAGGTGCAACCCTACTTTAATTAGAAAAATGCTTTCACCTGATAAGTACTGACTTGTAACCTTTTGTGCTGGCACCATTGTAGCTCAACATCAAAAAAAAAAAAGAGGCACCAAATACACAAAACCTGACATGTAACTGCACTGCCAGTTGTAATCTTGAATGTATACGTTGAATAGATCAATGCAGCTGAGTATTAACGCTCATCTTTAAAGACCTGGGTTACTTGCATACAGTGGCCTTTTCTTACACATGTACAAGAATGAAAAAGACAATTGATTCAATAACCTTTAAAGGACACTGATGCAGACTGGAGAGGAACAGAGATGAGGAGTCATAATGAAGGGGGACAAAATGACTGTAAATCAGCTCATTAGGAAGACACAAATTAAAAGAAACCTGGAGTCAATGTATCCTCTCCACGTCAGAACTCATATTTATCTGAATGTTTAATTCAGTATAAAGAGGATTCTGTAGAATGTCTTCAATTGATTCTGTAGATGTCAGGGATCCTCTATCAGCAAGTATGTATCCTAATGGCTTGCACTAAATATATCACTTGCAAACGTACACTGGAGTGCTCAGGAAACCTTTCAACAGATGTATATTTTTAATGAGGTGATAACAGTGTTTTATGAGCTATTAAAGAATTTTTAGTTCAACAGATGGACAAAATAGTGCTTACGTATTGTTGTAATACGCTAAAGTGTACCCATCACCTGTATACATCAGGGGCAAATATTTAAAATAATATTTAGACGTACATAGCAAGAAAACACGCAGAGAAGTCATATTCGACTTGACGTGTATTTATATAATTCAGATGATGACAGAGGAAACAATCATTAATGAGATGTTTCAAGATGACCTCATGGAATTGCATGGAACAATTATGTAGCCAGAATCTTATCCCATTAAGTTATGACTGACGCTGTCAAATTGCCCCATGATTATGTCATATAATGTTATATAATAATTTTTCGAAGTACAGAAATAGGGAGCAAAGGACAAGGAAAAGGGATAAATTGTGACATGGTAATAAGCATTAATCTAATGGATCTCATTAGTAGTAAATTGTAATAAAGCCCTTATATCAAAATTGGAGAAAAAACATGTGCCATTTATTCATTAGGAATTAGTAACATAACTACAATGATGGACATCAAGATGAATTATGGGCCTATAATGCATTAAAAAAATTCTATTCAAGTATATATTCTTAAAGTGTTACTAAATCCAGAACCCTGCATTCACTATATCTGGTCTCCCACATTACACAGAACATGGAAATGCAAATATTTTAGTAAATACCTTTTCTCATCAGCAGTATACAGCCATACCCCACTTTTAAGTACACAATGGGGTTTATTTACTAAAGCTGGAAAGTACAAAATCAGGTTCACTTCTGCATAAAAAACAATCAGCTTCCAAGTTTTATTACCAAAGCTTAATTGAACAAGCTGAGGTTAGAAGCTCATTGGTTTCTATGTAGAATTGAGCCTGATTGTGCACTTTCCAGCTTTAATTAAATAAACCCCATTGTGTACTTAAAAGTGGGGTATGCCTGTATAGCAGTCTTATCATCACTTCCTTCAGTGTCTGGTTAAAGCTTGTAGGAGGAGTTTTCATTCTCCTCCGACTGTCCCATGAGGCTGCATGACCCCTGACCCTCTGTCTGGACAGTGCTGACTGGCCCTGTGCCGATCACAAGAAAAAAAAAACTCTCAAGCAATGTACACCAAACCAAGCATGTGCAGAGTGCCCCCAAGGCTCTGTTCTATCAGGATATGGATTGGGGACTGTGAAAGAAGGGTAGGACCAGAGAAGACAGGAACCGCTTAGGTTCCACAGTGAGTATAACAAGCATGCTTTACTGCATATACAGACTGATTTACTGTTGTGGGTTTAGTAACATTTTTATTTAAAAAAGTGCCTTCTATTGCTCTCTAAATCTCTAAATTTCCAAATACCTTTTTTATTTTTATTTTTTGCTGTGATCAGACTTCCTGTTAGAGGGTGGCTACATTTCTTCACCATGACCCCACTGTAATTTGTAGGAACATAGGCACTTTCTTAGTCTTCCTCCAGAGATGGACTTTGGATTATGGGATTTGTAGTGCTGTAGTGTGTAATTTGTAGGAACATAGGCACTTTCTTATTCTTCCTCCAGAGATGGTGTATGGACATATGCCATAGCATTTGTAGTGCTGTATTGTGCATAGAGCAGTGCTCATCATTCACAACTAATGTGCGCTACTTGTTCTAAACAAACGGAAGTGAAGGGGAAAAGAAGAGGACATTACAAGGAGGCATAAAAACACAGTAAGGAACAACTTAATATAAAATAGATTACAGGGCCATTAAAGCGGGATTAAATCCATCAATTTAATCCTTTCAAAAATAGTTACTGTACATTCCCATGCCGGGAATGTAACTGTCGCATTTTCTTGTGCTCTCAACCAAACTGGCAAACCATCAAAGGGCTGGTGCCGTAACTGATCACATGTTCAGCATCATGACAGCTGCAGATCAAACACAAGCTAAGATAGTAGCTTAAGGCTGGGTTCACACTAGTGCGGTGGGTTTTACCGCATCCAATTTGCACGACAGGCGATTGTGACCGACTCTCAATGGAGCCGGTTCACACAGCTCCTGAGCGGCTGCGGAGCAAATTGAACAGGGGTCCTGTGCGTCTTTAGCTCACAAAATTCGGGCCTGATTCGTCTGTGAAACGGTGAACAGGGACGCACCGGACCCCTGCTGTCAGCCGCATCCGTCATAGATGTGAACCCAGCCTAAAGCGTTGGTTACCCCAACACTTCATATTCCTGATATGTGCCTGCTGTACCATGTACCTTTATGAGAATGTATCCTGTTCTCTTTGTATTGTGAAATCTCTGGTGTTCCTGTCAGTCCCCTTGTTTACCTATCAAAAACTGACCACACTAAGTAGGAGAGCACATTGCGGTCAATTCTCTAGCTATGCTGGGAACTCAGTATGCTCTCCTCAAATGATCAGACTTGTCTTGCACAGCCATTCACTGGGAAGCTCAGCGTACTGCTTTTTCTCCTCCCCAGCTCTTATGTAGCTGAGAACAGAGGGAATATGATTATTTATAAAAACATTTTTAAAACATTATAAATACCTTTTTTTCCATCTATACAAAAAGGTTTTGCCTTTCATATCTAGTTTAAACTGAATGGGTTGTTTTACAGGGTGATCGTTTACAATCACTTTAAGTAATGGATATGCATTCATTATTTTTGGAAAATAAGGGTATTATTTACTGCCACTTTAAAGACCCCCCTGACTTTCTTCTCACTATCCCAAAGGCAACTAATAATAGTGAATAGAAAGGAGTTTGTGATTCTGACAAACATGATTTAGCTGTGAAAACAGCCCTATTACCTTATCTAAAATCTCCTTAAACACAATTTTGTCATGCAGCACTGCTGGGTAAAATTTGATTTAAAAAATAAAATAAAATTTCCTGTTACTGTGTGACATGGCTTTGTTTTTATAAATAAACCCATTGATCACCATGTCAGAGCTGACATGGTGATTAATGACTTTCCTGATGTCTGCCACTGTATTTCTTTCTAGGTGCACTAAATGTTCCTTGGACATAAGTGAAATCAACTTCCCTGAAATTTCAGAAATTTTTGGACAAATTTTATTTAAATGCTATGGAGTCAATAGGGATGGTAAAAAATAATGTACTTTGGCTGTTTTCTTTTAAAAGAAGTCAAGCCATTGGCTTTAATTGTCAATTTACAGAGGGTAAAAGAAGTTGCTTTCAACAATCCCAATTGGACTAATTACTATTGTGACAAACCTGCGCTTACCTCTTTCAACAATACGTATATATCCCAAAATTCAAGAATGGTGAAATGAAATCAAAATAAAATAAATAAATAAACTAGCGGCTGCAAACATATAACGTGTTTCCACAAGTAGCATTGAAAGAAATTAAACAAATAAAACATAAAATAAAGCAAGAGAACACAATTAATTAAATAGACACAAAAGTAAATAAATAAACAAACACAAATAGCACTAAACTAAGAGCCGGTTCACACTGCGGGCGATGCGAGGCGACACGACTCGCCTCGCCGCGCTCTCGCAAGTCGCCCCCGTTCTGTACAATGGAACCGTTCTGAGAGGAGCGACTCGAGTCGCTCCGACTCAGAAAAAAGGTTCCTGTACTACTTCTGGGCGACCTGGGGGCGACTTGCATTGACTTCTATACAGAAGTCATCTGCAAGTTGCCGCTGAGGTCGCGGCAGGTCGCGGCGAGGCAAGTCGGTGTCGCCTCGCATCGCCTGCAGTGTGAACCGGCCCTTAATCTATTATGTCACCCTAAATACACCTTTCAGAAACACCCTCTAAATCAGGAAAAAAAGAAGTATATCTGTTTTCCAAGAAAATGTCACTTAAAGCATTATTATGGTCACATTTTAAAATTATATATTTATTTCCTTATTATATTTCAATTATTTCTAGCCTACTTATATTATTCTGAATGATGTTAAAGTTAACTTTAAAGTAAGGTCAACTTACTTTATGAAGCTCCCTGCATAATTCACAGAGTCTGCCTTCTGAGGAAGAGGTCCATGAGGTGGAGTAAATACAGGAATCACTGTTTACAGGCAGGAAATTACCATGGGATATGTAGTCCTTAGAGATTGAAAGCAAACAGCAGAGGAGATGCTGCAAAGCATGCAGGGAAGTTGTGGAAATAAATGGCCAGCATACAACTAGAACTCACTGTCAGGGCTGGGCTCTTAGCAGCTCCCTTCTCTGTACTCAGGCTACTTAGCTGCCGGATAATTGTCAGCAATCACTGATCCTTCAATGGCTCACCTGGTTATCATTATCTGTTTGTCAGTCCCACCTACAGCCAGCCCCTTCTGGCTATTTAAACTGCCTTGTTCATTCCTTTCCTGCCTTCGCCTTGGTTAACATATCTGAAGATTCTCTGCTTTGTTCCTGTGAAAGACTTTGCCCGTCTGATGTCCCTTCTGGTTCCTGATCCTGTTCTTCTGCCTCCGACTACTCTGATCTCTGGTTTCCTGATTACTGGCCTTTCTGACTACTGCTTTGGTTACCGATCCCTGGCTTATGTTTTGACCATGTTTCCTGATCTGTACCATTCTTACCATTATATTAAAAGGTGTGTTTTTTACTGCATTTCTGTCTCAGTCTGATTCATGGTTCCTGACAGAAGGCAAAGGCCATTAATTCAGAAGATGCAGGCAATCCACCTAGTGGTAATATTTTTTCCAGATTGAATGAGCAGGACCACCGCATTGGATCAGTTTGCCATAGCGTTGTGGATTCTCCTGATTCACACTGCTCACCTGGATCCTCCGGCTGTGGCTGTTCCGCTACAACCAGTGTTGCAGGCTATCCCTGCTGCTGCTACAGTCTGTGTGCAGGCACCTGCCTCGAAGATTATCTCTGATAGAGGTATGTCTGGTTCCGTACCGCTTCCCCAGCAAATTGAGGGCAATCCAGTTCAATGCAGAGAGCAACCAGGTTGGGATATACTTTGAAATGTTGATCTGGCGTTCCCCACATACAGAAGCAATGTAAGCTTTATTATTTATTTGCTTTCTGAGCCTTGACCTTGGCAAACCCTCTATGGGAGATGCAAAAACCCATTGTCCTGAGTTACCCTGACTTTGTTGCGTCCTTTAAAAGGGTATTTAACGTTCCCTCTCGCTCCATTTCTGCTGCCAAGAGCCTCATGTCCATCAAACAGAGTATGAGAACTGTTGCTGATTACGTCATTGAATTCTGTACTCTGGCAGCAGAGGTCACTTAGAGCAAGGGGGCCCTCTTGGCTGCTTTTTCTCATGATACCTACAAATCTGGAGAAGTTAATCACATTTGCCATTCTCATTGACTTCAGACTCCGAGAGAGACCTTCCTTACAGGAGTGCTTGCGGAAGCCTCCTGTACGTTTGCTTCTGAGTTTGGCATTCCCACCCTTGCCTCCCTCACCTGCCATACGTCCTGTTACCAAGTCTGCCAATGAAGTTGAACCCATGCAGTTGGGCTTCACACATCTCTCTGCTGAGGAGAGGGCCTTTAGGAGCGAGGGAGGGAATCTGCCTTTATTGTGGCAAGACAGGTCACTTTTTGAAGTCTTGTCCTACCCATCCAGGAAACGCCCGAACCTTGAGGCCCTGTAGGGGATAGACCTCAGGTGCGTTGTTGCATCCCCAGTTATCCTGAAGGATGTCTCTAGTTCTGGTT
Source organism: Lithobates pipiens (assembly GCF_037356315.1). Lineage (NCBI taxonomy): Eukaryota > Metazoa > Chordata > Amphibia > Anura > Ranidae > Lithobates > Lithobates pipiens. The sequence goes on from NW_027507785.1 coordinate 252,755,247, forward strand.
ACCCTTTCTTGGTCTGAGTTGTCCATCGATACACAGGCTCTAATCGACTCTGAGGCTACAGGCCTGTTCATAGATAGTACCTTTGTGTCTAAGCACTCAATTCCACTGCAGCTTCATGCCACTCCACTTTTCATTGAGGCTATTGATGAGAGACCTTTACAGCCTGCCCATGTGACTCATGAGACTGCCCGGTTGACCATGGCCATAGGGGCTGTTTACCATGAGAAAATCCAAATTCAAGTAATTTCCTCACCTCATTACCCAGTGATCATTGGTTATCCTTGGTTACAGGGGCATAACCCTTCTTTTGATTGGCATTGTGCTGAGGTTCTTTCCTGATCGCCACAATGCAGTAAAAGATGTTTTCAGAAAGTGGTTAACCTCTCCACTCTCCTCCTTGCCAGAGGAGTACCGTAAATTTAGCGCTGTCTTTGACAAAGACAAGCCGGTAGTCTGCCTCCACAAGGTCGTATGATTGTGCAATTGACCTTCAACCTGCTGTCATGCCCCTCGTGGCCGGGTCTACTCTTTGTCTGTTTCGGAGGATAAAGCCATGGAGGACTATGTTGCCGATTCACTTTCTCGAGAGTTCATCCTCAAATTCTCATCTCCTGCTGGTGCTGGCTTCTTCTTTGTGAAAAAGAAGAGTGGTGAACTGAGACATCCTGCAGTTTTTAAGGAATTCATCAACGATGTCCTCCAAGATATGTTACAGCAATGTGTGGTGGTTTAGCTCAACGATATTTTCATATATTCAAAATCCTTAGAGAGCCACCGTACAGATGTCTCCCATGTGCTATAGAGGTTGATTTCTGGGTTATGTAATTTCTACTCCCGGTTTTTTGAATGACCCAGAGAAACTATCTGCAGTTCTACAGTGACCTCAACCCATAGGACTACGTCCGCTATGTTTTCTTGGCTTTGCCAATTATTATCGGAAATGTATTCATAATTTCTCTTTTCTGTTCGAACCCCTGACTGATATGACCAGAAAGGACTTCTGACCTCTGAAAGCGCTATGCTATGTGGCTACTTTTTGAAGAAATTTTCTCCTGCAGAATGTAATTACGAGACAGCTAACAATTCTCTGTCCCCAATCATTTTAGCTCTTAAGAAATGGAGACATCTCCTTGAGGGTATCACTGTACCAGTCGTCATTTTGAGTGACCATAAGAATCTCATATTTTTGTCTGAGGCAAAATGCTTATCTCCCAGAAGGGTGTGATGGGCTCTTTTTCTGTCAAGCTTCAATTACGTCTCATTCTTACCAGGTACTAAGAATGTAAGGGTTGATGCATTGTCACTACAGTTTTCCTCCTCCTCCAAGACAGAGTCGATTCCTACACCTGTGATACCTCCCGAACGTATTCTAGACATTATTCACATTAGTCTCACTTCACCTTTGGGTTACAGAATTCTTTCTGCTCAGATCCATTCTCCTCCTGAGAAACCTTGTGACCACTGCTTTGTCCCTGAGAATCTCCGCTCTGCTTTGCTCCAGACTTACCATTCTTCCAAGGCAGCTGGTCACCCGGGAAAGAATCACCTCATTTGGTCTATTTCTCAACAATTCTGGTGGCCTAGTCTCCACGCTGATGTAACCGCCTTCGTAGTCGACTGTTCCGTGTGTGCTCAGAGTAAAACACCACGACACCTTCCAGTGGGCTTCCTACAACCCATACCCAATGGAGAGAGGCCACTTGTCTATGGATTTTATTGTGGCGTTACCCAACTTCTAAGGCAAAATAGTTATTCTTATGGTGGTTGACCGGTTCTCGAAGATGTCACATTGTATTCCACTTAAGAAGTTGCCCGCATCCAAAGAACTTACATCCATTTTCGCTCAAGAGAGCTCTCATTTACATGGGCTACCCAAGGTTATCATCTCAGACAGGGGTAGCCAGTTTGTGTCCAAGTTTTGGTGAGCCTTTTGTGCGCAATTGGGAATTCAGCTTCCCTTCTCCTCTGTGTATCACCACAGTCCAACGGGGCTGCAGAACAAGCCAACCAAGCCTTGGAGCAGTTTCTACATTGCTATATTTCTGACCACCATAACAACTGGTCAGACCTCCTACCTTGGGCGCAGTTTGCTCACAATAGTGCCATCAATGCCGCTTCCATATTTCGCGAATTATGGGTTCCAGCCATCCATGTTGCCTGACACATTTGTTGCAACGTGCCAGCGAGAGGTATATAGTTAAAATTGCAGATCACCGCCATTACTAGTAAAAAAAAATAATAATAAAAATGCCATAAATCTATTCCCTATTTTGTAGATGCTATAACTTTTGCACAAACCAATCAATATACGCTTATTGAGATTTTTTTTACCAAAAATATGTAGAAGAATACATATTGGCCTAAACTGAGGAAAAAAAATGTTTTTTTATTTGGGATATTATAGCAAAAAGTAAAAGATATTGTGTTTTTTCAAAATTGTCACTCTTCTTTTGTTTATTATAGTGCAAAAAATAAAAAGCACAGAGGTGATCAAATACCACCAATAGAAAGCTCTGTTTGTGGGAAAAAAGTATGTCAATTTTGTTTGGGTGCAGCTTCGCACGAACGCGCAATTGTCAGTTAAAGCGACGCAGTGCCGTATCTCAAAAAATGGCCTGATCATTGAGCAGCCAAATCTTCCGGGGCTGAAGTGGTTAAAAGAATTACTTTCCTTTTTTATATTGTGGTTTGTGTCCAATTTGGGAGCTTTTTCTTTCACTTTATTTCCCAGAAGCAGGGAGGCTACATTCACACTTGAGCTAAGCGCTGTCAGGCGTTTTTTCAAGTGTTTTTTTTTTGTTTTTCAGCATTTTTTAAGCAAATTTGCAAATATTATAGGTGTTTTTTAAGGCATTTTTGCTGTGTTCAATAGGAACCTGTGTAAGGTGTGGAGTGATGCTATAAAAGGGGATGGGAGCTGCTGTTTGAGTTAAAAATGCTCATTTCTCATTGTTCAGGCATTTTCCATTGAAGTCTATGGGCACAAAAATGCTCAAATCTTCTTGAAAAATTGCTTATGTACTTCTATGAGCAACATGCGTTTTGCTATAGGTAACAAAACACTCAAATGTGAACAGGGGCCATTGAAATTAATGGGATTTTGCTTGTTAAGCATTTCTGAGCATCAAGCAGCGAGCTGAAAAACACTCAAGTGTCAACAGGGTCTAAGAAGTAAGGCGATCTCTTAAAATCATGAGAAATCTCCTCTTAAACTGCTGTCACCAGTATAAGTGTTCTTGCTAGAAGTTTCTCCCTAACCTTTTGTTCCTGTGACAACTCAAAATATTGGATTTCACATCATTTTCTATACCAGACAATGGTCATCACAACTGATCGTAATAGATAAGCTCCACATTGGGGAAAAACAGCAACAAAAATCATAAAAGTGTTCAAACCTCTTGCCTTTCTATTCAAAAAAAAAAAAAAGTTTTGTCTCCATATAAAGAAGACATGTCAAGGATAGTTTAACCACTTCAGCCCCGGAAGATTTTACCCCTTCCTGACCAGAGCACTTTTTATAATTTGGCTATGCGTCGTTTTAATTAACAATTGTGTGGTCATGCAATGCTGTACCCAAACAAAATTTGCGTCCTTTTTTTCCCACAAAGAGAGCTTTCAATTGTGGTATTTGATCACCTCTGAAGTTTTTATTTTTTGCGCTATAAACAAAAAAGGATCATTCATTTTGAATGTTTTTAACAAAGCAAATTTGTCATTCATCAGTTTAGGCCAACATATATTCTTCTAAATATGTTTGGTAAAAAAAAATCGCAATAAGCGTATATTGATTAGTTTGCGCAAAAGTTATAGCATCTACAAACTGTGGGAAAGATTTATGGCATTTTTATGGCATTTTTTTTGTTTTTTTACTAGTAATGGCAGTGATCTGCGATTTTTAGTGGTACTGCGGCATTGCAACAGACAGATCAGACACTTTTGACACATTTTTGGGACCCTTGACATTTATACAGCGATCTTTGCTATAAATATGCACTGTTTATTGAGTAAATGTCACTGACAGGGAAGGGGTTAACACTAGGGGGAGATCAAGGGGATAAATGTGTGTTCCCTCAGTGTGTTCTAACTTTATGGGGATAGGACTGACCAGGGGAGGAGACATATCATTGTTCCTACTTAGTACTTAGGAACAAACGATATGTCTCTTCTCCACTGACAACATAGGGATTTGTTTGTTTACACATACAAATCCCAGTGCCTGGCTCTCGTGCACATGATCGCACATGGCCAGAGGCGATCGCTGGCCACAAGCATTGGGTCCCACACCGTGCAGCGGGCATGCACTCCCTCTGGCGGCTCTTAAAGGGAATCCCGTATATGTACGGGATTTCATGCAGCGGTGCCATTGTGCTGCAGTAAATGTGCGTAAGCCGGTTGGTAACTGGCTAAAGAAGCTTCCATAACCCTCCAAATCCATTTTGTACCCTAAAAAACCATCAAAGCCCACCTGCATTTTGCTTTGCTCATGACTCCAATTCATTCATCCACAATATTAGTGTAGCACCACCTAATTTAGATGCTAGGTGCTAGTAGTAGGATTTTTTTGTCAGTACAGGTACATTTAATCAGCTGCAAGCTAGGCCACTTTGTTTTGATCTGCGTGGGCTGGGAGTGGCCTAGAGTAGCAGCAGGTAAGTCACATGCAGCATCACTTTTTGGTTACCTCTCTCTGGCTTGTAGAGGATTCTAGAAGGGAGGGGAGAAGAGGTGGAGCTGCCTGTGGTGTTCTAAGGAGCCCTGACCAATCCCCAACTTAGAATGGCAGGGGGCAGGCCTCCTCAAACACCTAGAGTCAGCCCTACCTGGGAGGAGTTGTCAAGTGGAAGAACTGGGAGATGGAGTACTAGCTGCTGTGGCCCTTGAGGAAACTCTCCAGTCTGGTGGGATGACCTTGGGTCTAGAGCTTAGGAGTGGAAGGGACCCTCGTACAAACCACAGGGGACCAGGAGTAGGGGAGGACAGTGGAAAGTACTGCCAGGCAAAGTTTCCAGGAGGGATCCACCAGCTGTCAGTGAGTGTCAGGCACAGTCAGGAGAGTTGGGGAGGCATGCCAGAGTGGACTGGGAGTGTGCAGTCTGAGATGGATAGAGCCAGCGGGAGAGACTGTGATGTCATGGGCCATGGAGTCAGGCAGCGGCAACCAGAGGGGCTGGCAGGGCCTTAAGAGGACAGGCTGGGATCAGTAGTCCACCGAGGACAGCTAGCATTTAACCGATTTAACCTTTTCTGGCTACACCACATTGGCCCACGGTCCCTGGCCGCAAAAGGCATTTCTACGAGGCCTGGCTGGAACTAGAGTCAGACCTAACCATGTGCTAGCTGTGCCTGAGAAGTGATGTGCTAAAGAAAGAGAGAGGAGGTAATAGTCTGCAAGCAAGTTTGTGCAGGAGGAGTGTGAAGTGTAAATATGTACAGGAACTGTATATAGTTCTGTCCCAATGAAAATGTTTCTACTCAAAGTCTGGACATCGCATGAATCCTCTAACCCCGTCCAAGTTATAATCCCTCAATAAAAAAACACAAAAAAAAGTTAACAGCCTAATCATTGACTCTGCGTGCTTGAGAAAGTAGGGCAGGGTGTCAGACTTCAACTTTCCGCTGCCCCTTTGGGGGTACCGCTACATTAATGATTTTGCTGAACTTTCACCTAAGCATTGCTCATAATTTCTTTCATCCCTAATAATGAATTCGGTTTGTCACCATAGCAATTTATTATAGTATCCAAAAGTACATATACATTCAGTTTGTCTAAATATATTTACGAATGCTATTGCTGCTTGCATACATTATAATGTAAGCGGACAGTTCTGGGTCCCACCACAGTTGCATAGTTGGCTATATATGGATGATTAAGTCCTTGACTGAAATAATAGGATACATAGATAGCAGCAACAAAAATGATTAGTTCTGATTAAAGTCTTTCCTGTTAATTTATTTCAAGTTTTGTTAAATTCCTCAAGCCCAAACCAAAAATATAATATATTGTAGCTTATCAATCATTAGATGTGGTGGCTGCATTCGTTTTCCTAGGCTTTTCCCCTCTGTTTTCTGTTTCTGTGTACCCCAAGTCTTTCCTAGTGATCTGGCCAGTAGCAAGCCCCCATGTATTATAGAGACACCACTCTGGATGAATGAGAACAGGGGGCAGATTTGGAAAACAGCATTGTCAGTTTGGGGGGGGGGGGGGATTGGTGGATTTAATAACAGATTTAAATATGCTAACAAATTGAAGCCAAACTTCAGCTAATACTTTATAATCAGTTACAGCAAACAGTTTTTTCTTTTAGGATAAAAGTAGCGGATGTAGCCGGACGCACCTTCAGTTCTCTCTGCCGAAATTTTTTCTCTTATCCTGAGTACACGATCTACAACGCACCAGCTACATCACAACGGTTGTCAGAAGACCCGCTGAGCATGGCACTATCCTTATCTGGCCTCCCAGTCTATGGATAGTGTAGGACCCACTAACCATGGAGTACTTTGGCTTAAGCCCCATATAGCAATATGATGTGACCAAATCCTCATATTTTTTTATAGTGTTTTTTGAAAATGTCTAGGTGTTTTAAATAGCCTTACAGGAGGTAAATGTCTTTTTTGCACTGTAATATTTTGTTCTTTCCTTATCTCGCCGACATGAGCACATTGACATCCACAAAGCGACAGAATGCAGCCCTGTCAGCGGACCTCATAGCAGGAAATGACGCCCTCTACCAATGGTCTGCTAAGGACAGACACAGAGGGGCAGCTGAAAATCTGTTCTCCATGCCATTATCAACGGACCCCACAGCCTCTGCCAACATACCAGAAGATTCATCAGGGGGCTTACCCGAAGTAGATGACAAGGTACCACTGGAGGATACCAACGGTACAGGATTCGATTTGATAGCTGCCCTTACAACTGAGATAAAGGGAGTTAAAACACAGATTACTTTTCTGCGGCAAGACACTCAAAAGCTGAGGGAAAGAACATCAGCTCTAGAGGGGAGAGTGAGCTCCATAGAGGATGACATGGCGCTCGTGCAACGGGACCTCACTTACAATACTCACCTCATAGCACAGCACGCCTCTTGTTTGTAAAATTTAGAGAACAGGATGAGATGCAACAATGTGAGAGCCATAGGTCTACCTGAGAGAGTGGAAGGCAAGAACCCAGTTGAATTTATTGAAAAGTGGCTCATTAACATCTTCGGCAAAGAGGTGTTCTCCCCCTATATTTTCAGTGGAGAGGGCGCACAGGGTTCTGGCTAGGCTTCCACAAACAGGAGCTCCACCTCGACCATTCCTGTTCAAGCTCCTTAATTAAAAGGACAGAGATGTGATCCTTCACAATGCCAGAACAAGACCTGCAGCTTTGAAGATTGATAATGCCAAGGTATCTCTTTTCCAGATTTTTCAGCAAACCTGCAGAAACAAAGAGCTAAATTCCTTGATGTAAAACAACGCCTCAGGGATCTGGAATTAAAGGATGCCATGTTATATATCTGGTTCGCCTTCAGGTCGAAGCTCTGGGTTTAGTCCAATTCTTTGATACATCATTTGCAGCTGCACAATGGCTGGACCGGGAAGAACAATCGCTCCATGAGGCACGCAATAGATACCCTACCCCATCATGAAAGATATTACACTCGAGCTGACTGCAAGCTCCATTTTGTCCACTGACACCTATGTCAAGACGGAGTCCACTGTTTTTTCTGCTATAACTTTTGTTTAAAGGCTACGGCTTATGTTCTCGCTGTTGAGAAGTTGTGACACTGGAGTGTGTTTCCATTGTCGCCCCATGGATGGTCTGGTATAGACCTCTAGCCCATTTATGTCAAGGTTATATGGCCATGTTGGCCAGGTACTTTTTGTTTTATTTTTTCGAGTTTCCTACCATGGCCCTGTTTGTTGTTCTTTTATTTCACCTTGATGCTCTACTCCCGACTGTAATGGTTCGTCTACTGAACTTGGGGTTCGTCTACTGAACTTGGGGTTCGCTTGGGAACTTGGGATTCAGAGACACGCCACTATGCCCAAAATGCGGCAGAAATAATGGTGATTTGTTGCATATGTTGTGGAAATGCCCAAAACTGTTTCGTTACTGCACTGTCCTTTCCACTATATAAACAAGTATTTCCATTTCCACTGCCACATGCTCCAGTTATTTGCTTGCTTAGTGCCTTGGCGATACCCTAACTTTCGTCAAATGGTCATCCCGCAGTATTGCATCTATTGTACATAGCACGCAAAATGATTGCGAGGCACTGGATAACTCCACAGGTACCATCAGGGAAGCAATGGGTGGATGCAAAAAACTCACATAGGAATGTTCTTAAAAAATTCTACTCCTTGTGGCAATCATGGCTGGACACACCTGGACTAGGTCCAACCCAGTTGGTGAAGGGCCGACTACTATAAATATGAATTGGTTGATGTTGAGGAAAAACTGTAACTCAAGCAGAGACAAGTGATTGCCATTTTAGGAATTGTCTACTGGGCCATGGTAGCTGATTTTGAGTATTAGTAGCTGTTTCTATTACACTTAGGTATAAGATTTTTTGTTTTTCTCATTTCTCTCCTCTATCTTATCCCCTGTACACAATAGGGATATGGGCATATAGTTCTGCATAGTTGCACAATGATGATGTAATGCTATGCGGCATCAGTTTAACAATGTTTCAGTAACTCCACTCAATATTCTGGTATTTTTTGACCACTTGTGTTTTATATAAAATATCCTCTGTACTTGCATTTATTGCTGCACATAAAATCTGTATGGATGTATTTTTGCTTTGTTCTTTAATAAACTTTTAATGCTTTTAAAAAAAACACCCCTGTCAATGTTAAATGGTCTCATCGCTGTGACTGCAAGAGAGCTTTTCTGTTGAAAAACAACAGACTTACTGGCTGGATCATCAGATGAAAATAGAAGAAAGAAAGCCTAAAAAAGGAAACGAATGCAGCCATCACATCTAAGAACTGACATGTTTTATGCACTATCCTATATAATTCAAGCTTGACAAAATGTAGGGTACATGGTAACTGGCTTCTTGTTTTTACAGTCACTATGGAAGGGCATATGCATTCTGGTGATCCACAGGTATATGGTCTCTGATGGAATTGACAGAAACTTACTTTAATGAAAATGATGAGTGCATACTGAGTTTGATAGAACTAAAATGCCTGCAGTAGCTCATAGGGCAATAATATTTCCATTTTTAATATGGCATTGGCACAGTCTTTTTAACCATACCGATGAAACCATACTGCCTATAATATTAATTATTAATTCAAACTTTATGGACTAATATAGGTGGCCATAGACTGGCAGAAGTCTGCTTATTCTCAAACAGTTTAAAAGGTTCAAAACCAGACCTAGGCTAATTGTGGCCCCTGGGCTTGTCCCTATCTGGCAGCCGATGCCCACACTATCAGCATGCCTCCCTGAGCCTGTCAGCTTCATTACTGAGGTTTACTTACTAGATCCAAAAAAAAATTGAGAATTAAGTTTGGCCCTCCACAATAGTCCCAGTTTCTAATGTGGCCCTTTGGGAAAAATGTATTTCCCACCCCTGTCCAAGTCAATAACTTGCAACTTGTCTGATGACAAGAACAAGCATACACTGTGTTAAAGTGTTATTAAGCCCACAACAGTAAGATATGTCTGTATGTGCAGAATAGCATGCTTGTTATACTCACTGTGGAGCATAAAGGATTAATCCAAAAGGCTCTTTGATCCTGTATGGACAGATCCTCCCCCTCCTGCAGGGTCTCTCTTGGTAAGGCCAGATAAGACACAGCGAGGGTAGTACTGCTGCACATGCTCAGTTTGGTCTATTTTGCTGGAGAGAACATGTTCTCACTAATCAGAGCTAGCCAGGTCACATGATATTGACATCACACATGTGGGCATGTATACAGATCCTAAATGACAGTCCAGTCCCTCCCTTCTCCTCCATTACCAGTAACTAAAAAAAAACACAGTGGGTGGGATGTTACATCTTGATTAATGAATGATCCACCTCCCATAACAGCATGAGGACACAGGCTATAGTGTAAACTCTCAACACTGTGGGGGAGGGGGCATTTGAACTATTTTTATATTACTGGGTTTAGTAACACTTTAAGTTTGTTTTCACACAAACATTAGATTGGGCTGTTAAATTGGGTGAAAGGCCTAATAATGGCCACCCTAAATTGAGAAGAATGGAGATTAGTAAAGTAAGGCTCCATTCACACTTGTGAAATTTGTCATGTAACTTTGGACGTCGCATGTTCCACATGTTTTGCAATGGTAGCCATTTAGATCTCTGTAACTTAAAGTTGCAGCAACTTCAAAGTAGTTCATGGACTACTCTGATCCAACTTTCATGCAACTTTAGGGCCATAGACTTCAATGTCAAAAGTTTCCCCTGAGGCCGCGTACACACGCGGGGACTGTTCGCCCAACTTTGTCCGCTGAACAGTGTTTCGGCGGACAGTCCGCCCGTGTGTGGGCTTTCAGCGGACAGTTTCAGCGAACAGTTTGCTGAACAAGGTTTTTCGGAATTTCCGAAAAACTGTCCGCTGAAACTTGGTTTCAGCGAACAGTCCCCTCGTGTGTAGGCTTGTTCGTCAAACTAAGTTCCGCGCATGCTCAGAAAGGATTTACACGCCGAAAGTTGTAATGCAGTGTATAGGACGTTGTATTTTCCGTCCCGTCGTACGTGCCGTTCACGTCATCGCGCACGGTTTCAGCAAACTGTTCGTTCGTCGTGTGTGGGCAAGTCCGTCCATGCTAATTTTGAGCGGACTGTTTGCTGAAACTGTTTGACGGACAAAGTTGAGCGAACAGTCCCCGCGTGTGTACGCGGCCTAAATGTTATACAATGCAACAGTTGTCCATTATCACTGGTCAAAGCCAAGTCATATCCAAGTTGTACCCATCCAAAGTTGCATCAAAGTTGCACTTCAAAGTCGGTTCAACTTTCAAGTGTGAATGGAGCCTAATGCAGTGTACACACCACCAGACTTTTCGACAGCAAAGCTCCTTTGGAACAAATCCACCGGACAATTTGATCGTGTGTGCGCTTCATCGGACCTTTGCTGTCGAAAAATCAGATGGACTTTAGATTTAGGACATGTTTAAAATCTTTCCAAAAGACTCGAGTCCGGTCGAAAAATCTGTTTGTCTGTATGCTAGTCCAATGGACGAAAACCGACGCTAGGGCAGCTATTGGCTATGAACTTCCTTATTCTAGTCCGGTCGTACATCGTCACGTTCGAATCCGTCAGACTTTAGTGTGATTGTGTGTGGCCAAGTCCATTCGTTCAAAAAGTCAGTCGGAAGTCCGCGGAAAGTACATCAGGAAGACCATTGTACCTAGTCTGCCGAAAAGTTAGTTTGTGTGTACACAGTATAAGACATCCTTAGGCAGGTGCTAGAATACAAAATATATAGTGAGCAAAGTTTCACCAGCAGACAACAAGGATATGCTATAAAGTATTTTATAACATTTATGTCTGTGTACTCTTCAGACCCAAAGCAATCGAATAAAATAGAAGCACCTATCAATTCCAGATATGTGTGTGCACGTGATTTGCTTCCCATCTCCCATTTGAAAGCAATTGTGCCCTGTGACTGTCCCAACACTGTCACATGGGCACACAGAAGAAGTCCGTATCTCTATATTAGCTTTGCCTTTCTTTTGCAAATCTGGCAGCTAAAGCAGGTTTTAGGTAACACATGCTGCTGTTAGCTGAAATTATTGCTTTTCTCACTATGAGCAAAGCACAGGTTTACTTTAAGGGCATCTTCAACAGTGGAAAACTGTGATAAATCCCCCAAAATTATCTATGTGATAAATCGGAAGGCAAATAATAGCAAAGGCATATTTACCAAAAGCAAGCAGCGTAATCCCTCAAAACAGCAGCCCTCAAACTACAACCCCCTGTTTGCCATATGCAAGGTCTTCCCATTTCATACTAGAGTGAGCCGCGGCATGCAGAGTGCCAGCAGATGCCAGCAGCTGGAACACAAAGTATTCCAGAACCTGTCAATGTATCTTAGGCACTTGGGCATGTTAATAAGGTACCTGTGTTTTACTTCTACTGTCCACCAAAGCAGGGCATTTTTTAACTCCCACCAAAGCCAGGCAATTTTTACTCCCAATGACCATTGACATAGGAACATTTTTTACCTCCACTTATATTAGACCACTTTTTACTCCCACTGAACACTGAAGCTGGAGCATTTTGTACTTCAAGTGACCACCAAAGCCAAGGCATTTTTTTACTTCCACTGATTCCAGGAAATTTTTACTCCCATTGACCCTCATCATTGGGACATTTTTTTCACCCCTTACCACGAATGCGGCGGCATTTTGTACACCCAATGGCCATTATTGCAGGGTGTTTTTTTTTTACGTCCACTGCCCACTGATGCAGAAGCATTTTTTACTCTCACTGACCTCTAAAGCCAGGTCCTCCCCTCCTCCCTATTTGCACAGATAGACAAACCTTGAACTGGCCCTTATTTTAAAAGATTCAAGGAGCCCTGCTTTAAAATATTAATCCAAATACCAGGGAGACGTTCTGTAATTATTAGGAGCTTAATCCTCCATAGGGTTAACAATGAACAGCAATGCGCCAGGAGGATGTGAAACTGAAGACTGCAGATTCAGACATATGCTGGTGGGCAGCAGTTTGCAGACGCATGTGTCACAGTTGGATCTGATCGGCAATGTTTGAGAAACAGCACTGCCATAAAATATTATACTTCATTTCCCTCAGCATATCTTTTTGCTGTAAAAATAATTGTAAAGATTGCAGAGACTTACAGATGGCATGTAAACACTTTTAACGCTCAGATCTGGCTTTGTTAAGAAGTTGATAAGTGATATGATACGACATTAGTTTTAGTAAAACTTAAAGAACAGTCATTTTTTATTAAGAATTCCCCATGTCTGTTTTTACATTTCACACATTCAGAATGCTGAATAAGCCTATTTGATGACCAAAGAGACATTTCAATAACATCTTATTCTACCAAGTCAACAGCTGCGTGATCTTAGGCTAACTACAATGGTCATACTATTTTAGAAAGTGACCTGGTTTGAATTTGAGACCATTTACCCTGCGGTACTCTGGATCAGTGCTTCTTTCTATGATACATTTATGAGAAAAAAAGCTAAACAACCCAACAGATACAGTATTAGATAACTGTCAATCAAAACTATGGATTTGAACAAGTTTTGTAACTGTAAAAGTACAGGATACAAACAATCCCAATGATTTCTTTGGGATGCCAGTCTTGGGTAAAAAAGACACTATGGCCTTGATTTACTTAAACTGGAGATTGCAACATCTCTGCATGGCAGTCAATCAGCTTCTAACCTCAGCTTGTTCAATTAACTGCTTGCCGCCCACCCACCATCAAATGACGGAGGGGCGGTGTGGCTCTCATTCTGGGATGACATCATATGACAGTGTCCCAGAATGCCCGTGGCCACGCCATGTTGTTAGGACATGGCACGATCTGATCTCTGGAAAGAGCCACATCTGTGGCTCTTTAATCATGTGATCGGCTGTGTCCAGTCACAGCCGATCACATGTAAACAAGGAAGTGCTGGTAATCGGCGCTCCTCACCTCACACTGACAGAGTGTGTGGCGAGAAGAGCCGATCAGTGGCCTCTCCACACAGGGGGACATCTAGGAATTTAATCAGGGCACTGATCAACAGTGCCGGATTACAATATTGCAAAATAGCATCACAAATCAGTGGCCACCATTGCCCACCAATGCCAGCTATTAGTGCCCACCAGTGGCAGCAATCAGTGCCCACCACTGACCACAAGTGTCACCAATCAGTGCCCATTAGCGATTCCAGTCAGTGCTGGCAATCAGTGCCGCCTATCAATGCTGCCCATCACTGCTGTCAATCAATGACAATCAGTAATGCCCATCAGTGTTGCCCATCAGTGCCACCCATCAACGCCCATCGGTGCTCACCAGTACCACCTATCAGTGCCAATCGGTACCGCCTATCCATGCTGCATATTAGTACCCATCAGTGCCACCTGACAGTGCCCATCGGTGCCGCCTATCAGTGCTCATCAGTGCCACCTATCAGTGCCCATAAGTGCGGCATAGTAGTGCCTCCTTATCAGTGCCACCTCATCAGTGCCCATAAGTGCCACCTCATCAATGCTCACCAGTTCAGCCTATCAGTGCCCATCATGCAGCCTCCTCAGCGCACATCAGTGAAGGCAAAAAACTACTTGGTTACAAAATTTACTGACAGAAAGAAAGTAAAAACCTTTTTTTTTTTTAAATTTTTGGTCTTTTTTTAATTGTAAAAAATAAAAAAGCCAGCAGTACCACCAAAATAAAGCTCTATTTGTGTGAAGAAAATTATAAAAAATGTGTTTGGGTACAGTGTAGCATAACCGCGCAATTGTTATTCGAAGTGCGACTGCGCTAAAAGCTGAAAAATAGCTTGGGCAGGAAGGGGGTGTAAGTGCCCCCGATCTGCACATTTCAGATACTCACCCAACCAGCGGATCCAGCGATGTCACACTGAGATCCTCTCATTCCTGGCCACAGCTTCGTTCATGCTGCCATGTTCTCTGTGATGTCATAGAGGGGGCAGCCGGCTCTTCCTGGTTCAGCGGACGGGCCTCCTCCTCCTTTTCTGAATGGAAGGCTATGCCTCCTGGGATATGTGACATACATATCCCAGGAGGCATTCGCCTAAGGGGACTGACGTGCATGGGGAGGTGGGGCCGGACATTTTTAACTATAAAAAAAGTTAAAGAAAAAAAAAAGCGCAATACTGAAAGAGCATGGAAGGAAGAATGGAGTGGAGGAAAGTTGCGGAAGAAGGTGAAGGTCTGCTTTAAGCTTTGCCAATAGAACCTGCAAGATGATTGGTTTCTGTACAGAGCTGCACTAGATTTTGCACTTTCTACTTTTAGTAAATCAACCCCTATGTGGCTGATTTACTAAAGGGGGAGAACATGTGCACTTTGTAGTGTGAATTTTCACTTTGTAAGAGTATTTTTCATTTAGCAAGGTAATTGAGTGTAAGCTGTGCTGACTTTAATCATCCAATCATGCGCAAGCAAAAATTTCATTTGATTTTTCTAATTTTCCTTTAATCTGATTGGTTATTTTTTGCAGCGTGAATTTTCACCACATTCATTAAGTTAACTGAAAGTTTCCTTGCATAGTGAAAATATTCTACCCCTGTAATAAATCAACCACCATTTAAACAAAAAAGTGTGCAAAATTTCTGTTGCCCTTCTGTCAAAACATATACTGGGTGGCCACTTTATCAGTGCCAGGAAGGACTAAATATTTTTTTCAAAATGACCCGAATTGTTTTAATATTACATATTCTTTCAAAAAGGCTGAAAAATATTCCCTAGGGATTTTGGTCCAACCTGATTTCGCATACTCTCTGTAAATCTGTTGGCCACATATCTCTCATGCTTTTTATCCCAAAGGTTTTATGCTGATTGTCCTTAATTCTGATGCTGACGTCTGTATGCAATGGCAAAAGACAATGGTTTGCCAGCTTGGCTTTCCAATCTGAAGTTACTCAATTTTGGTTGCAGTATGTCTAAAGAAGTCTTATTTTCTGATTGTTTGCTAGTAGGAGTGCAACTGAACATTTATATAGCTAATTCTCAGGGTTATCTGTACCATTCGCTTAAGTTAAAAATCCAGACAGACAATGGGGGTAAGAGAAGATCCAGTATGTAGTAGATGTTAGCCCTTGTACACATGGTCGGATTATCCGACAACACGGTCCGATCGGACATTTTCCGTTGGAATGTCCGACCGTGTGTACAAGGGCTAAGAGGGACCATGGTGATGTGATCAACATGTTGTGGAGATGTCCCAAATTACACACCTATTGGAGGAAGGTGTTGGACACTGTCAAAAGTGCCTTCCAGGTACAGTTAAAGGCCCACCCCAAACTCTGCCTATTGGGTATCATGGATGCAGTCTCTGAGGAAAACCCCTCTAGGTTGGGGATAACCAGGGAACTATTCCAGGCCAGAAAGCTTATATTAAAGTACGGCAAATCAGAAGAACCACCCGCAGTGAAAGAGTGGTTGCAACAAATGGGTGACACTATTAGACTGGAGAAATATATATATAAACACAGGGGTAGTATGAGAAAGTTTGAAAATATTTGGGCACCCTGGTTGAGTCTCCCTTGGTTGGCTCCGGTTGATCTCATTATGGACCGACTACTGCTGTAGAGAACGAGGTAAAGATGGAGCATTATATAAAGTAGTTTTGACACACTGGGTAATAAGGATTGTTCGGTAGTAATACATGGTATATATATCTATATTGGTGTACAACATGCTTTGTATTTATTTTATATTGCTGATTTCCGCATACAGTATAAACCAAATTGTGGAGAAATTGATTATATGACCGTACTGCCTGTAAATAACTTGTTTGTATCTAATAAAACCCTTTTTGATAAAAAAAAAAAATCCCAGACAGTAAACAGACTCTAAAGCTATAGATGGATGGGATCTTGGCCATTTCAGCAGGGATCTGATCTATCTATGGGTAGGTTGGTTATACTGAGTCGATCCATTAATCGGATTTTGTGCATGTGATCACTGCCAGCAGCTATAGCTGCCAGCAGTAACCACTGTGTTCTGTTGGCAGGGAAGGCTGCCCCGTGGGCAGAACACAATGGCGCTGCGGGAGGGATTCCTCCATCAACACTGCCTGTATTGATGGGGAAATTGAGTGATTTTCTTTCCTGCAACTCCTGGTTGCATCATCTATCGCTTGCTTACGATACTTTAAATTCACTGTCAATGTCAGATATGACAGTCAAATTGGGTTAGGAAGGTGACCCGCCTCCCTCATTCTAATGTTTAATAAAACAACAACTGAATCTTTTGATTATACCTGTAGTTTTATGTGATAAAGTGTAGTCATGTGTTTTGCTATTCATCAATTTGTTTAATAGTATGGCCACAGAGTGTACATTCAATAAACAAAACTACTTTAAGCATACACTATTTAAATACATTTAGTGAGATTGTAAAGTAAAATATCACCCTCAAGAGATATATCTACTATAAGAGGTTCATGGCCATGATGATAAATTGCCTTTTTAGGACAAAGTCCGTATAATAAATAATGTTAGCACAGCATTTGCTAACCAGTAAAATTAGATATCATAATGTGTACACCAGTCAAAGCTGGTTTGTAAAAAAAAAAAAAAAAAAAAAAAAACTTTTAAGTTATTCTTTATTAATTTGTTATTATTACATGCATTCTTCATCCCAACAATGGGATTATGTAACTAGAACCGGGCAGTTCTTACTTTCACACTTCCTATACTGATCTCATCACATTCCATAGTGATTGGATTTAGGTATTTTTAGAAGCAAACAAAAAAACATCCATATGAATTGTGATCACACTGTGGGGTGTGAATCAGAATCAGTCCATTGAAGTAACCAATTCTGACGTCATCACGTTTTTTTATGCAGCTAATTGGTTTGTCTTTGTATTTTTTAATCCGTTTTTTTCTTGTTCCTGTTTTTTATGATTCTAATGCTTGCTGTGGCTTTTTAGGGAAATAAACCTTTTTTGAAGTTTATCTGCACTATGAAGCCTTCCTTATAATTTCCTGCAGGACTATTTCTGTGAAAAAAGATTCCGCCCAAGGGTGGTTTATTCTTGGATTTTGGGATTCAAGTTTGAAAGGAGAGAGCACTTACCTTTGGTCATTGGAGCTGGATGAAAGCACATTCCCTGGATTGAAGAAAAGGCTACTGTTGCCGGCAGGCTGATGCACCAGGCTCTTATGATCTCTATAACTTGAGGTCCAACTGATCTGGTAAGAGGCATTAATGTCATACCTTTTTTGGCTGCAAAGATATTTTATGTCTTCCAAGTATTGAGAAGTCTGTTTGTACTCACATCATCACGTATACGGACTTTTGCTTTATAGCATAATTGATCACAGGTTCCATGGTGTGATCAGTGTTCACATGGACGATTTGGGTTGCAGGTTTTTTTATTTATAGTTTTTCTGTTTATGTGAATATATTAAAGCGGGAGTCCGCCGGGAGTCCGCCGTTTTTTTTTTAAAGCCAGCAGCTACAAATACTGCAGCTGCTGACTTTTAAAATAATGACACTTACCCGCCCAGCGCGCCCGCGATGTCGGCACCCGAAGCCGATCTCTCAGTCGTCTCTCGGGTGCTGCCGCCGCCATCTTGGGTATGGGAATCAGGAAGTGGAGCCTTTCGGCTTCATTTCCCGGTTCCCTACTGCGCATGCGCGAGTCGCGCTGCGCAATAAGGATGGTCCCCGCTGTCTCTGGGATCCATGTTTTTCCCAGCAGGCAGCGGGGGACCTTCGGAAAGGGGTGTAGATTCTGCGGAAAAGGGCGTACCTTCTGCAGAATCTACGCCGGAAGTGGGTGCAGATACCTGTACTGTACAGGTACCTGCACCCCCCTCCCCCCTGAAAGGTGCCAATTGTGGCGCCGGAGGGGGGGAGGGTTCCAATGAGCGGAAGGTCCATTTTAGGGTGGACCTCCGCTTTAATTATTGTTTTTAGATAGTTATACATTTATAGAAAAAAAAATCAATAAATGGTGTCTCGCTCCAAAAAACAAAATATAATATGATAACAAATGGTAATAATATCACTTATATATCAATTATATTTTGGTTTTTGGAGCGCGACACCATTTATTGTTTTTTTTCATATACTTACTGTAGGCAGTGTTTGGCCCTTTTTGGTGTTCGCTGCACCCCAGGAATTTCTATATCAGTCTCCATATTAGCACGGGAATACTTATTTTTCTATCCATTTATATCATCATGGATAAAAAAATGTTTTTTCTTTATAGCACAATTGAATACAGGCCCCATGGTGTGATCACAGTTCATATGGATATTTTTTTATTTCCAGTTTTTTTCACTGGAATATATTGCAGTTTTTACACAGTTACATATGGGTAACACATAAATACTTAACTAGTTATACCACGACATGGATAAATGGAAACCTTCACAGACATTTTGTTCAAACCCTTTTATCTGTGATGAAGGGGAACTTTAAAGCTCCAGAAATGCATTGGTGTGTACCCTTTTGTTTATCCTGAATCCTAAATCAAGCATGTCTGTCTGAAAAAATCTAAGCTTTCCAGTCCACAAATATCGCTCCCTAACTTATTAAGGGAGGTGGAGTGTTATGGCGCTCTGTCGAATTTTAAAATAAACTATAGCAAGTCGGAGGCAATGGGGGTATCCCTGGAGCGTTCCACCCAAAGAAACTTGGAGAATAATTAAAAATTTAAATGGACAACGACGGCTTTGAATTATTTAGGGTTACAGATTCCACCGAAATTAACCACTTTCAGACCGGACCAATTTGCTGGTCAAAGACCAGACCACTTTTTGCGATTCGGCACTGCGTCATTTTAACTGACAATTGCGCGGTCATGCGGCATGGCTCCCAAACAAAATTGACGTCCTTTTTTTCCCACAAATAGAGCTTTCTTTTGGTGGTATTTGATCACCCCTGCGGTTTTTATTTTTTGCGCTATAAAGAAAAATAGAGCGACAATTTTGAAAAAAACGCATTATTTTTTACTTTTTGTTATAATAAATATCCCCCAAAAATGTATAAAAAAACATTTTTTCCCTCAGTTTAGGCCAATACGTATTCTTCTACATATTTTTGGTAAAAAAAATCACAATAAGCGATTATTGATTGGTTTGCGCAAAAGTTATAGCGTTTACAAAATAGGGATAGTTTTATAGCATTTTTATTAATAATTTTTTATTATTTTTTTTTTTACTAGTAATGGCGGCGATCAGCGATTTTTATTGTGACTGCAACATTGTGGGGGACCCATTGGACATTTTTGACACATTTTTGGGACCATTGTCATTTATACAGTAATCACTGCTATATAAATGCAGTGATTCCTGTGTAAGTGACACTGGCAGTGAAGGGGTTAACCAGTGGGTGGCAGTGTAGGGGTTAAGTGTTCCTAGGGGTGTGTTACTAACTGTGGGGGGGTTGGGCTTTCATTTAGTGAACACTGATCTCTGCTCCAATCACATGGAGCAGAGATCAGCGTCACTAGTTGCTAGGCAGAATGGAGAAATGCTGTTTACTCGGCATTTCCTCCATTCGGCCGCTCCGTGAGACGATCGCGGGGATGCCCGCGGCGATCGAGTCCGCGGGTCCCGCGACCGGACTCACGGGGGCCCCGACCGGCGCGCTCCCGATGGCAGGGCGGCATTGAATATTGGACGTACCTGTACGCCAATATGCCTGCCCGTGCCATTCTGTCGACGTACATCGTCGTGCGCTGGTCGGGAAGTGGTTAATAGATGTATATGCCCTAAATTTTCCACCTTTACTAAGGGAAGTTAGTATATTGTTAGATGAATGGAGTAAAGCCTCACATTCCTGGTTTGGGAGATGTAATATTTTGAAAATGAATATAGTGCCAAAATTTCTCTATTTGTTCCAGGCGTTACCTATCTCGATTCCACCCGCCTTCTTTAGTAAAACTCGAATAGCGTTTACAAAGTTTATATGGGCAAGTAAACGGCCAAGGATTAATAGGAATTTGTTAACGCTATCTAAAGAGGTGGGTGGTATAGCGGCTCCTGATTTATATAAATATTATCAAGCTACCCAGTTAGGTAGAATTATTGACTGGTGCCGCCATAGAGATAGTAAAAGATGGATTGCCTTGGAACAACATATCAGCTCTATCCCCTTAGATAGAGCTATATGGTGCCATGCAGCGCTACCTTCTATATTAAAAGTACATCCTTTAATAGGACCTACCCTTCGTATGGGTGCTAAATTTACTCGGATCCCCACATTTTCATCACCAGAATCCCCCCTGTTTCCTATTCTGGGGAATCCAAATTTCCCTCCCGGTTTGGAATCAGGAATATTTGTGAAGTGGCCATCAATAGAAATGTTAACGTGACTAGGAGGACAATACGAATTGCCCTTCTGGCAGGCGTTACAAGTTAAACACTTTCTTGAAACATTGGGACCCGCCGAAGGGTATGGTCGACCTCTCACTAAGTTTGAGAAGTACTGTGGGGAGAGTGAACCCCTCTCCCATATTATCTCTAAGATATATGCATCATTAACAGCACCTCCTGAGGATTTTGGTATAGCGAGTTTAGATAAGTGGGAAAGGGACCTTGAACAAACTTTTACACCATCCCAACGGCAGAAAATAATACATTTAACTTTTAAATCATCTAGATGTACTAAGATACAGGAATTAAATTACAAAGTACTAATGCGTTGGTATTACACCCCATCTCGAATGAATAAATTCTCTTCAGAAATGTCGGATAGGTGTTGGAGGGGGTGTAAAGAGAGAGGCACCATAGCCCATATTTTCTGGTTCTGTCCAGTAATTAGACAGTTTTGGCAAGAAGTTTAGAGAATCTCTCAATTATTTACTGATTACCAGATCCCGGAAGACCCAGCTTTTTTCTTATTACAATGCTCACAAATTCCTTTAGAGAGATACAAGAACTCAATGCTATGCCATTTGATGAATGCAGCCAAAAGCTGCATCACCATACGTTGGAAAGAATCAGGGACACCTCGAATCTCTAATTGGTTAAATAAAGTAAGGAGAATTGGGATCATGGAAAAATTGATCCCTATGTCTTTGGAGGAAAGGGAATGTCTACTGCAAGTCTGGGCTCCATGGGAGTCATTTTTACAATCAGAGGAAGGGAAAGGGTTAATTGGAGAGGAACTAGAGGAATAGCTAGTAAGTGATGTGGCACAGGTCCCTCTGTCGGCAGGGGCAACATATTTATATCTATTTGTTTGAATTGGGATTCCCTGGGGTTTTTTTTTTTCCCCTCTCTCTCTCTCTCCTCGGTTCTATAAGTCCCCCACGGGATCTAGGGCCTTGGAGTAGAGGGTTGTTGAGGGGAACCGTTATTGTAATATTGTTAGTTGTTTATAAGGGAAAAAAAAAAAAAAATTGGCAGGAATGCACTGTGTATCATTGGTCAAATTAATAAGTTTTTGTTTTGTAAATTGATTTGATAAGTTGTTCTATGTAATTATTTTTTGTGATCTTTGTCATGTATTCCTGCAGAGAAATAAAGTATTTAAAAAAAAAAGAAAAAATCTAAGCAGGGCCACTCATCTCTTTTTTTTGTATTGCAGGTCATAACTTTCCCACTTACACACATGCCTCAGAAATACACTATATTGTCAATAGTATTGGGACACCTGCCGTTGCACGCACATGAGCATTAATGGCATCTCAGTCTTAGTCCATGGGGTCCAATATTGAGTTGGCCTACCCTTTGCAGCTATAACATGCTATAACTCTTCTGGGAAGGCTCTCCACAAGTGTATCGATAGGAATGTTTGTTCATTCAGAAGCGCATTTGTGAGGTCAGGCACTGATGTTGGACGAGAAGGCCTGACTTGCAGTCTCCGCTCTAATTCATCCCAAAGGCATTATGTTGGGTTGAGGTCAGGACTCTGTGTAGGCCAGTCAAGTTCCTCCACTTCAAACTCGCTTATACATGTCTTTATGGACCTTGCTTTGTGGACTGTTGCGCGGTCATGTTGAAACAGGAAGAGGCCATCCCCAAATTTTTCCCACACAGTTGGGAGCATGAAATTGTCCAAAGTGTCTTTGTATGCTGACAACTTAAGAGTTACCTTCACTGGAACTAAGGGGCCAAGCCCAACCCCTGAAAAAACAACTCCACACCATAATTCCCTCCTCCATCAAATGATTTAGACCAGTACGCAAAGAAAGGTCCATAAATACATGGATGAGCGAGTTTGGGGTGGAGGAACTTGACTGGCCTGCACAGATACTGACCTCAACCCAACAGAAAACACCTTTGGGATGAATAAGAGCAAGATAGTGTCAATAAGGTTCTAAGCATAGCTGTAACAATTTGATTTTGATTCGACACCTTTATGTATGTATTTTTTTCTGTTGGTGATTTGATTCAATTTTGTAGGAATGTGTTGCATCAGCTATCCTTTACCATACTCACTTGTCCCTCTTTTTGTACTGTAGTATGGATCTCTTTAAAAAAAATTATTATTTAATCACTTCCAGTCCAGTTTTTTTGGATGAACTTTATTGCTATCACGATGGATGAACAGCATTTCTTGTGATAGCATGGACAGTGACAGGTACAGCACTGTTTATTAAGAGATCTGTATTCTATTAGACCCATATTGGACCCCTGATCTCTCCTCTGCCCTTAAAAGCATCTGATTAAACCAAGATCGATTTGATGTGTGGCATAAACCACATCGCTTCCGGCTTCATTCGTCACACTGTAGGATAAAGAACAGACTTTCCTTTTTCTCCTCTATCTCTATCTCCTCTGCAGCTGGCCAAACCAAATGTAGCAGTCTCAAGCTCCCTGATGGCACGGGGGAGCCCAGAAACGGCAGTGGGAGGGGGTGCCCCCTTCTGCCTGCTGTAAAAATGATCAGGCAGCTAAAGCGCCACTTGGATCACTTTTACAGGAAAAGAGCATCAATGGATCTAAAAAAACAGTACAGCTGCAGCCATGATCCTGCTGTAACCAGTTGTTCCCTAGGATGTACAGGTAAGTCCTAGGTACAGAAAGTTCATAAGGAACAAAAGTGTACTGCACTAAACCCTTTATGTCATCTAAAAATTCATTCTTAATATTGTTTTGAAAAGCCAATAATTTTTTGCTCATTAATCCTCGTGGTCTGTGTTACTAGAGGCACGTCTGGGGTATTTGCCAATATACATAATTCTATAATGTGTCCATCTTTCCCATCACAAAGTTGGGAGGTCTTACCAAGCTATGAACACCAAGATTGGCATTTGGGCATGAAAAATAAAGATTGAGTCTGGCATAACAGTTTTATTTAATAATTATAGCCCTTTTTTTTAATTATTGCCATAAAAATATAAAGCAGGCATGAGCATTCTGCATAGAAATGGGTCCTCTGTTAGTTGTCTTGCTGGTTTTCATCCAAATATCTCTTCCAATGGTGATTTATTGAGTGTAATATCTCAGCACATTATTTGTTAAAAGCCTTGTTCTGTAAACTCTTTCTGGCTCCCTGACTGAAGGCTTTCTGTTGTGTATATTTCTGTTGCAAATCTGCATCTTTCAGTGACTTATAAGAATATCACTCTAGAGGAGTTTAAGACCTGACTCATAAACGTCACTCACAGTATCCACTGCTGTGAATTTTCCCATTTATTCCTCTGCAATAAAATGCAAAACGCTCAGTAAAATGTTATCATTTCCTTAATGTGATCAGATGGCGCTGGGATCCTGATCCATCAGATTGGAACAGGTCTCTGACTATGCATCTTTTTTTTCTGTCACTCTAAACAGTCTGACCCCTCCTTTAAAAAGAAGCTAAGGCTAAGAATGAATTTGATTTATTAATGCACAAGTCTTGCTTTGGTTGTCAGAGCTACTCTGTCAGTGCAGAAAAAATGTAGTAGTTTTGCTGTCACGATTACTGCAAGTTGTCATGTTTTAAAAAAATGCTGTCTCACTTAAGCCGCCGACTTTTATTTCAGTAGACACGGTAGTCAACGACCAACCATTTCACCAAATGTAGAATGTGCTCCACAACAACTAAAGTTTTTTTTGTTTTTTTTTTCATTTGACACACTACTAAAGCTGAACCAGGCATACAACTAAATACACAGTTGAAATACATATATTGGAGCTGTTCCATTTATCAAAGAATTGGGATTTCTGTCACACAGCCCTACCAAATAGCACAGCCTGCATGGGGATCAGATTTTCATTTGCTTCAGTTAAGCAATACAGCTTGGTCACCTCTCCACTTCACCCTGTGATTGGATGGGGATGGAGCAGCAACAGCCAGATCTAATGGTCTTCACCGGCAGTCGGAGAGCATTAACTGTCCAATAAGGTTTAATAACAGAATAGTAGTATATCTTATGATGACTGTAGCTAAAGATGCCTGTGTACAGTGTTCCAAAAGAAATGCAAGTAAATGGTCCCAAGGTAAAGCTGTCTGTACACAATGGCCTAGTAAAATAATAAAGGAAAGACTTGCAAAGGTGGGCAATTGCCCTCTCACCAACTACCAGGCCAATTCAACGCCTTGCAGATAGCGACCCTCTGAGAGATTTCTTGACTGCGGACTCTCTTTTGATGATCCCCCAAATGCAAAACACGGATCGTGGGTTACTGCACGGTCGAGTTGGTGCTGGTCAGATGTCCGATGAGCAGCAGGAAACGCTGAAACCCTTCTTGGTTGGGTAGGAATGATTTACACTCCCGTGGTAGGCTGCGACCTTACTTTCTCTGCGCGGAGAGATCCATTGCACACTAGGCACGGGAAGAAGAGAGCCTGGGGCTGGTCCCTAGTTTCTTTTATAGCTCTTCCCAGCAATCTCTCCAATGGTAGCAAAGAGCATATAGTCATGCAAGGGAACAGCCATCTGGTGGAACTACAATCCCACTATCTCCTTGGTTGGACTCACAAATATGATGTCAGTTTAATAACACTGGGCACTAGGGGGATATATGATATACAGATAGGGAAGAGAATAGTGGTTTGTTGCAATCATGGTCCATATTGCTACATCCTCCCCCCACTTGAAAGTCTTTGGTCCCCGAAGACAGAACACCACCTGTAGGATCAACTCACTGTATCATAAGAAAGCAAATTATATGACAAACTAGAAGTTGCAACAGCCAACAATTGATCCAAAGAGGGATCTTCTAACAATAACCTATGTACATTGTCAGGCAAAGTCATATCAAGTTCATGAAAGGCCAGTAACGAAATAGTATAGAGATTTTCCAGTGGTTCTGATTCAGGCTCTGATTCATGTCCTGGTTTAAGCTCGGTTTCAAGCTCTGGTTCGTGTTTTGGTTCAAGCTCGGGTTCAAGCTCTGTTTCTTGAACAGTCTCTCTCTCTACTTCATTGATGGGGAACCAGGAGTCTCTGGAACATTGGGTACATCATTGGGTACCATCTTAACATCCTTGTTTACTCTTAGTGGGTGAAAATCTAACACTTAAACTTCTGGTAGAGGAGGACATGTCTCCCTCACAGAAGGTGTCCCCTGAGTGGTGGGATTGTCCTCTAGAGGGGAAATCCATTAACCAATCAAGGGCTAATTCCTCTTCATCACTCTCCTCTTCAGGTGGCATGGGTTGGCAGGCTTTTTCGGCCTTAGATAAGTCTCTTGACAGGTGGATGGGGGTACTCGGACAGACTCAGATATAGGCAGCAGATGGTTTCGGTGCCAAATTCTCAGGGGCCCAGTCTTACCCTCAGGTTGAATCGGGTACACAGGGAGTCCAGATAATCATTCACAGACAATGTAAGGTTGAGATCACCATCGATCAGCCAGTTTATGCTTCCCAGGCACCCCTAGGTTTCAATGTTCTCTGGTGAGGGATGCTTGCTTGGCTTTCCTATAGGCCATCTTCAGATTCTTCCGGAGCCTGTTGACACCCCCCCCCCCCCCCCAGAAGGCCTGAGAGTTATGATCTAATGATGTTCTAAAAGCCAAATCCACTTCCAAACATTAGTCTGTAGGGGGAGTACCCAGTAGAATATTTTTCAGTGCTATTATAAGCATGAGCTACTACAGCTATATGGTTCCCCCAATGCTGTATTTTTCAGAGGGTAGTGTTCCCAATATATTCAGCAGGGTATGGTTGAAACGTTCAGGTTGTGGATCATCTTAAGGGTGGTAACTGGTAAGGCATAATCTTGGATTTCTTTATATTTAAAAGTTCCCATAATCTTCTGATTAGTTTGCTCTCAAAGTCCCAACCTTGGTCTAAATTTAGGCATTGGGGCAGCCCATAATGAATGAAAAACTAGGGTTTTTGCGACAGTACTGGCTTGCTGTTACCGTCTGGAGAAAGCTTGGGCATAGCGGGTGAAATGATCTGTCACAACCAGGACATTACTCCGTCCACTTAAGTCAGGTTCCAGACACAAGAAATCAATGCACACCAACTCCATTGGTCCCTGACTCTGGAGATGGCCCATTGGGGCTGCTCTACCTGATAAAGTCTTTCTCTGAATGCATCTAATGCAAGAGTGACAGTAGCTCTTGCACCTCAGCTATCATGGATAGCCAATACAATAGATCCCTGACTAACTTGAAAGCTCTGTTCAGGCCTAAGTGACCATGATCATCATGAAGGGCAGTTAACACTTTTACTCTGTGCTTTTCAGGGAGGAACAGTTGACTAATGCCCTCTGGCTCTTCAGCTGGGCCTCTCTGGTATATGATTCCATCCTCCAATCATATTCGTTCATATGCTCTATGGACCACTTTGGCTCCCTCAATGGAACTATTCAACAGCATCTGAGGGTCCTGATTGGATAGTGACTTCCTCATAAGATTTTCCAACAGGTCTTCCAGTTGATCCTGCCTCATATCTTCTCTTGTCACCTGGGGCAATTTTTGGCTACGTACTTCTTATCACAGTAATATTTGGGCACACCAGCATGAGTAACTCCCACAGCTTCAGCTCCTATTGCCCCTCTGTGCTTATCCTCAAATCCTTGACATACAGCTAATACTCCTTTCAGGGACAAATGCTCCCAACTCTTCTGACCAAAATTTGTGGGATGAGGTCTTCGGGAAAGGGCATCGGTGTCGCGATTTCCCACTTCTGGCCAGTATTTCAGACTGAACCAAAATTCAGACAGAGCGGCCAACCACTGATGTCCAGTGGCATCCAGTTTGGCAGTGGTCAGTAGGTAAGTTAAAGGGTTGTTATCCGTTTTCACCACAAAGATGATCACATAGCTTATTTACCACAACCCACTTGAGGGCCAAGAACTCCAATTTTTGTACAGGATAGTTCTTCTCAGGAGGAGTGAGGCTGCAGATCACATAAGCTACCGGGCTGAGTCTTCCCTTTGACTCTTGGTACAGCACGCCTCCAAGGCCATCTCTATTGGCATCCACGTGCAACTCATAAGGCTCGGATGGGTCTATGTAGCCTCCACAAGATTCCCCTTCAAAAGTTCAAACGTTTTTTTATACTTCATCGTCCATTGTTCCTGAATGGATTCACGTGGCATCCTGGGGCCTCCCTTTTGTGCTTTCTCCAGATCCTCTTCCCTCTGTTTCTGTAAAAGTTCATTCAACGGCCAAGCAATCTGTGAGAAGTTTTTCATGAATCTGCAATAATAGGAGCGGAATCCCTAAAAATGACCTCAATGCAGTGATAGTGCTCAGACCTCCAAATTCTGAGGGTCAGTAGCTATCCCCTCGGCTGAAACTACATGCCCAAGATATGTAACCGAGGTCAGTTAGAATTGGCATTTTTCTAATGACAGCTTCAGTCGCTCTGTGTATAACCAATGGTAAACTTTCTCCAACCAAGCTTCATGCTCCTCCAATGTCCTACAAAACATGATTATATCATC
The DNA here is from genome assembly GCF_037356315.1 of Lithobates pipiens. Lineage (NCBI taxonomy): Eukaryota > Metazoa > Chordata > Amphibia > Anura > Ranidae > Lithobates > Lithobates pipiens. The sequence goes on from NW_027507785.1 coordinate 252,783,703, forward strand.
AAGGTACACCAGTACTTCTACCAAATTCATATCCCCACTGTGTTCTCCATCAGTCTCTGGAATGTGGCAGAATCCCTAGCTAATCCTTGTGGCATTAGGTCAAATCTGAAAAATCCTAGAGGGCTGATGAAGGTCATCTTTTTTCTCAGACACCAGATGCATGGGTATCTGGTAGTATCCACTCTTCAGATCCAGCACACTGAACCATTTGGCCCCTGATAGGCATTGTAGGGTATCTTCTATGTGGGGGGATTGTGTACTGGTCTGGGATAGTCCTCCGGTTCAAGGTTCGGTAATCAATAAACATTCGGAGGGACCCATTCTTCTTTCTCACTACCACAATCGGGGAAGCATAAGGACTCCTAGATTCCTTGATGACCCCTGACTTCTTTAGTTCAGCCAGCTGCTTTCTAAGATCCTCCAAGTCACACAAAGGGATCCGCCTGGCCCTTTCACAAAAAGGCTTATTTTCAGTTAGCCGTATTTGATGTTGGGCACTCCGGGCACAGCCCACATCAGTAATTTTTGGAGAACATCTTCTCTCATCTGGCTAATTGAGCTTTAATCTTCTCATTTCATCCTGAGGGTAGATTTGAGCAGTGGACAGTGGTCTTTCTTCCATTTCCCTTTTGGACTAGAACATCCCCGTCACTGGGGTGGCAGCACTCACAATGACAAGGACTCACCCCCCACTTCTCAATAATGTCCTAGTGGGTATCACCTCAGGTACAAAGTCTATTTCAACATCCTCCTCTGCTGAATCCGCTTCCACCACCACATAAGGGCCCGTCTGGTCCCACAATAGCTTAACAGTGGCTTTTAAGCAGGCCCTCTCACTTGGCTGCAAGACCTTTTCATGGGCATCCAGTCGCCACAGTCTTCTTTCTCCTCCCACGGGGGTCTTCTTCTCCTGCAACACTCGCTGAAAAGCCTGTTGCAGTTGAGTGTGGATTTTCCCCACTGGAGTATTCTCCAAGACCAGGGGAGTGAGCAGTCCCTTGACAAGATTGGTGTTGATACCAAAACAAAGAATTTTGGCCTGCAAACAACAGCCAACATGTCAAAAGTCTCGGGTTTCCCAGTCAGGGAAGTATCAAAGGTCATCTTGATGGGTACGTATCCATCATATGGGCATTTCTGGGTCCCTATGCCCCAGATCTCTAACTCCTCAGTCTTACACAAAGGGATATGCTTTAAATATTTGTGATAGAAATCTCAGTATAGGAATGACACTTGGGCTCCGGTATCCAGCAGGGCTTGGATATAGATGCCCTCTACTTGTATTGAGACTATAGGGGAGGGCCCCACTAAGTTCTTTGGCAGGTTTCCAGCAGGTGACTCTATAGTTTGTGCCTTAATTAGTCTCTTTGAAAGTGGTGGAGTTGGTCTAACTATTCGCTCAGTAGGGTGTGCATTTATTTCCTGCCTCAGACTCTCCTTCCTTGAGGGTTTAGTTTCTGTTGTTTTCCTTGGCAAGGAAGCGGGAGGGGCAACAGAGGGCTTGTGTCTCTTTTTCTTTCCTTCGATGAAGAAGGGGGGAAGCAGCAGATGACTTGCGTCCCTTCTTCTTAGGTCTTTCCTTAAGCTTGGAGCTCAGTCTTCCCTCTGAACTCTTAACTAGCTTCTTCACTGAGTTCCCCTGAAGTTTCCCACCGGTTTTGGGAAAAGTAATTTTTTTAAGGCCTTCAGAACATCTGCGAGTAATTGGGAGCTGATGCCGACCTTGGGACACTCGGCCTGAAAGGGTCCAGCCTCTCCACATCTGTAAAATCTCCTCTCTCTTCCTTGGGAAAGTTTTGGCTAGCCTTAGCGAGTCCCTTGTTCTTGGACCTTAGCTTGGGTCTCCATCATCCGCATCAAGGCATGATACATCTTGATTTGAGCTTGAGCGACCTGAGCCATTAGTTTGATTGGTGCCAGTTCATTTACTGGCTTATTGGTGTCAGGAATGGCCAGCCATGCCGGTTCAGACTCAGTTCCACTGTCTTCATCTGAAAAAATAAATGTGCAACCCTGATTTGCAGCATTGGCAAGAAAGGTGCAGTTTCATGGATCAGACTGTTAGCCTTACATAGATACTGCACCAGCCCACATGCAGCTACATCTGTATTTTCTCTCTCCCTTCCTGACAGTGGCGTTGGGAGGGGGGTGCTGACCCGGGCTATAGCCCTGGGTGGGCCCTCAAAAAGCCCTGGGTCTGGTATTGCTCATTGACATTTATTAGCCCTGAGTAGGGAACTCAGGGCTACACAGGGCTAGACTGGCTTACTAGGATAGCGGGGCCCTGGGGCCGCTTTGTATGGCCGATCCTGGGTGAGTGCAAGGACTGCCTCTAAAGGGAAGGGAGACAAGCAGTGCCGGATTACAGAGTGGGATTCTCCCGCTTACCCGGTGCAGCCGCCGTGTCAGACGAAGTCCAACCTCCTGGACCGGCTCCACTGATGGGCACTGGTGAGGCTGCATTGATGGCCACTGATTAGGCTGAACTTATGGGCACTGGTGACGTTGCATTGATGGGCACTGATCAGGCTGCACTGGTGAGGCTTCATTGATGGTCACTGGTGAGGCTGCGTTGATTGGCACTGGTGAGGCTGCATTGATGGGCATTGGTAAAGGTTGAGTTTATGGGCACTGATCAGGCTACATTGATGGACACTGGTGAGGCTGCATTGATGGACACTGGTGGGCTGCACTGAGGGGCACTGATGAGGCTGCACTGATGGGCACTGGTGAGTATAATACACTCTTCAAATGTGCGTTAAAATGCATGGTTTTCCCTTTTATGAACAAGAAAATAATAATGTTATGCTGTTGGGCTGGTATAATAATGCTATGGGGATGGTATGAAATTATTTATCATACCATATTCTGGTTTTTATTCCCAGCCCTGGGGCTATAGTATGCAGTTTGCACTCATCACTGCTCACTCACTAGGCAGTTCTCAGAATGAGAATGGCAGAAACTAAATGAATAATTTATTGGGGGGGGGGGGAGAGGGACCGTTTACACTGGCAGTGTGCCCTCCATCCAGTTCCAGTTCTGGCTTCCGGGTCCATTTTAAAACCCTCCCCTCTGCATCTGCTGTGCTGTGGTCTGCCGCCCGCCGGACAGCACAACAGGCCATAGCAGCAGCAGCACACTGCACAATCAGCTCAAGTGAGCCCGCAGCCCAGACTCAGTGTGCTGTCACTGAACCCTGTCAGAGAGCACTGGGATATATATTAACTCTGGTCTTAGACCTGACCTATTTACATAGTTAGGCTCACCATACCTGTTATAACCTGACCATATGATCCTTGTACTATCATCTACTAGATCTAGCAAAACTATTAAAAATAAGGACCCGCTTAAAGAATTTTTATCCATTCATTCAGGTCCTTACACTACCTACTTTTTGGTAGAACTAGAAGATTGTACAACCAGATTGTAACGTATTGGGTAAGTTTAAAACATTTGTCACCTCAATATTTCATATTCTTGATATGTGCTTTTGTACCATGTAATTGTATGAAAAAGTATTGTATTCTCTTAGTATTGCTTCCTTTGTGTGAAATCCCTGGTGTTTCTGCAGGTCCCTCTGCTTTCCTATTACAAACTGACCACACTAAGCAGGAGAGCACACTGTGGTGAGTGCTCTAGCTATGCTGGGAACACTCGGTGTATTCTCCTCCAATGATCCGACTTGTTCTGATACGCCCCCGCTGCACAGCCATTCACTGTCAAACTCAGTGTGCTGCTGCTTCTCCTCCCCCCAGCTCTTATGCAGCTTAGACACTTTTAACACTGGGCATTTCTCTGATAGTTCTGTTACAGGATACTCTGTTACAGTCAGTCCGTGCAGACAAATTGATTGATGTCTGAACCTGTCGACATTGTGGGTATGAGATGGGGGTCATCTCATGTCTATGGGAAACACTTCCTCTGAAACATTGATAGCCAAATTTTGAATTTCTCATATCTATTTACGACTGTACAGTGCATAGCAGCAGTATTCCCATCACTATACTCCTACTTGCCAGTGATGTGGATATTCATTTTATTAAAGCAATATTTGCATTCTCACTGCATGTTGTCAGTGAGGAGTGCCTCAGTGCAGGAGGAGCTAAAGTATGTAGGAAGTAGAACAAGGCTTAAAGTAGAACTAAAGGCAAAACTTTTTTTTTCATTTTGGATAGAGCAAGGGAGGGTTATAACCCATGTCAGATATTTCTTCACCTTGTGTGTCCCATTGTGGAGATTTCTCTTCACTTCCTGTCCCATAACCAAACAGAAAGTGAGAGGAAATCCCTGCAAATCAAGGGAACTTCTTGTGGACCAGCCATTCACCAAAACTAGTGTCCCCAGTGGAAGATTTAGGATTTTCTTTTACTTTCACTTTCAATAATGGAACAATAGAGGGTGAATTTCCCTAACAGGGACACAGACAGGAATAACAGATTGACAAGTGTTCTAATCCCTCTCCACTCTATCCAAAACTAAAAGAAAAAGTGTTGCCTTTAGCTACACTTTAATTAAGGTTAAGGCTGGTGGTGAGAAACAGAATGGCAGCAATGTGCATGTATGGTGCTGAGAGAAAGGAGGATGTTCAGATGTTGTAATGAGAGCTTAAGAGGCGATTGTTAATATGAAACCAACAAACTATGTTGCACTGCCATACCATAAATCACATATATCATTAATAATTTATAACAATACATAACATGATAGATATCATACAAATTAATAAAGTGCATCCCAAGTAGCATACTTGAGTAGCAAACTAACATCCCCTGAAAGCCATATTTTTAGGACAAATTACTCACTCTTACCTCTCAGAACCTCTCTAAAAGCTTGTAAAAAAAAAAAGCAACAGCCCCTAGGCAGGAAAAATAACTCTCTCCAAAATGTTTATTTTGCCCCATGTCCTGTACTTTTTTAAACAATTCCCCTCCCTATACTAACATCTTACCTTAAGACTTTGCAAAAAGTAGTGAACACCTTCGTATGCAGAAACAAAAAAGCAAGAGTGAGTAAAGAGTCTTTGTTTACACTTGTTTCCCATGCAGAATTAGGGGCTCCTGACTGTGCTTAATCTATAAGGGCTCAATTTTACACTAAACTAAATTCTGGTGGTCGCCCTCAGCAGCAAGCCTTATCCTCTGATCTCCAGGTGTTGCTAGGGGCTGCTATGCTAATTCTGTGTACATACGATCGGACTTTCCGGCAGACTTGGTCCAGCGGACCGGAATCCTTTAGACAATTCGATCGTGTGTTGTCTCCAGCTGACTTTTTTTCCTCCAAAAGTCAGACGGACCTAGAAATAAAACATGTTTCAAATCTATTTGACGGACTCAAGTCAGACGGACTAAAAATCAGGAAAACCATTCGTCTGTGTGCTAGTCCGACGGACCAAATACGATGCAAGGGCAGCTATTGGCTACTGGCTATTGAACTTCCTTGTTTAGTCCCGTTTACATCATCACGTTCAAAACGAACGGACTTTCGAACGGACTTAGTTGGGTCATGTGTGGCCAAGTCTGTTTTGTTCAGAAAGTCCGTCGGACCTCTACCAAAAGTCAGTCGGGAAGACCGTCGGACCTAGTCCGTTGAAAAGTCTGGTCGTGTGTACGCGGCATAACTCATAAAGCCTCCTTTAAAGGTCCTTCATGGACACAGCCAATGCCAATATCCAGACATGAGTTTTTCGGCTGTGACCACAAAATTGATAGACTCAAACATTCTGCTTTCATCAATATCTTTCCTAATCCCAGACTTAGAAATATCCTTGTGGAGAAGCCAGGGACTCAACTTGTTAACTCAACTATTTGATCAGCAACAAATGCACTCCTTCCGAGACCTAACCAGAACCCCTGACATCCCTCATAAAGACTTTACAAATCCCACAGCTCTTGTCTCCCTTGAAAAGAGGGGAAGATCGTCTTCTATTAAAATGAATCTTCACATTATTCACCTTTGAAAAACCTTCTGAACATGGGATCTCCCTGAAATAAACAGGTATATTCTCTAAGATGCTACCGACAAGCTCCCAGCCATGATTTTATGGGAACAGCAATGACAACAAGCTCTTTATCAACCTAAAAAAGTATCCTGCTGTATCTGTCACTGAGAAACAGTACAAAAAGTAATACATAGGTGGTACCTTACACCGCAAGTATTAGACAGCCGATTTCCTGGTACACAATCCCCATTATACTGGAGGAATTGCGGGTACATGAGATCCATTGGCCATATATGGTGGTACTCGCCCTCTGCATAGAAATCAGATTGTGCTCCATCTCTCATTACAGTCATAGACTTTTTGAATACGCATCCTAGCTTTGAGAAAATGTTGCCCTAATTCAGGGCAAAACCTTTATATTTAAGGACAACTGGACGTATTGGACCAAAGATGACAGAAACGCGGTTGGGAATTGTCGATGTTTCTCATGCTCTCTCTAGTTTTTGCTCCCAGTTAGAAAAATATTTAGGGACAACCCTTCTGTTCATAAACAAGATGCAGCTTTAAATTTGTGTTATATGGTACCAGTATTATACAAAGCTATTATATGAGCAATTTTCCACCCTTATACCATCCTTCCCCACCCTTTTACCCTCTTCTTATTCCTTACCTCCTGCACCATGCACTTCAATCTTCATTAACCTTTCCATCCCCCAGTTTTCTTTCTTTTTGTGATTGATTTCTAAGTTGACTATTCTAATGCCTTCCTTTGCTGGATCCAATCTCCTATTGGTGAACAATGGCATTATTTGTACTGATCTATGTCTCTTTTGATTTAGTTTGTACAAGAAATTCTTATAATAAAGATCAATAATGAAAAAATAAATAAATCATAAAGTGCAAAATCATAAAGTTCTTAAGAGTGTTGATTAAAGAAAAAGTCAGAATTTCATTAAATCTAACAGAAAAAGTCAAAACAAATAAATAAAGTGCTGTAATAGAAGTCAAAATAAAGTGCAAATAAAGACCAAGGAACTGAACCAAGTGATCTTGTAAGCTCTTCACCACCACCTTATAACTAAAGACTGCTTACCAGACCATCAGACCTCAAATTAAAAGAGGTCCAGCTGCACTTTTAGGGAGAAATTCCTAGATGGATGGATGGATGATCATCTCCTATTCTACTAGGGGCTTAGTGTGGGAATGGGTAGATGAGTGGAAGATTGAACTCCAGCGGAAAGGATGGATGAATGTGAGGTATGCATTTGCTAGCTCTGCCACTGAATGCCACTTACACCATCACTTACATCGATCCACAGTAGCTCATGTCATAATTCATAACACATGTAAAATGAAGATCATTCATGGTGCAGTAAAAGGAACATCATTTATTTCAAATTAGGCGTCTACTAACATAAAATGACCAAAAAACATCATAACATATAAGTTGCATCTAACACCCCCGACGGGCGTGATAATTTCACTGCTGTAGCTCCACCTAATGCCTGTGCCTCAACCTGTAGCTCCAAAATGGATGTCATCACTGGGGTAATGGAGAATAGCAGTGATTGTTAAAATGTAGAGGTGACAGCGGTATGCAGATGTGGTGGTAAAAGTAGGGGCACTGATAAGGCAAGTAAGGCAGCTGGGAAGAATTGAATATTAACAGTGGATAAGATGTTTGGGGATGGGTGGATAAATGTCATTGGTAGGCGGGGAGTTCAGGCAGGCAGGAATAGATAGGTTTAGGGGGTACTATGATAAGTAGGGTATTAGGCATACATTATGCTTGTGCAATTCGTTTCGTAACAAATCGAAATTCGGCCGAATTTTGCATCTTTTGGACATTTGGATGCACCCGCATGTCTAAATAAAAAAATAACAAATTTCAACTAATACAAAAAGAAATTATAGCAGATATAACAAATGAATTTGACATGATTCAATAATTTGATAAAGATCTAATGAAACAAAAGGTCAACTCAAAGTAAATCTTACAGTCCAATCAGCTGATTCATTTTGTGCTGGAGTTTGGATTACTGGCAAAGTGCATTCCTGAGAACTGATTGAGAAGGGTGTTGTATTTGAGCAGAGTAGAAGAGATATTGTCATTGTGTGTGTTAATAGATTCAATAACCAAACAACTTTCCAAACTACGAATCATTATCACGAATCAATATGCATACATAAATATCGAATTTCAACGAATACAAAAGAAATGATAGCAGATACGAATGAATTCGAAAGGATTCGGTAATTCATTAAAGATCTAATGAAACAAAAGGTCAACTCAAAGTAAATCTTATAGTCCAATCAGCTGATTAATTTTGTGCTGGAGGTTGGATTACTGGCAAAGTGCATTCCTGAGAACTGAGTGAGAAGGGTGTTGTATTGTATTTGAGCAGAGGAGAAGAGATATTGTCATTGTGTGTGTTAAAAGATTCAATAAACAAAAGACTTTCCAAACTACGAATCATTATCACAAATATTTATACATACATAAATATTGCATTTAAATGAATACGAACAAAATTATAACACATATAACTAATGAATTTGACACGATTCGAGATTCAGTATAATGAATATCGACACTCTACAGAAATAACAAATTATCTGAAAACTTATTAACGTAACATAAGGAATATAACAGAATGAAATTATGTATTTTACGAATGACAATGAACCGAAACTAAACAAAATTTTCCGTCGTGCACAAGTCTAGCCCTGCAGGGAGACACAATGGTGAGGGCCAGAGGGAGAGGATGGGGATTATGCATGGTGATTGAGGTAGTGCTGGAGGTAGACCAGAAAGTATGATGAGAGCAAAGGGCATTGAGGGATGGTAGTGAGTGTAGGGGGAAGGATGTGGCAAGGGCATGGGGGTGGGCCTGCTTGGATGATCTTGAGAGCAGGTGGTAGGGGTTAGGACAGGTAAGGCATCTGGCGAGAGACAAATATCAGATGGCCAGTGAGGGATGTACAGTATGTCATAGGGGGAGCAAGAATAATTTCAGATGAAAATAGGGAGCAGCTGAGTCTATGTGTCCCACTGATGACCAAGAGCTACCCACTATTCTGCATAGGCAGTTCAGTTTAGTAGACTGCCCAGTCCACCTGGTGAAGCCCATTGCCCAGTCCACCTGGAGCTATGTAGTCAGGGAGGTGGAGTAGAGATGTAGAGATGTGGGGGTGGGATAAAGGGTGCAGGACAGTGCCGAAAGGGTGGGGAGGTATGTGTGGACTGGGATTTGGAGAGTAAAGGTAACTCAAAGTGGACGGAGTATAGGAACAGCTCAGGGTCACACATAGAGGATAAAAACAGAATCACAGTGGCAAAACAGAAATAGAACTTCGTTTTTATATTATTTAAGATAATATGACATAATAATATTGACAACTAGCACATTTTTATCAGTTTAAAAGTTGATGTAAGCACAGTTAAAAATTAGATTAAAAAGTAAATGCATATGGGTATGGCTAATGTCTTTTTCAGATTATCCATACTGCAATGGCGAGTGGAATCACAAAAATATGTCTGTCTGAGTTGGAATCATGCTTTTGGGTCTTTGTAGCCAATACACTACAATATCAAAAGTATTGGGACACCTGCCTTTACACGCACTTGAACTTTAATGGCATCCCAGTCTTAGTCCATAGGGATCAATATTGAGTTCCCCCTCAGCAACAACAGCTTAAAATCTTCTGGGAAAGCTGCCCACAAGGTTTAGGAGTGTGTCTATGGGAATGTTTGACCATTCTCCCAGAAACGCATTTGTGAGGTCAGGCACTGATGTTGGACGAAAAGGCCTGGCCCACTCTAATTAATCCCAAAGGTGTTCTTTGGGGTTGAGATCAGGACTCTCTACATTCAAGTCAACTTCCTCCACCCCCAACTCACTTTTTGTGCACTGGTGCACAGTTATGTTGGAAAAGGAAGAGGCCATCCCTAAACTGTTCTCACAAAGTTGGGAGCATGAAATTGTCCAAAATGTCTTGGTATTCCTGGTATCCCTTCACTGGAACTAAGGGGCCAAGCCCAACCCATGAAAAACAATCCCACACCATAATCCCCCTCCACCAAATGATTTGGACCAGTGCACAAAGCAAGGTCCATTAAGACATGGATAAGCAAGTTTGAGGTAGAGGAACTTGACTGGCTTGCATGCGATAGAACACCTTTGGGATGAATTAGAACGCAGATTAAAAGCCAAGCCTTCTCGACCAACATCAATGACTGACCGCACAAATGCGTTTCTGGAAGAATGGTCAAACCATCCCATAGATACGCACCTAATCCTTGTGGACAGCCTTCCCAGAAGAGTTGAACCTTTTATAGCTGTAAAGGGTGGGCCAACTCAACATTGAACCCTTTGGACTAAGACTGGGATCCCATTAAAGTTCATGTGTGTGTGTAAAGGCAGGGTCCCAATACTCTTGGTAATATAGTGTATGTAATGTTGAATATGATTTTTTCTGAAAAAAACATCTGAAGACACTTGTAACTGCCAGTCTTCTGTGACTAAATTATGTGTAAAGTTCTCTTTCAATGCTTTCAAATGAATGTTTATGTGGACCGATAGGCAACAAACATGTCACTCTTGACGCCATATATACCGCATGAAAGTTTGTAATGCATTTCAAACTGAGGCATGCAGAACCTCTCAAAAGAAATGTGTCCATATAAAAATGATGAAGGTGAAATTATTCAGACAGAGGAGGTAAGGGGACCACAGGGGCATAAAGTGGGAATGAGGCAACGAGACAGAGAGCGAAATAGACACAAACGCGGAAGGAGGGATACAGCGAGCCGAGCGTTGTAGGTAAAAATAAAACATGAGAAAACCCAGGTGGATTTTGGGCAAGCTGTTCTCATCAACTCTGCTACTCCCTCCTGTCACAGCAACTGTCAGACAGGCCCTGCTCGTAATGAAAGGAAAAATATTTTATTCAGATTTATTAATTTGAAAATGAAGCACGCCTGTCGGCAGAGGGACAGCTCCTCTCAATCTGTCATCGTTGAACCACGCGGTGCTGACACGGGGAATCATTCGTCTTGTCTACGCTGACAGGCGGATCTCTCCCTTAGCTCTTCCTGGGGGATCGCCCTGGGATTAAAAAAAAAAAATACGGATAAAACACATTCCGACGCAGAACAGCCTCTTTATTAATGCAAATTACGCGGGGAGGGGAAACAGGATAGCGGCAGAAAAAAAATAAAAAAAATAAGGGAGTGACAATATAAATAAATAATTGCGCCCGCACGCCGCAGAGGTGTTCATGTCCCGGCGTCAGTCCTTTCTCATTTATATCTAGAGATGTTTTGGAGGCTTTAATAAAAGGAGAGAGCTTAATGTGACACTAATGGACAGTTTCTTATTTACAATGATGTTGCTAGCAGCTCTGCATATGAATGAAACGTGTCTGTGCCGCTACTGATGTCACAGCGCTGTGCTTTCTGCTGATGTGTCAAGGGACATCTGGAAATAAAAATGAAAAGGAAAGCTTGTAAAAGTATTGTTACATGGAACCTAATAAATATAAATGTGTGTTTCAAATGAAAGCTTCTTACAGGCCTGTTCTACCATAAACCATATACGTATACGTATTACTTTGTAATAATAACAGTGTCATTACATGTTCTCTCCCGCCTTCAGTGGCGTTCTGGGTAATTTATTATTACAAGCTATACCATATGTCAGTAGCATCATACTAGCTCATTCCACCTAGCTTATTCCAGTCCAAATAAGGAATCTGAGTGATCAATGTGTAATGACATCATTGCACTCAGCACAATTACATCATCAGAGTAACAGTAATTAGTTTGAGCATTAACATTGAGCAGTAAAGAAGAAATAAAATCTAGTACACCCACCTTCCATACTTCAATGCAATTTCAGCAAAGTCTCTCGCTGGGGCCAACATCTTTGCTTAGTCTTCTTCCAGCATCTTCGGCCATCATGATTGGCTAGCCCTGGAAGATGTAAATCCCGTGCATGTGCACGTCGCAGTTAATTTATCCCAGCACAATGGTACTGTATAAAAGTGTACAGGTGTTTCTGTGGGTCGAGGTTGGTGATGGTATGTGAGATGATCCTTACCTTGCAACCATTACATCCCAACACCGTAGCACAGGGGTAGGTAGGCAACCTCGGCACACCAGCTGTGGTGAAACTACAAATCCCATCATGCCTCTGCCTCTAGGGGTCATGCCTATGATTGTCAGGGTCTTGCAGTGTCTTAAGAAACTTGTAGATTCACCACTGTTGGAGGGCCAAGGTTGCTTACCCCTGCAGGACCTGGGCAGACAGGGCATCTTAAGTCTTTGTAAGTGGGGTTTTTAGATTCAACATCCTGATGTTCCTAGGGCTATAGTGTTTAGATCTAATGGGGTCTTGTGGAAATAAGAGGAACTCCCCTATATGACCTATTTAACAATCCTAATACCCAGGTTAAATTACATTAACTTAGTCTTGAAGGAAATTGGTCCACACCTAAAGTAATTTTCAATGTTTTATTTGAACTTGAGGTAAGACAGGTGGACAAAGGAGGTAGAATACCCAAAACTCACACAGTGATCTTACAACTCACTGGCTATAAGGCCACTTTCACACTGAGGCACTTCTAAATTTCCAGTAAAACATTGAGTGCTTTTTAAGAGCTTTTCAGGAGCTTTTGAAGAGCTTTTCAGGAGCTTTTCACAAGCTTTCCATTTATTTCAATGGAGAGGGGCATTTTTCACCGCCCCACCAGCACACTGCCCCAGTGTGAAAGCATTCATTGATTTTAATGGAAATAGGTTTTTGTGAGCTTTTCAAGTGCTTTTTTTAGCGTGAAAGGGGTCTTAGTCACTGGTTGGATCACAGCATCCAGAAGCATTACACGGAATTTCTTCTGGTGCACACTGGCCACAAAACAATATATATATAATAGTATTAAAACAAATATGCCAAAAAAATCGAACCGATTCCGCTAGCAACTCTAAACAGCACAGATGGGAGAATCTTTGGCTGCTGGATATTGTATTCTGACAGCCAAAACCTGCGACTGTCAGTATACCCAAACAGTGGCTATATCTCATTGGATGCAGCCACTGTTCAGCTGACAGTTTCCCTCTTGGCTCCTTCAATTATAGTCAATTGAACAATCGACTTTTGTCAAGCCAGGTGGTGCCAACAGACAAGACACAGCAAGGCAGAAGTTTGCATGGAGGAAGGTAAGAAGCTTTTATTGCAGAGACATAGAAGGTCTCTTCTTCTATTACAGATGTTCTTTCCCTTTAAATCTAAATGTGTTACTAGGACCAACCTTTTATTTTCGCAACCACCCTCGATAGTACTGTTTTATGGGTATGGGCTCTTTATGTTGACAATCATTGCCCATACTATAATCTGTGCTGCTTTATGCCCGTTTTATTATGTATTTTTCCCCTGGACACTGTTATGTCCCAGTTTCCTACTATTGACTCTTTTTGACTATATAATGAAGCCTCTTTTCTTCTATACTTTTGATCTGTATAAACAATAAAGATATATTTTCCTCTAAATATGTCACTAGTATTAGACTTGGCATACAAATTGGAAAGCAGACAGTTGTGTATGAATGATTCATCTTCCCTCACCCACCCAATGTACTAACACAGTGCTGGATTAGCAGATAGGCGGATTAGGCATTAGCCTATGGGCTCCATGCAGTTTAAGGGCTCTATGACAATGGATCAAATTAAAGTGAAGGTAAACCCTCTCCTATACACAGTGAGGTGAACAGTCTCAGGTGATACACAGGGATGAAACTAATCTTCCTAAACAAGTTTTGCATGCATATCTGCTGTCCTCAGCTTTCTATATTCTTTAGAAAGTGAACATTGTGTTAGAATTTTTACTTCATTTTTCAGCAGTGGGAGGGGAGTCTGGGCATACACTGTGTGACAGCTGGAGGAAAGGCACACACCCCCCTTCCACATAGGCAGAGGAAGAAAGAAACATGCCGAGCTGTGCTGTGAATAGACCAGCTCTCTGCTAATCTATTTATAGCAACCTTCCTTGACACTAATTTCAGGCTGCTTTTATCTGCCATGTTGGAGAACTTGTCAGAAGTTATCATGCTGATAACAGAGGAACAGAGCGTCAGAAATACACAGGACTTAGGGCTTTGGAGAGAGTAAACACTACATATATATGTGCCTAGGTCAATTTTCATGAATCAGATTTACATCCACTTTAATATTAATTTGAAAACAGAATGAAGCTTTCTTAAATTGTTTACCAAAGATCTAAAAAAAATGAATCCACTCAGAGAAGTTAAAACTTCACAGTAAAGACTCTATAGAGAAAGTACTATATTAATGTAATGTACACAATAACATCTTAGAGGCTCATCTTCTTTCAGCTGTCAGTCTATCAAAAATGTTGGTTTAATGTACAGTAGTGAATGTCATCTCCATTTGCAATGTTATCCCACTAGGGCACGCACATGGGAATTTTCCAAAAATCTGCCAGGGGGCTCCAAGGTTTCAAATGCCTAGGGGCCTCCATATCGGTTAAAGGTTCACTTTTTAAAAAATAATATTTTTTTAATTATTAATACTTTTATATATATATATATATATATATATATATATATATATATATATATATATATATATATATATATATATATTATTATTATTATTATTATTATTATTTTTGGAAGCCTGTAAAGCATTGCACCAGCAGTCAGCACCATCGATCACTGAAGCAGCCATGTGGGCAGAGTCCCACACGGCCATGCTGATTTCAAAAACTGACAGCTAGTACAGGGGACTCCTCCCCATACTTCTGTCACAGAGAGGGGGGGATTGGGCAGTGGCTGCAGCATTGGGAACATGTTACATGTTCTTTTAATCTTGCACTGTACTAACATGACAACATAGCTCTTCTATCAATTGTTCTTCCTAAGCATAATTTATAGATTCTTAGCAAGCAGTAATTGAACCTTAAAAACAAATCCTCAGTGACATGTGTAGCTGCAGGCACTATGGAGCAATTCATCCTTAAAATTCACAGCATAAGTACTGACGTCTTTAAGTCATTTTTTAAATAAACCCAGCTTAGAAATATTGCCCTTTGGTTCTGGCCTTCTCACAATGCTTACCTAAGCTCTTGCCCACAAATGGCTTACGGCAATGATCATGGTTATGATTTGGGTTCAAGCATATTTCATTTCAACATGCTACCTCCCAAACAAATCCATAATTGAACATATTCATGACCCATAATTTTAATCATAACGGAACAATTTCCTAGACCTTGTTCTCATGCCTCTATACTCAACAACATAATCAGCAGCACCTCTCCTCCCCCTAGATATTCATTAATACTCAAAAAGTAACACTTTAATTATGCTCCATGCTAGTAAAATATTCCTGTTGCTTTTTAGCAGCTGAACTAGAACAAAGCTGGGAGATTGAATCAGCTGGGTGGTTTTGTTCGGAAACCTGTGCTGGTAAAAACACGAGCGTAACAAGGTCTCCATGGACTGAGGAATTAATATTTAATGCAGCTTGTCAGCAAGATCTTATACTTTTCAAAAAATTCTTGTTAACACAGGAGTCCTTTACCCTCCTCTATTTGACGTATTGCTTTCTATACGCTGCTGTTTGCACTGTATTTATTTGCATTACAATAGGAAAGCCACAGATATGGAGCCTGAAAATCAGATGTCTTTCTCACACCTTGCAGAATGTGTTATGAGCTATTTATACCTTACCATGAAGGGAATTGAACAGCCTTCGGTGCGTAGAGTTATCTGCACTTTCTACTCCTGAAGTGCGAGATGTCTACACACATATATCTAACTATATTGTGATATCTACACACTCCCACTTCTCGCTGCGTATTGATACCTACAGCCCAGACTGCTGCTTGGCTGCCATTCTTATTGTACCTGTACATACCTGCTTGTTATGGCTTCTTGAGGCAGGCACTCTTAAAATATTTTATTTTATTTCTGAATAGAAGAAAAATGCTATATTAAAATATCCACACGCTGAATTTTGAAAGGAGGATGCCACTAAAGCTAGTCACAGAAATGTAATTCCCATGGTTGATTTCAGCCATTTTGGGCGAAAATTGTATGTTTGTAGGCACTAGTGGACTGTGACAGCCAGTAGATATTTGTGGGAAAGATCCATCAGAATATTTAATGCTATTGTTGCCTTAATGTAATCTGGGTCCAGGGGTATCTGGCCTTGGACATTTCTTTAACCCCCCTAGCGGTAATCCCGAGTCTGGCTCGGGGTAGGAATATACTGATAGGAGCGGTAACCCCGAGCCAGACTCGGGATGGCTTCGCTCGATGCAGGGGAGGACACAGGGAGAGTTACTCACCTTGTCCCCTGGATCCAGCGATGTCCGCCGCGCTGTGTGATCGAGCCGTCTACTGACGATTCACAGTGCCGAATGCCGCCAAGCTACGTTCCCTGCGGCGTTACGGCTCACGGGAGCGGAGAACGGCGGCAAATTCAAAAAAATAAAAACACACAAAACACACACAGCACACAGCTAATACAGATTACAGTGCTGTATTAAAAAATACACACCCCCTTTGTGCCTAGTGGTTTGTGCAGTGCCCTGCATGCACTTTTATATTATAAATACTGTTTTTTACTGCCTGGAATTTGGAGATTGTCCATAGCAACCAAAAAGTGTCAATTTTTCAGTGTTTTTGGATTTGATTACATTATTGAATAATTTTTATTATTCTTTATTATATTATAAACTTTATCATACCCGGGATGTCTGCTAGACTCTGGTTTGAACAGATTTAAGAGCGTTATTCCTAAGAATTACAGGACTACAAAATAAAAGCCAGATTTTCGTGCAAAATAATTGTACCGCTTTCAGCACCTAATTCCAGACTGAATCATACCGCCAGGGAGGTTAATTTCTACTCACATACAGATATACCCCTAGGAAATTGATATTTATATGACTTTTGACTTTACGTGGTCAGATTGTACCTGCATGTCCAACTTCCCACAATTGTCATTGGCATGCTTAGTTTTATTTCATTTTTTTCAGGATTTTAAACGTTTTATTTAAACACATTTACAGAATAGTAGAAAGAAGTCCAGCGGTGTTCACTTGCACTGGATATTACAATATACATCAAGCATGTCCAGCACATGAAGCAATTCAGAATCTTCCTGGAATGGTGCCTCATTCTCCCTTAGGCCTCACACTCTGAAACACTCCAGCTTCCCTCATGGCTTCAAACTCCTTCACTACATCGTAATTCTTATAGTAGTTGCCATGCCATACGCCCTCTTCCTTGGCTCAGCCACACCAAACTTGTACAGGGCCACAATACTCAGGGAAAAGACGAAGGCTCCAAAAATGTGGACTCTCAACCTCTTCCCCAGAAGGCCTCTCATCTGAGGTTTAGGCAGAAGACCCTGTGACATGATGGCGTTGTTCAGTAAACCTCCACCACAGCTGTGTCCTTCCTCAATGAGACGAGTCTGCAAAATTGTAAATAATTTATATTCTGTATATCCAAACTTTGACGGACCATATATTGGCCAATCTTTGTTAGCAATGTAACCAATCCATTCATCATTAGTAGCCATATATACGAGTTAATACAGAAAGAGAGTTGTCTAGTGTCTACTAAAATAGAAAGGGATAAAACTTTGCAACGCTAGTGACAGAAATTGTCAAGCACGCTTAAAAATCTAACCTCTGAAATCAATTAAAATTAAATTAAAAACATTTAAATGTATTTTTACCTCTAACCATCAGAAGTACCTGAATCTGTCTTAATAATCAACCCCCTGTCATCCCTTAGGCCGCGTACACACGCGGGGACTGTTCGCTCAACTTTGTCCGTCAAACAGTTTCAGCGGACAGTCCGCTCAAAATTAGCATGGACGGACTTACCCACACACGACGAACGAACAGTCTGCTGAAACCGTGCGCGATGACGTGAACGGCACGTACAACGGGACTAGAAAACGACGTCCTATACACTGCAATGCAAACTTCGGCGTGTAAATCCTTTCTGAGCATGCGCGGAACTTAGTTTGACGAACAAGCCTACACACGAGGGAACTGTTCGCTGAAACAATTTCCGAAAAACTTTGTTCAGCAGACTGTCCGCTGAAACTGTCCGCTGAAAGCCCACACACGAGCGGACTGTCCGCCGAAACACTGTTCAGCGGACAAAGTTGAGCGAACAGTCCCCGCGTGTGTACGCGGCCTTACACAACAGCACTCAGAAGAGGGAAGTATAGCAGAGTGAGCAGAGTTAATGATTATTACTTATTAGGGCTCGTTTACACTTGTGGTTGATAAGTGTTTAGTGAGCATTAAAACTCTCCCCCAAACGCAATATGCAAGTTTTTCTTTATTAAAACCACACCACAAACCTCTACAATGGCTGGTTGCTAAGGAGTGGGCCAGAAGGCCGCCCACCGTGTCCTTAAAGAGGAAGTAAACCCTGATGGGTTTACTTCCTCTTTCATTCCCTGCAAAGGCAAAGCATAATGGACTACTATGCATCGCATAGTAGTCCATTATGTGTCACTTATCTGACACAGGAGCCAGCAAAGTCACCGCTGTCCCCTGTAGTCCGGCGCATCCATCTTTTCGGTGGGGTCTCGCAGCCCTGCTGTTGTCATTTGGCAAAGCCGTGATGACGTCACTCCCGTGCATACAGGTAAGCCTTAATCTAGGCTTACCTGTAGGTCAAAGTGTGCTGTAAGGGTTTACAACCACTTTAACAACCGATGAGTCATCAGCAGTCAGCAAGCTTAATCTCTGACAGCTGAAGCATAAAAAAAAAACTGGCGAAAAAATAGCGTGCCCCCTAATTCATACCAGGCCCTTGGGGTCTGGTATGGATTTTGAGGGGAACCCCTCACCAAAATTAAAAAATCGAATGTTGTGAGGCCCCCCCCATAATCAATACCAGCCCCCTAACTAAGCATGCAGCCCGGCAAGTCAGGAGAAGGGAGGAGACGAGCATGCCCCCCCTCCTTATGAACTATACCAGGCCACATGCCCTCAACATGGGGCAACATACCAGGCCACATACCCTCAACATTTTGATGGGGATAAGGGCCTCTTCCTCACAACCTTAGCCAGTGTTTGTGGGGGTCTGTGGGCTGGGGGCTTATCAGGACTAACAAGGGAGCCCCCACATCCTGTTCCACCATGTGAATGAGTGTCAAATAAATAACAGCACACACACAGTTTTTGACAAGTCCTTTATTAAAAATAAAAAAAACAATGTCCCCCTGATATAGAGCCATTGTCAATCATGATGCCCGCCACACTGCCGACCCTGGAAAGAAAAAAATGCTCACATCGAAGGCTGCCACTTGTCTACTTGCTTCGCCACCTGACATTTCTTAAATAGGTAAGGGGCAGGACCAGCCTGCAAAGTCACTATGTGGCCCGCCCCTTGTAATATCATTGACTCGTGCATGCTGGCTGGCCCTGCCCCTTACTTATTTAAGAAATGTCAGGGGGCGAAGCAAGCAGACAGATGGGAGCCTTCGGTGTGAGCAGAGCTCTTTTTTTGGGGGGGGGTTGGTGGTGCAGCAGTGGTTGATGCTACATCAGGGGACATTGTTTTGTTTAATTTTAATAAAAGACTTGTCAAAAACTGTGTGTTCTTATTTCTTTTTGACACTTTTTTGGTGAATATGTAGGGGAACGATACCCCATACTAATTCACATGCGGGGGCCGGGATCTGGGGGCTTCCAGATTCTGATAGGCCCCCTGCCTGCAGACCCCCACAACCACCGACCAGGGTTGTGGTAAAGAGGCCCTTGTCCCTAACAACATGGGGACAATGTGCTTTGGGGTGGGGGGGCAAAGCCATGTTGAGGGCATGTGGCCTAGTATGGTGGGGGGGGCGCTTGCTTGTCCCCTCCCTTTCCTGACCTACTGGCCTGCATGCTCAGATAAGGGCCTTGTATGGATTGGGGAAGGGACTCCATGTTTTTTCACCTATTTTTTTATTGCCGGCAATGCTTGTTTTTACATTTGGCTGTCAGCAAAACCAAGGTCAGAGCAGATGGCATTTTAGTGAGGTTGGGTTATGTGGGTGATCAAATCTAGTGTGTCCAGGAGGTCAGGGATAACAGGCAAAACAGGTAACAAGGACTAGAACTAGTCAGGAATCAGAAATGATTCGGATTTGGAAACTGTTTGGGAACTGATTGGGAAAGAGAAGTACATAGACTGGAACTAGGAGCATTTTAGGACCAGGAATAGTGAAGGATAAAGGATACAATAGATAAGGTACAAGATATCAGGATCACACCCTAGCTGAACGCAATAATGGGCAACTGAAGCATGGAAAGTGTATGCTTTTAAAGGAGTGTAGAGCAATCCGAAGGCAAGCTCTTAGTTGTACCCAAGTGGGCATATGAATAAAACATTGGAACACATTGGAAACAAAGTGTTATTATCATTATTATTACTATTATACAAGATTTATATAGTGCCACCAGTTTGAGAAGGCCAATCAGAAGGCCCTGCTCATTAGAGTGCTGGTGAAAGAACACAGGGATGAGATCTGAAGTGCAGTGAGCCAGACAAGGCTACAGGAAAAATAATAAACACAGAAGAAGGAATAGGCAAATAGTAGGACCCAGGGAAGACAGAAAAAATGTCAGCAAATGTAACAGACTAATACAGAGAGTGGAGCACAGGTAGGTTCCAGACAGTGACACTGTCAGACATCTCAAGTCTCCCACGACTCGCAGGATGCTCCCGCATTTGACGGCGGGCTCACAGACACCCGCGAGTGTGGCACGATCTCCCGGCTGAGCCTGTACTGCCACTCAGCCTGGAGTAATCACAAACAGTGGGTGTCTCCCACTGTGTCATGCAGCTTCAGTCTTAACTGTTCGGCGGCCGTCCACTGTAACAAATTCCCACCTCCTCATCCATGATAGATGGAACACTGATTCAATTTCCTAGCATTGTATCAGTGTTTAGTTGACCGTCTATCATGGATGAGGAGGAGGGGCTTTGCTACAGTGGACGGCCGCCGAACAGTTAAGACGGCAGCTGCATGACACAGCGGGAGACACCCGCTGTGTGTAATCTAGGTACTGGTGAGGCTGCAGATGGTCACTGATGAGGATCCAGATGGGCACAGTGAGGCTGCATTGTTGGCACAGTGAAGCTGCAGATGGGCACTGATGAGGATACAGATGGACATAGTGAGGCTGCATTGTTGGCACAGTGAGGCTGCAGATGGGCACTGATGAGGATACATATGGGCCCAGTGAGGCTTCAGTTGGGCAGTGATGAGGATACAGGTGGACACAGTGAGGCTGCATTGTTGGCACAGTGAGGCTGCATTGATGGACACTGATGAGGATACATATGGACCCAGTGAGGCTTCAGTTGGGCACTGATGAGGCTGCAGATTGGCACAGTGAGGTTGCAGATTGGCACAGTACGGCTGTAGATAGGCACAGTGAGGCTGCATTGTTGGCACTGATGAGGCTGCAGATGAGCACAGTGAGGCTGCAGATTGGCACAGTGAGGGTGCAGATTGGCACAGTACGGCTGTAGCTAGGCACAGTGAGGCTGCATTGTTGGCACGGATGAGGCTGCAGATGAGCACAATTAGGTTGCATTAATGGGCACAGTGAGGCTATGTTGATGGGCACAGTGAGGCTGCATTGATGGGCACTGACAAGGCTGCAGATTGGCACAATACTGCTATAGATAGGCACAGTGAGGCTGCATTGTTGGCACTGGTGAGTCTACAGATGAGCACAATTAGGCTGCATTAATAGGCACAGTGAGGCTGTGTTGATGGGCACAGTGAGGCTGCATTGATGGGCACTGATGAGGCTGAAGATGGGCACAGTGAGGGTGCAGATTGGCACAGTGAGGGTACAGATTGGCAAAGTGAGGCTGCATTGTTAGCATTGATGAGGCTGCAAATGGGCAAAGTGAGTGTGCATTGTTGGTGATAGTACTTTACTATGAATGGTGGTGGGGGGGGGGGGGGGGGGGTGTCGGCACACAAAGTGTGATGTGACCACCTCCCTGAAATTAGTTTTTGCAGGTTGGTATGTCTGCACTGTTGCTAAAATAAATGTTTGAAATAAAATGTTGCCTGCAAATAAGACATGTATGGCTCAACCCTCCCGCTGCCTATGCTGCCATAGTTGAGAAAAACAGCTGACTGCAGAAATTTTAGAATTCAAAAACTTCCAAACATTGGATACCTGGTCTTCCACCGTGTTCTGTGATTTGATCTACCAGATCCTACATCACTGTGGTGTCCTGCAGTGATTTAAAAGCCTACAGAAGAAACCACAAAGTGCTGCACAAGACCAGGAAATAAACACTCCTTGAAGTGTAGGATTACATTTCACTGCTACTGAGATTGGCAGCACATGCAGTGAGAAAATTGGGTAGTAAATGTCTTCTTTGCAGGTAACATTTTTTCTATTATACATTTATTTTAGTAATGGAGTTACTTTAACTCTATAAAAGCGGCATCACCATCCTGGCTGTGATGTCTGGCAGAGAGATATGAATCACAAAGTGGCAGCGTAGATTACAAATCCTTTGACATACAAGATAGTTTACACATTTCAACTGTGTATTTGGCTGTTAGGAGCTTTCAGGAATTAACCCACAGAAATAATGCTAGCAACAGCTTTTGAGCATTTTTTTTTCTGCTTCTAGAAACAAATAGTGTTATCCTTTATGTCCATGCACGCTATTTTAGTCTAGAGGCGTTTTGTAAGCTTGAGGCCGCGTACACACGCGGGGACTGTTCGCCCAACTTTGTCCGCTGAACAGTGTTTCGGCGGACAGTCCGCTCGTGTGTGGGCTGTTTGCTGAAACTGTCCGCTGAACAAGGTTTTTCGGAAATTCCGAAAAACTGTCCGCTGAAACTTTGTTTCAGCGAACAGTCCCCTCGTGTGTAGGCTTGTTCGTCAAACTAAGTTCCGCACATGCTCAGAAAGGATTTACACGCCGAAAGTTATAATGCAGTGTATAGGACGTCGTATTTTTCGTCCCGTCGTACGTGCCGTTCACGTCATCGCGCACGGTTTCAGCAAACTGTTCGTTCGTCGTGTGTGGCCATGTCCGTCCATGCTAATTTTGAGCGGACTGTTTGCTGAAACTGTTTGACGGACAAAGTTGGGCGAACAGTCCCCGCGTGTGTACGCGGCCTCAGTGTTTAGGAGCAGAAGAAAACCTTTTTAGGAACGATTTGCTAGCAGAAAAAAACGCTTAGGCTTGATTGACACTGGTGCGATGCGAGAACCCTGCAAATCCAGTTCGGGTTCCCATGTCGCACCTGAATCTCACAGTGGTTCACACTGAGATCTGCGAACCGCTGGGGGGTGTCAATGTAAAGTTAACGACACCCCCAAATTGGATCGCATGATCTGATCTGATTCCAGCGCAGGCCAAAAAAAGAGTCTTGCACCATTTTGATGCAAATGCGATTTCAGCCATACAATTTGTATGGCTGAAATCTCATTGCACAGACATCGTATGTGATCTTCACAGCAATGTGTTGCGAATCACATGCGATGTCTGGCATCGCACTAGTGTGAACCAGGCCTGAGCACTCATAAACTTTGCTAACAGCTGCTAAGCGCCGGTACCCAGCTGTTAAATTTTTTCTTAGCGAGTGGTCACCGGCATCCTTAACAACCAGTGAATAGCCGGCAAGCCGGGCCCCACATTCTTTACAATGGATCACTCATCAGCTGTCGGCAGGGTTCCCCACTGACAACTGAATGTAAACAAAAGAATACCAGCAATTAAACTTGAGGAAAAAACAGCAAGGCCCCCCCCCAATCAATACTAGGCTCTTCAGGTCTGGTATGGATTTTAAGGGGAACCCTACACCCATTTTTTTTTCACAGCGTCGGGTCTCCACCCAAATTCATACCAGACCCTTAGGTCTGGTATGCATTTTGAGGGGGAACCTCCCCAATTTCTTTTTAAAAATGGCGTACTAAAATCCATAACAGACCCTATCTATGCATGCAGCCCAGGAAAGGGGAAGATGAGTGAGTGTCCCCCCTCTCCTGAACCGTACCAGGCCATATGCCCTCAACATGGCTAGTTGATGACGTCACAAGGGTGGGGGTCACCCAATGATGTCACCGGGTAGCCCTGTCTCTTAGTTTATTTAGCAAGAGGTATGAAGCAGAGTTGGTGCTTATCGTGATTGGCCTTTGCTCTACACCAGGGGACAATTTTTGTTTTTACTAAAGGACTTGTCAAAAACTTTTACCACTTTTTTGGTTAATGAGTAGGGGTACTATGTACCCCTTTCTCATTCACATGTGGGGGGCCAGGATCTGTGGTCCCCCTTGTTAAATGTGGCTTCCAGATTCTTCTAAGCACTCTGCTTGCAGGCCCCCACAACCACCGGCCAGGGTTGTGAGAAAGAGGCCCTTGTCCTCATCAACATAGGAACAAGGTGCTTTTGGCAAGGGCATGTGGCCTGATATGGTTCGGGGGGGGCGTTCACTCTTCCTTCCCTTTTCCTGGCCTGCCGGGCTGCATGCTTGGATAAGGGTCTGGTATGGATTTTGGGGAGGACCCCATGCCGATATTATTTTTATTTTGGAGTGGAGTTCCCCTCAAAATCCATACCAAACCTAAGGGTCTAGTATGGATGTGGGGGGGACTCCATGCTGTTATTGTTTAATTTTTGGAGTGGGGTGCCCCTAAATCAATACCAGACCCAAAGAGGGGAGGACCCACACGCAGTTTTTTTTTTTTTAATGCTGGCGCTCTTTTGTTTGTATCCAGTTGTCAGCAGGGAATCAGTTGACAGCTGATGAGTGATCACTTGTTAAGGATGCAGGCAGCAGCCTGCTCCTTAACAACCCACTATTCACTGCTAAACACCCTCACAAAATCAGAAAAATGCTGGCAAAAAATGCTAATATTGAGCGTTTTTATAAAGTGTTTTTCCGTCATGTTTTTTTCAGCTTCTAGTATGCATGGAGCCTAAATGTAAAAAAAAATGCTCAAATATAGGTAACATGTTGGGGTATATTTGGAATTTGATCGGCTGTCAAAATCAATGAGAAGTCTTGCCATTTATCAGCAGCCTTAGCAAGAGGAAAATTTGTTTTTCTGTATCCTCATCTCCATCTGCCTGCTTACAGTGTAGCCTATCAGGTATATCACCGTGCCAAGCTTCTTTGCAAATATAGGAAATTTCAGAGGCGGGATGAAAAAACCTAAATTTATGTTAATTCTTTGGAATGACGAGAAAAGAAACTAATTTGTATATTTGCTGTTTGCTCTTAATATTATGACATGGAACAGAGAGTTGCCAGCAGACCCAAATTTTCTAGGGCTGTTATGGGTTTTATGACAAAAGGGGCAGACTGTAAATGTGATTTTCTGGTTGCGGTTTAGGTTTTTCATAGTGCAATTTAAATGGATCAAGGGTATGATTTGTTTTGTTCCAACATTGCATTCGATGTTGTTGGCAAATTTGCACTCAGATACCTAACACGGGGGAAGGAAAAGCAGGCTACGTTGTGTATATGTGTGAGAGGCTCTATTTTAGATGATATTTCATCCAAAATTTTAAGCTGGCCAGATGTTTTACAGTGTGATACAGCAACATTGCAATCTCCCTTAGATATGCCAGAATTATGTACTATAGGGCCTACCTAGACAACCCTTTCAGTTTGAATCTAATCAAGTAGGCCAATGCATTATACATTTTTAGTAAATCTAAAGGAAATTACATAATGAGTCATGTGAAGTCAGCTTTACACTCATGTAGAGAGAAGGGGCGGTCTGACCGTTTGGCCACTCGGGCACTGCCCGAGGGCCCCGGCCACTAGGGGGCCCCATCAGGGTTGCCAGCCTCAGTAAAACCAGGGACAGTATGTAAAAAAATCTTTTTTTTTTTTACATATGTCTCTGAAATGCCCCTTACTGACATCCTTTTGGTCTAAAAATCCTGAGATTATAGCTGCCCCACCTCTCCAGTACCTTCTCAGCTAATAGAAACATGTCTGTGTATACTGTGTGTACATGTATGTGTATACTGTGTGATTGTATACTGTGTGTGTGTATACTGTGTGGCCCCATAATATCTGATTGCCTGGGGGCCCCATAATCTCCTATTGCCCGGGGGCCCCATGAGTTGTCAGTCCGCCCCTGGTAGACAGCATGTTTGAGCTTATTTGTGTAGGATGAAGTAGGGTAACATATAATGACTGTAGATGCAGTTAAATTGCACTTATCAATGAGTCTAGCAGCATTTACCATTTTGTTCAATTGTATTCAGTACAGTAAATTGGAATATGATTGATTGCATCATGTTTAAAGTTTTTACATTAAAATTGCTAGTAGGATATTAGGGATTTGCATGTTCTGCCTGCCCAAAAAAACTCCAAATACCAAGTATTTGTTTTATATTTGCACTGTTTGCAGTGCATGCACAGTGCAGTGTACAGCTTTAGTTCACGCACATTATGGCAAGAGCTCCAGAGGCCTCACTAGTTTTCGTTCCACTTTAAGCATTTTGTGCACCATCCATGCATAGCTTCACTGAAGATATGAAAATGTGCTTTGGATCCTCATTTTAGTTTTAGTTTTCTTGTGTAGCACCCCTTTACCCCTGAGTGACTTAGTTGGACCCCCAGGCGACTTGGTAGGTCAGCATTTTAAACTCCAGGGATAAAACCTTGAGTCTTTGTGGGATGGAAGTAATTGGATGCCATTCATTTTGGAACATTTGCTACTTATTATTAAAGTGGTATTAATCCCAAAATCAAAAGTGCAATATATTGCAGTTTACCAATCAATGGATTTGGTGGCTGCATTCATTTTATTTTTATAGACTTCCCCCCCCCCCCTTTGTTTTCACCTGGTGATCTGGCCAGTAACACACCTCTTGTATTACAGTGCATACACTCTAGATGAAGGAGCACAGGGGGCACCTTTGGAAAGAAGCATTGTCAGTTTGGGAGAGGGCAATGTTAAATGTAGTAGCCAATTTAGATACACCAACAAATTGAAGCTAATCTCCAGTTCACACTGGAGTTACACAAGAAGTTACAGTTTTTTCTTCTTTTGGGATAAAGGTTTTTCAATGTCCACAACTTGTACCCAGCTCTCCTGGACACAATTCAGCAGAGTGTGTCTTATCCAGATGCTCCAACAAGGTAGAACAACCTCTTCTAGGCCTCAAAACCAGGCCTCTCATCTTGTAAAGGGGTTTCACAGGCAGCAGCAGTGGAAGGCACCAATTTCCACGGCTGCAATTTTCTCCTGGTAACAACCCAGAAGGCAAGGATAAAAGTCCTTCTGCAAGATCACCCCAAATATGTATATTCTTCCCCAGCATGCACCACTGGCAATTAAACCTTCTAGTTCCTTGCCAGGGTAAAATACATTTTCACAACTCAGTAATATTGTTTCAGCTCAGGTTGACTACAGACTGGCTGCAACACTAAATTTTGAAGTAGGGCCACTCAAGCTTAAAGAAGTGTAGGATTCTAAAAATACAAACATACATACTCAACTTCATGTGCCCTGCCAGCTCAAAGCACGAGAACTGAGCAGTCACATGACAGCTGATTGCTGAGTTCTCAATTCACTATGAGCAGAGAGCGGGTGACTTACTTTGATGAATTCACGTGGGTGTGGTGTAACGTGTGAGTGTAGACATACCGGAGGTGAGAGCGGCGGTATTACGAATTAGGCACTCTTCTTTTATACACGCATCTAATTATGGAAGACATCGAGAGGTAACCCCTACGACTACCATAAAGGAGACACATTTACCTTAGAGATCCATGAGGCGGGAGATCACTAGAGGACCCCTAGAGTCAGGCAGAGACATATGGATCACCAGATTAAAACAACTATTCCCCCACCTAGTGGGATTTTGGTCAAAGGTATTTGATCTTCTGTCCACTCTCTGCGTCTACCTGCAAAGATGCCAAATTGGCCTTACTTCACTGCCCAATCATAGACCTCATCTCCTATCAGCAGAAATTGGCCACCTATTTCTTTATCGACATCAAGCATGCAATAGCTAGGGCCTGGAAAAAGCCTCTAGCCTCAGCAGAGGTAAAGAGCATCTTAACGACTCTCATGATTAATGAGAAGATGACTAGTATCCTCCACGACTCCCATACAAAATTTATCAAAGCGTGGGGCTCATGGTAGACTTACGCTCTTCCAACTTTGCACAGGACCAACCTGGGTCTCTCTAACTGACCTCCTCTGCCCCTGCCTGGGGGAACCTTCTCCTCCCCTATTCTGCACTTATTTTTTCTTTTTCTATTCTGTATTCTCTCGCCTCCCTCTTCACCATCTGGCCCTTTGCCTCTCTTCCCCCCTCCCCCCTTCTTTCTTTTCTTTTTTCCCCTTCCTTTTTGTTCTTATGAATTTGGTTTGAGTTTCATTTTTTGGAAATTTTGTGGATTGCTCCACACCCCAGCCCCTGAGCAGACCCCCTGTGTTGACCTCCGGCGTTGGCCAGAGGGTTATTTTTGTTCGCAGTTCATTCGACAAAACATGTACTAAATGTGTATTTTCATGCTGCATTATGTTATGCTTACTGGTCATATCCCCTGCGTGGGATTATTGCAGCTATATCTTTTTCTTATAATTCAATAAATAATATTGTACCACAAACAACTATTACATGCTGTTACCTTACAGCAGTAAGGTGAGAGGCTAGAGACCACAGAGGTGTCACAATACTGGAAAGACAAGACACCATTTAGCATTCACATACCTTGAAAGGTGAAGGGAAACACAATTACCGAAAGGATCACAGTATATTGCCCTGGTTACTTTCCATGGACTTATTTTCACTATTTCATTTTTATTGCATGTTGATTGCATGCCAGTCAGGATATTGTTGGATGAATTTTAAGTTGCGCACATTTATTTGCACCTGGTTTTGATTATTTACTGCATCTGTATAATGTATATCAGTAACATCAAGTAATACTGGTTATGTGATTGAACTATCCATTTTAAAAAAAAAATTATTTGTGAATTTGCAAACTTTGGGATTTACTGTATATAGTTTATTGTGTGATTTACACTAGGTAGATTATTCAATACACTGATGCACAACAGCAATATTGAATAGCACTTTGGCATGTGACCATATTTTAGCTTTATATATTTATTTGCTTATTTGCACATTACCTCATCATTGTTTACACTTTCTATACCAGCAAAACTGAATTACATAATTTACATGTAGCACTTACCCCCGAAGGAGCGGCTGAATTTTTCTGAGCTTACCAATTACCTCCTCCAGCTCGTATTCGTTGTCTTTGTCTAGGGGTTCCCAGGGTTCATAACCTATTAACTGTAGAGACCGACGCTTGAATTCCTTGTTTGGATTTTTATTTTGCATAAAACGGTTGAACAAACTCAGTCTCTAAGTTGGGAATAGAGGGTATCAGTGTAGAGTTTAGCTCAGGTGCTCGGGACTGCTGACTTCAATAAAGGTCTTTCTCTATGTACACAATCCAGGGAACAGCCGCTCACAACTGGACTCTTGAACTGTTGGATAAATCCTTAAAGCGGGATTCCGCTCTTTTTTTTTTTTTTTCTTACCTGTGTCACAGGTGGGCGAGTGCTACCTTCGATTGGCATCCACGTCCGGCATTTATTTGACCCCCGGCGCGACGAATCTTTTCCTCAGGATGACTTATAAAAACCTGCTCTGGCGTTTTCCATTTTAACTGTGGGCGTCTGAAGCCCACAGGCATTTACTTCCTGGTATATGATGACGTCTGGCTCCCAGCATGCTCCGCTCCATCTTGCACATGCTCAGTGTGCAATAGTGGTAATGGCAGATACAGCTGCCTGCCCACTTTAAAAATGGCAAATTCGTACACGCCCTCGTCACGTGACCGGCGTCCTAACGAAATCTCGCGAGATTTCGCAATTTCATTGTCCCCCATGGATTCTTGGGAAATAGCTTACAAATTTCCCAGGGACCATTGCGAGGACAATAGCCACGCCTACTCCCACGGGAGGACAACCCGGAAGTCAGCTGAAACATCAGAAATAAAAGGTAAGTAAATAATATTTTTTTTTTTCAGGGTTCGTTTAGGTAAGTATGCTATCTGTTGATTTTAATAACATGAAGTTTCATTTTCAGGTACCAAACCACTTTAAGTTTTGGGTTTAGCAGCCAACAGGTAATTCTAGCTTTTCAAAGTCTCTCACACAGACTTGGTTGGAAAGTTGGAAACTTAGTTACAACTGGAAGGGTAGAAGTAGGAACTTTTCTTACTGTACCAGAATCTTTTAGCCGGTCCGGCGATACCGTAAGAATTGTGGATTAAATCAATGTCCATGGCAGCTCAGCTTCCAGGCTCTTACCGAGCAGCCAGCCTTGTGCATGGCTCTCTTAACGAAGAGTCCTCCCCTGGCCGCATGTAGAGTTGCTGGGCCTCTCCAAAACCCAAGACTGCACTGGAACACCTTAGAATGCTCCTTCCAGTTACTGTGCCTCTGAGGCTCGGAAACGGATGGATGCGCACCCCAGGCCATGAGAGCCCCTGGGGGCTGGTCAGGAGGACCAGGACCGTGGAGTCAGCAACGACTTCTGGACCGGAAACCCGAACCACGTGACTTCGGCACCTTAAGTACCCCTTCCCGGATTACACAGTGAGACAAACTCCCATTGATTGGTTCCGAAACAGAGACCAGCACCCAATGCATCCAACCAGACTGTGTTCTATAGCCTCCCACAGGTGTACAACCCCACCTATGACCAGGCAGAACTTCTATACAGCCCAGCCAAAATGATGCCAAAGTACAATTTAGCAAAATTAGTCCCAAAACTCATTACAGTTTTGGGTAAAAACTAAATTTAAACTTATAGGGTGTACTCGTTAGGAGCACCGGCGCTACATACATAATATGTAAAATCACTGTTAACTGCGCAGCACCAATATTTCATTGAATTAACCACCATATTAGCCACGGATAAGCTAATAGGTGCCTGCAGCAATTAACCATACTATGACAATTCATCCTATTTAAAGTGATAGTGCAGGAGTACTTACTATACACCGATTTGTAAGACTGCAATTTTATCCTGCAACAGCCCAGAAGGCAAGGACAAAAGCCCTTCTGCAAGGTCACCCCAAATATGTATATCCTTCCCCAGCTTTCACCACTGGTAAACCTCCTAGTTACTTGCCAGAGTAAAATCATTTTTCACAACTCAGTAATATTGTTGTGGTCCATCTCTCACCCTGCCTAGCCAGGCACACAGTTTTCAATCACCCACAGGCAGAAAACCAGTCCTTGAACTTTGTTTTTGTTTTTTATTGAGGGGTATTAAACTTGAATGGGGTAAGGGAGTATGGGATGCCTACTTTATTGAAGAAGTACACACAGACTAGTTCTCCTTAACACCTGGACACCGGTGCTCCTGCAAATCAGGCAATCAGGTCAGCGCTAGAAACACACAAGCACACACTGCCATCTTGCATCTTGCTCCTCTGCTCCATGGTGTCTGCTAGCAGGAAATGCATGGTTTCCTCTAGGGTGTGGCACTGCCCCCTCGCTCCCAGACAGGCTGGCATCTGTGAAACTGATAGGCAGGCATCTCCCATGGCATGCTGCTGTAACCCCTTGTCAGACGAACTGAAGTTTGCAGGCACACTGGAACTAGCAGGTCTTGTCCAGTCATGTCGCTCGGCACCAACTGTGCCTGAGCAACTGAGAGCAGATGATCGCTGACTTTTCTGATCATTGTCTGTAGCAACAATAAAGGGACAGTTTAGGGAGATGCAGATCCTCCTTAAGCAGACTCCATTTTGGAAACAGCAGTCATCTTAGGAGATTCTGGTATCCACCATTTTAAGTCGGCAGCCATTTTGAGAAGGGTAATTATATTATATTGATTCTACCTTATATCCATTTGTTTTTGTTTAAAAATATGGATTATTGATTATTATTTGATAGTTAGATAACTATTTCCCTCTAGGCAATAACCAATTCTTAGATTTTTCATTAGCTTCATTTTTGTATTACAATTTTTGTCATTTTTCTTTACGTTGACGTTATATAGCGGACATCTGTTTTATTTCACACTGTTTATCACTTACTCACCTAAGTAACGAATTAATTCATGAAATGTAGACGTTTTGTCTAATCGTCATAAAAATATATACACAGTTATGGACTCTACAGGGAAGTTTAATCATTTTTGTGTCATTTAAAAATACAGCACTACCATTAGCGGGTGTTTCAATTATTTTTCTTTATTTTATGTAAAATGTTTTTCTGTCAACCAATATGTATTACTATTTTGTATGAATACATGTGTGGTGAATACATCTCCTTGTCAGGAACCATGAATCAGACTTAGACAAAAGTGCAGTAAAAATCACACTTTTTAATAAAATGGTAAAATGGTATGTCAAAACATAGCCAGAGTTCGGTAACCAGAGTGGGTAGTTGGAACAAGCCAGTAAAACAGGAATCCAGAGATCAGTGTATCAGAGGGAGTAAACAGGATCAGGAACCAGAAGGGAAGTCAGTCTGGCAAAAGTCTTTAACAGGAAAACACAGCAGAATGTATCCAGATATGTTGACCAGGCGAAGGCACAGGACAGCTGATCCAATCAGTTTAAATAGCCAACAGGGCTAGCTGACAAGCAGAATATGAAGACTAGGTGAGTCACTGTGGAATAAAGAGTACTGGCAATAAACCGACAGCTGAGCACAGACCTCTGAGAAGGAGCCCTGACACTCCTATTTTTAGCCAGTGTTCATATTGACTGATCCTGTATCTTAAAAATATTATAGTTTAAAAATGACTCATTCATAATTATCGTGCGATTAATTATTCTCAAAAGCACAACAAAGCCATGAAGAATTAAAGCAGTTCTGAAGGCAAAAAGGGACCCAACCTGATACTAGCCAGGTGTACCTGATAAAGTGGCCGGTGACTGTATATATTAGCTATAATATATAATATAATATATTAGCTATAAATATCTGGGCACATACTCTTCAACTATAGCCATGACTATTCCAATTTAAACTCAAGCAATGTGATTTTGTTACAGAGATGAAAAATAACCACTTTCCCAGTCCTTGGTAAGGTGGTTAATAGATCAGTAGAGGATTGCTGAACGAGCGTCATTAAGATACAGCATTTATTGAATACACATTAAAACTAACGTTTCTCAGTTACTTAGTAGCTCTGTTCACAATGGATCTTTGTAGCCTGGACATGCTGAGTCGACTAGGGCTCTTAACACAGCTGCACTCAGGATAGATTGGTTTCTGTTCTAGAGAAGTTCTTCTGGCACCATTACCTGGATCTAAATAAAATGTATAATTTCTTGTTTTCTCCATCCATATTAAGGTCTATTCACTCAAACCTCCCAGGCAAAATCTTAGAGCAATCTTCAGATCCTTTCGGTGATGGATGATTGGGCAGCCACATAATTTGACAGAAAGAAATAAGCTAACTGGGCCATCTGACACTGTCTCCTATTCTTATATTTAATTTAAACTTTAAAGTGGACCTGCCATCATCAATTTACATATTCTGATTCAATAGTACATAAAAATCATTGGTGTAGGGCAGGCTAACCATTTCCAGCAGTGCTTACATTTTCCTTTTTGCTTTGGTACTTTTTTTTTGTTTACATCTCAAATGTGAAAGAAAATTAAACCATATTTACTGGATGTTCTGTTTAAAACGGAACCAAATGCTAAAAAGGAAAAGATCTATATTTTAAACCAGATATTGAACAAATTTAAACCTACGCCCGAAGGTCACAAATGTGCTTCATTACACTGATTGTTGTGTAATCTGAGGCCCCAGCTAAATGCAGATAAAACAAAAGGGGAAATACGTTTGTTCTCTGCGCTGTTGAAAAATCTGCAGTTTTCCCAAAGTTAGGTATCTCCTACACTAATGTATGTTTTTAACGACCCCCTAAAAACGTAAAGTGTTAGGCCCCTTTCACACATGCGGACAGTATGTCCGTATTTCATCCATCCGTTTGCGGATGAAATACGGACATACATGCATCCCTATGGAATAGCGGGTGTCTGCGGATAAACATCTGCAAACACCCACTATCGTCCGCCTCCGCTATTGTTCGATTCTGCAGATGGAGGAAAATCCTATTTTTCTATCCGTCTGCAGAGCGGATCGGATGAACACGGACAGACGGTCCATGCTCATCCGATCCCCATAGAGGAGAGCGGAGAGCTGACAGGGTGGTCCCTGCACAGTGTGCAGAGACCGCCCTGTCCGCCGCCGGCTCAGTGGGGAGAATGGAGCGATCCCCGCTGAGCAAGCGGATCATCACGGGGCGGATCATTACTGATCCGTCCCGTGTGAAAGGGGCCTTAATGTAAAAATGTATATTTATTTTGCATACCTTAAAGTTGTTGTAAACTGCAGACATGAATATGAACAGAGCATGTCCCTCTTTAGTGTGTACTAAGTGTCAGAATTGAGAGCACTAAGTGTCTGCTGCCTCATTCCTCTGCTATAAGCATGAATCACTTCTGACAAGTTTTCCTGACACCAAGAGAACAAAGGTGACAGGGGAGGGATCTTCAGCTGATTGGCAACTCTAGCTCTGTTACTGTGTGAAGGGGGTGTGTTACTTTCTTCCAATCAGCTCTCAGAGCTCTCCACTTGCCAAACGTCTAACTGGGAATGTACGTCATGATTTTGACATTAAATACCCTTGTTATGGCAGCAGCTAGCTGCCATAACCCCAGTATATTTTTTTCCCTTAGTTGCCTGGCTTTCAGATAAAAGTGATCACATCAGTGATTCCCCATAAGATCACTTTTATAGGCGGTGGGAGAGGTGTCCCTTCCTGCCACTTCCCGGACATTTCCGAGCTTACTGGAGCCGTTGGTAAGCTCGGAACTGATCTGATGTGGCTGATGGCTGGGCAGGAAGTCAAGTGATAGCCCCCACTTGACTCTATGCCCTTGAAGGACGGGAGCAACCTCCGAGGTCATTTCCTGTTCTCAAGCTTAAAGTGGTTATTAAGCTACGTTATCTACTTTATCCCATCCTGTCTGTTGAATAATCCTATGTGCCCCTGGGTCTGTGTTTTATTAAAATAAGCCACTCTTTACCATATCTCAGAACAGCAATCGCCACTGATGTGACTTCTCCTCTCCCCGTCTGACAGCTGCAGCGGGCAGGTAGAGGAATCCCTTCTGACGTCAGTCGGGTGGAGAGGAGGAGATAGGTGGCAGGTCACGTGAGCAGCAATCAGTGCTCTGAGATATGGTAAAGAATGGATTATTTTAATAAAACACAGACACAGGGGCACATAGGATTATTTAACAGACAGGATGATTGAAAACATTAAATTAAATTTCAACAGCAGGAGGGGAGGGAGCTGGCACTGACACAGGAGAAGACAGGCAAGGAGGGAGGGGTGAGGAGGACAGATGCCCACAGCTGCGGATGATGGAGGCTAGGGATGAGCTTCGTGTTCGAGTCGAACGTACGTTCGACGCGAACATTGGCTGTTCGGCCGTTCGGCGAATTCCGAACGTTTGGGCCGTTCGTGTCAAAATTCGAGTGACGCGCGCGCGGACCACAATGCACTGCGGTGGCGCAGTGCATTGCTGCCCCATGATTGGCCAAGCATGCACTGTGACCCCGCATGCTTGGCCAATCGCAGCGCCGGCAGCGAGGAGAGCCATGATTGGCCACAGGCATCCTGCCTGTGGCCAATCATAGCTCAGGCTGTGTAGTGCACGCCCCACACTATATAAGGCCGCCTTTGAGGCGGCTTCGTGTAGTGTGTTACTTAGCATCTGAAGCAGTGGGTGTTCTGTGTACCTTCAACACAGTACACACCAATCGTTTTTGGCTGATTTCCTATCTTGCTGCTGTGTAGTGGTTGTTGTCTGTGCCCTGACTGCAGTATACACCACTATATTCACCTCACCTATATAGCTAGTGATCTAGCTTTAACCACTTAACAACTGCCCATTGCCGATTAACGGCTTCAGGGCGGTTGTTTAACTCTGAGAGGCCGTTAATTAACGGCCTCCCAGAATTCTGCTCTCGCGTGCCCTGAGGTGTGCGCACTCGAGAGCATCCGTGACCGCCGGGTCGCATCACAGATCACGGTAAACGGCCGCTCATAGCGGCCGTTTACCACGTGATTGCTCCGTCAAATGACGGAGTGATCACTTGGAAACAAACCGGCGTCATGTTATGACGCCTGTTCCTCCCTCCCCTCTCTGTACCGATCGGTACAGCGGAGGGGAAAGAGATCGGTGTCAGCAGTGATGTGGGCTGCATCTGCAGTGCCCACATCGCTGCTCACCGAATTTAACCCCTCAATTCCCTGCCAATACTCTGCAATACCAGTGCATACTCTGCAGTACCCTGCCATTACTCTGCAGTACCCCGCCATTACTCTGCAGTGCAGTACCCTGCCATTACTCTGCAGTGCAGTACCCTGCCATTACTCTGCAGTAACCCCCATTACTCTGCAGTACCCCCCAATACTCTGCAGTACCCGCCATTACTCTGCAGTACCCGCCATTACTCTGCAGTACCCCCAATACTCTGCAGTACCCTGCCATTACTCTGCAGTGCAGTACCCTGCCATTACTCTGCAGTACCCCCAATACTCTGCAGTACCCTGCCATTACTCTGCAGTACCCCCAATACTCTGCAGTACCCTGCCATTACTCTGCAGTGCAGTACCCTGCCATTACTCTGCAGTACCCCCAATACTCTGCAGTACCCTGCCATTACTCTGTAGTACCCCCCAATACTCTGCAGTACCCTGCTATTACTCTGTAGTACCCCGCCAATACTCTGTAATACCCTGCCATAAATTGCCATACCCAGCCATACTCAGAGATACCCAGCCATACTCGGTGATACCCTGAAATACCCAGCCATAGACGCCCCCCACCCCTCACCGCCCTCCGGTGCTTCTACCAACTCGCCAGTACGATCAAAGCCAGAATCTTTTTTTTATTTTTTATTTCAGGCTTCCCAGCCTAGAGGTGAGATGTGGGGTCATATTGACCCCCCAGATTTCACTGTAAAGAGGACCTGTCACCCCATATTCCTATTACAAGGGATGTTTACATTTCTTGTAATAGGAATAAAAGTGATCAAAAATATATTTTTGGGGAAAAAAATGTCAAACTAACATAAATAAAGTAAAATGAACAATAAAAAAATAAAATTAAAATTAAAGCGCCCATGTCCCCATGTGCTCGCATGTGCCACACATGTGAGGTATCGCCGAGAATGTTAGAGCGAGAGCAATAATTCTAGTCCTAGACCTCCTCTGCAACTCAAAACATGAAACCAGTAAAAAAAAAAATTAAAGCGTCGCCTAAGGGGATTTTTTAAGTAGCGACGTTTGGCGCCATTCCACGGGCATGTGCAATTTTGAAGAGTGACATGTTTGATATCTATTTACTCAGCATAACTTCATCTTTCACTTTATGCAAACATTGGGCTAACAAGTGGTTAATAATAGAGCTTGCAGTCAGTAGTGTCAGGAGATAGTGCGTGCTGTCTGCGTGCTCTGTACCCAGTACATACCGCCAGTGGCGTAACTAGAACCTTCAGGGCCCCGATGCAAGAAACCATGAAGGGCCCCCCCTGAACCCCAGCCAGGGCCCTTCCCTCTGAGTCCGGCGGTGGAACTCCAGGGCGTGGTCACAGGTATGACCTTTGTGAGCCCTGTAGTTCCACCACTGGTATCAGTAGTTTTTTTTAATTTTTAGATGCCCCATTGGGGGACTGTCCCTAGGCAGGATGGGGTCCCCGTCCCCAGAAGAGATGAGGTCCTTTTCTCCAGGGCAGATGAAGGTGGGGGTCCCTGTCCCCAGGGGGAGATGGAGGGGGTATGTAATCGTGTGTGGGGGATGGGGTCCTCTCACTCACCATGACCAAGCTGTAGGCCGCGCACTCATCCATGTTGGCCTGGGCTCCATCCAGTGTGCTGGACGGGTGATCAGCATATCTTCCAGAAAGAAACTCTGGCTGGGGAGAACAGACATTGGAATGTGCGGCAATGCATGGAGCAGGAGAGGGGTACTCTGAGGAGCCGGCCGAGGACACAGGTCACATGGGGAATGCACAACTAAAGAGCAGCCAGTGCGATAGTTGAGCATGGAGCTCTGCTAGTCACCCTCCACCTCCAGCCACCCATGTGCATGGTGCACTGGTACCCTTAGCTGCCTATGCTGCTGCTGGCCATATGTAGAGGGGGCTGCATGGGCCCCCTGCATCACAGGGCCCGGTTGCAGTCGCGACTGCTGCACCCCCTATAGTTACGCCCCTGCATACCGCTATAATATAGGGCAGGCCCCTACTTTCAAACATCCAACTTACAAACATCTCCTACTTGCAAACGCAAGGAGACAGCAGCAAGTGAGATGAAAAAAGATGGACGACAAAACAAATTATACAGGGGTGATAACCCTTCCCTATGTTTTCCAAAAAGCTTAAAGATTTTTTGACTGGAGCTACACTTTAAAAATGTACCGGTTGAAAATGACAAACAGATTCAACTTAACACAACAAACCTACACAGTCCCTGTCTTGTTTGCACCGCCTGTATACTGCTGTTCTGAGTATATAGGGCCTGGGGGCCACACGCATTTCCTTTTTTTAATATGGGTACGGGGTTCCCCTTAATATGCGTACAAGACCCAAATAGGCTGGTAATGGGCAGGGAGGGCTACCCATGCCATGTTTCTCAATGATTTTCAACCATATTGCAGGAACCAGATATAACATTAAAACCGCAAGCAGTTTTAAATGGTGTTATTTCCGTTTAATGTCATTTTGTGCAGGGACTGTTCTAAACACGGGAAACACGTGGCACTTCACAGGCATACTACAGACACCCCCCAGGCACCATATTTAAAGGAATATTTCACTTTTTTTTTTTCACTTTAATCGTCATTAAAATCAGTGCTCCCGCCAAAACGGCAGTTTTTAAAACTTTTTTTTGCAGTGACCCATGTCCCCTGAGGCAGGAGGCAGGTCCCCAAACCCTTTTTAGGACACTATCTTGCATATTAGCCGTTAAAATTAGCACTTTCCAATTCGAACGTTCGAGTCCCATAGACTTCAATGGGGTTCTAACGTTCGTACCGAACGCGGGGGTCGTTCGCAAGTTCTGGTGCGAACCGAACCGGGGGGTGTTCGGCTCATCCCTAATGGAGGCACATAAGCTGACCATGTTGTCAGTGCTCAGCAGCCATGATACACTGCGGTCAGTTTACAAAGGGGAGGACATAACCAGGCAGGATCAGCCAGGTTTTTTAGGTGATAGAATGGGCCAAAATAATACAGTAGAAGAACTGTGATGTATAACATGCTTTAAGGCAGGGGTAGGCAACCTCAGCCCTCCAGCTGTGGTGAAACTACGAATCCCATCATGCCTCTGCCTCTAGGAGTCATGCCTGTGAGTGTTAGCGTCTTGCAATGTCTCATGGGACTTGTAGTTTCAAAACAGCTGTAGGGCCAAGGTTGCCTACCCTTGCTTTAAGGGAACAGGATCCATATTTTTTTAGGTTAACAAATGCTTTAAAGACATGATTTTTTTTTTTTTTTTAAGTCAAAGTGGAAAAAAAAATGTTTCTTTTGCTCTTCCCCAAATAGTCTTTTTGACCTCAGCTCTCTTAATAAAGAGGACCTGTCGTGCTTATTTCTATTACAAGTGATGCTTATATTCCTTGTAATAGTAATAAAAGTGATAAAATCAATAGGAATAGTGTAAAAATAAAAAGTAAATTAAATAATAAAAAAATGTAAAAAATGTAAAGCGCCCCATCTCTCCATAAGCCGAGATATAGCTGCAGTCATCTGAACAGGACCAATAATTCCAACACAGGACCTCCTCTGTAACTCTAAACAGGTAACCTGTAAAATGTTTTAAACTGTTGATTTTTAAGTACCATAGTTTGTCGCCATTCCAGGAGTATGCGCAATTCTAAAGCATGACATGTTAGGTATCTATTTATTCGATGTAACATCATCTTTTGCATTATTCAAAAGAATCGGGCTTACTTTACTGTTTTGTTTATTTCATTAATTAAAGTATTTTTTGCAAAAAAAATTGCTTTGCAAATACAGTGTGACATAAAATATTGCAATGGCTGCCACTTAATTCTCTGCTAAAACAAAATATATAATGTTTGTGGGTTCTAAGTAGTTTTCTAGCAAAAAATTGATTTTTACTTGTAACCAACAAATGTCAGGAAAAAGGCCTGGTCTTTAAGTGGTTAATGAGTGTTACTAAACCCAGGACCCTGCATTACATGGAAATGCAATAGTTTTAGTAAATATAAACTGCTAAATAGCTTCTCTCATGACCAGTTAGAGCAGTCATGTGACTTCTATCAGTGTCTGTTTAACCACTTGCCAACCACGCTATAGCTGAATGACGACTACAGCATGGCCGGCTAGTTCAGGGGTCTATTGGGGTCCTTCCGT
Source organism: Lithobates pipiens (assembly GCF_037356315.1). Lineage (NCBI taxonomy): Eukaryota > Metazoa > Chordata > Amphibia > Anura > Ranidae > Lithobates > Lithobates pipiens. Next base: position 252,824,142 of record NW_027507785.1, read on the forward strand.
GCACCTGCTTCTTGCGCACCCTCTGTAGAGTACACCTGGAATTGTCCATGATGGCTGAGTCTGCAGGACCCATCGCATCACGGATCAGGCCAATCACAGCAGCCCTTTACCATGTGATTGCTCCGTCCAATGACGGAGCGATCACTTTGTCAACAAACCGGCATCATGTCTGGTTCAGCTCTCTCCTCACACCAATACAGCATATGTGGACAGGGGGGACACACGGTGCAGCAGTTTGAGATGGCTGCATTTAGTGCACCCTACAGTGCCATCAGAGTGCCCATCAGTGCCATTAGATTGCCACCAGAGTTCCATCAGAGTGCCCCTCTATGTTATAAGAGTGCCCAGCAATGCCACATTTTTGCCATCAGAGTGCTCATCAGTGCCATCAGAGTTCCATCAGTGCCATCAGAGTGTCCCTCAGTGCCATCACTATGCTACATCAGTGCCATCAGAGTGCCCATCAGTGCCCCTGCAGTGCCATCAGTGCCAAATCAGTGCCATTACAGTGCCCATCATTGCCATCAGAGTTCCATCAGAGTGCCCCTCTGTGTCATCAGAGTGCCCATCAATGCCACATTTTTGCCATCAGAGTGCTCATCAGTGCCATCAGAGTGCCATCAGTGCCGTCAGAGTGCCCCTCAGTGGCATCACTATGCTACATCAGTGCCATCAGAGTGCCCATCAGAGCCCCTGCAGTACCATCAGTGCCAAATCAGTGCCTTTACAGTGCCCATCATTGCCACCAGAGTTCCATCAGAGTGCCCCTCTGTGTCATCAGAGTGCCCATCAATGCCACATTTTTGCCATCAGAGTGCTCATCAGTGCCATCAGAGTGCCATAAGAGTGCCATCAGTGCCATCAGAGTGCCCCTCAGTGCCATCACTATGCTACATCGGTGCCATCAGAGTGCCCATCAGTGCCCCTACAGTGCCACCAGTGCCACATCAGTGCCATTACAGTGCCTTATTAGTGCTCATCAGTGCCCATCAGTGGATCCTCATCAGTGCCTGCCAGTGCCGTAAAATGTGTAAAAAATGCGTAAAAAATGCGTAAAAAATGCATTTTCATTTTCTTTCTACGTTTTCCAAAAACTTGTGGAAATTTGTTCAAAAGACTAATTATGCCTCATAGAATATACATTGGGGTGTTTTCTTTCCAAAATGGGGTCATTTTGTGGGCATTTCCATTAGCTTGGTGCTCCAGGGTCTTCAAAAGAATAATAGGTATTCAAGAAATTTGATGTGTAATTTATGCTCCTAGAATGCCTGGAGCTGCTACTTGGATGTTGGGCCTCTGTATGTGGCATCACCATACTCAGGAGGAGTGTCAGAATGTGTTTTGGGGTGTAATTGCAAGTATGCATATGTGTATATATATATATATATATATATATATATATATATATATATATATATATATATATGAGAAAAATTACTTGTTAATATGACAATTTTGTGAAAAGAAATCTTAGTTTTGCAAAAAATTTTGGTAAAAAATTACAGCTTAAAAAACTCACCATGCCTCTTACTAAATACCTTGGAATGTCTACTTTCCAAAAAGGGGTCATTTGGGGGTATTTGTACTTTTCCTAGCTTGTTAGTGTCTCAAGAAATTAGATCAATTTTCTTAATGATTGGCACCATAGCTTGTAGACTCTATAACCTTCACAAAGACCAAATAATATACACTGATTTGAGTTATTTTTACCAAACATATATAGCAGTATAACTTTTGGCCAAAATGTATGTAGAAAAATTACTAATTTGCAAAATTTTATAACAAAAGCGAAGAAAAATGCATGTTTTACAAAATTTTGGGGCTTTTTTTATTTGTAGTGCAAAAAAATAAAAAAACTCAGTGGTGATTAAATACCACCAAAAGAAAGCTCTATTGGTGTGAAAAAAGGACAAACATGTCATACGGGTAATTGCCATTCAAAGCGTGAGAGCACTGAAAGCTGAAAACTGGCCTGGTTAGGAAGGGGGTATAAGTGCCCAGTGGGCAAGTGATAAAGTTTGTTGGAGGAGTAGTTTTAATTCTACTCTGACTGTCCTATGAGGCTGCAGGACCCCTGACCCTCTGTCTGGACAGTGCTGATTGGCCCTCTGCTGAATACATGCACTCTTTCCAGAATTAAAAAAATTCTAGCAATACACATCAAAATGAATGTGTGCAGCTTGTCCCCAAGGTTCTGTTCTATCAGGAGATGGTTTGGGGATTGTGGAAGAATGGAAGGATCAGACAAGATCAAATAGCCTTTTTAGGTTCCACAGTGAGTATAAAAGCATACTTTACTGCATAAACAAACTGTTGTAGATTTAATAACACTTTAGGCAAAGATAAAATGCATGAGCTCCAATGACTTTTTAAGAGAAAAAAGTTGGACTTCTATCACAGAAGGGAGGAACTGTATGAAGAGGCTGAAAATCTTATAGAACATTTTGATTAATATAGCACAATTAGTCCTTGGAACTAAACTTTTTCAGTAAGCCTGCTTGAAGAGAGAATCGCAGTATTGAGGATCACATTGATGTGTCTTTTAACACACTGATTTCACCTAACATGTGGATTAAAGTGGGATCTTCTTACAATTTTAACTCATTTTATATTTTTTGCATCATATTGTGGAAGGTTTATGGTTAGTGGGTGATGATCTGTTTGCACCAGGCTCTGCAGTGAAATCAATGAATGAATTTGATATTTTATCCACTCATACTGGTTGAAGAGAAACTTGCAAAACGTGATACATAACCCCTATCTGTTCCTGACATGAGGCAAGGTCAAAACGCAAGTCTTTAGAAAGGAGACAGCAAGGAACACCATGAAAAAAGCAGACTTGACAAGATGAAGATAAATGGAAGAAAAAAAGTGTATAATGTATTTAGTAGGGAAAGCATATATCTGACATTGCATAAAATGTCATAAAGCACCCCCCCCCCCCCCCCAAAAAAAAAAAAAACCTTCCGAATTTGTTTTCGATATAGCTTTGTTTCTGTTTTTTTCGATGTAGCTTTGTTTCTTTATTAAAACTTTTCTAATAGACAAATTCTGCCAGGCACTCATTCTTCTGCCAGCTGCCTACCACATCACAGCCCAAGTCGGGGCTAATCTTTAATGGGAGGTGAGATGTAACGCTGCCCATAGACGGGCCAGTAGGCTGATCGATAAAAGATGAATGGATTCCCCCATCCACCCAAGCAAGGTGAATGGAGGAATTCTCCCCGCTGTGCTATTGTGTTCTGAGAGCAGGAATTACATCACTGCCAGAATACACCAATCACCAATTGGCTGCAACCATTGATCTAATTGTAGTGCTTACCCTGTAAAGACCGCTAGTTTGCCTCAGGTTATTTTCCCAAATAGGTGAATAGAATAATGGAAAGCACTGGGGCACCATTAGAAATTTCCAAGGCCAGGCAAGCACTAATATGGAAAGTGAAAAAGTTATAAATAAGCACAGCGCTAATATACTGTCTTATGCCCTGTACACACGGTCGGACATTCTGACGACAAAACCCGTCGGATTTTTTCAGACGGATTTTGGCCCAAATTTTTCTTGCATACACGCGGTTGCACAAAGTTGTCAGAAAATCCGATCGTTCTGAATGCAGTGACGATGAACACGTATGACGGGACTATAAAGAGGGCAATAGCCAATAGCTTTTGTCTCATAGTTTATTCTGAGCATGCGTGGCACTTTGTCAGACGGAATTGTCTACACACGATTGGAATTTAAACAATCACATTTTCGGTCGGAAAGTCCGACCGTGTGTACAGGGCATTAGAATAAACCAAGACTGAATATTTGTGCATGGTGTACACTGTATGTGAACCCCTTGGATGGTGGAAAAAACCTGTGATGGGATAAATGTGATTACATACAAATTAAATGTACCCAATATACAAGGGTAATTGCTGAAAACAAATCTTAAAGGGACAAGGCACTCAATATAATACTTGGAGTGACATATCTCTAACCACTTTCAGACCGGACCATTTTGCTGGTAAATGACCAGAGGTCTTTTTACACTTTGGCACTGCGCTGCTTTAACTGGTAATTGCGCGGTCATGCAATGTTGTACCCAAACAAAATTTGCGTCCTTTTCTTCCCACAAATAGAGCTTTCTTTTGATGGTATTTGATTGCCTCTGCGATTTTTATTTTTTGCGATATAAACGTAAAAAGACCGCAAATTTTGAAAAAAAATGATATTTTCTACTTTTTGTTATTAGAAAAATCCAATAAACTCAATTTTAGTCATACATTTAGGCCAAAATGTATTCAGCCACATGTCTTTGGTAAAAAAAAAGTCAATAATTGTATATTTATTGGTTTGCGCAAAAGTTGTCACATCTACAAACTAAGGTACGTTTTCTGGAATTTACGCAGCTTTTAGTTTACGACTGCCTATCTCATTTCTTGAGGTGCTAAAATGGCAGGGCAGTACAAAACCCCCCCAAATGACCCCATTTTGGAAAGTAGACCCCCTAAGGAAATTGATAAGAGGCATGTTGAGCCCATTGAATATTTTATTTTTTTGCCTCAAGCGATTGAATAATGACAAAAAAAAAAATTTTTTTTTTTTTTTACACAAAGTTGTCACTAAATGATATATTGCTCACACATGCTATGGGCGTATGTGAAATGACACCCCAAAATAAATTCTGCTGCTTCTCCTGAGTATGGGGATACCACATATGTGGGACTTTTTGGGAGCCTAGCCGCGTACGGGGCCCCGAAAACCAAGCACCGCCTTCAGGCTTTCTAAGGGCGTAAATTTTTGAGTTCACTTCTCACTACCTATTACAGTTTTGAAGGCCATAAAATGCCAAGATGGCACAAAACCCCCACAAATGACCCCATTTTAGAAAGTAGACACCCCAAGCTATTTGCTGAGAGGCATGTTGAGTTCATGGAATATTTTATATTTTGCCACAAGTTGCGGGAAAATTACAAACTTTTTTTTTTTTATTTTTTTTTTAACAAAGTTGTCACTAAATGATATATTGCTCATGCATGCCATGGGCATATGTGAAATGACACCCCAAAATAAATTCTGCTGCTTCTCCTGAGTACGGGGATACCACATATGTGGGACTTTTTGGGAGCCTAGCCGCGTACGGGGCCCCGAAAACCAAGCACCGCCTTCAGGCTTTCTAAGGGCGTAATTTTTTGATTTCACTCCTCACTACCTATTACAGTTTTGAAGGCCATAAAATGCCAAGATGGCACAAAACCCCCACAAATGACCCCATTTTAGAAAGTAGACACCCCAAGCTATTTGCTGAGAGGCATGTTGAGTCCATGGAATATTTTATATTTTGCCACAAGTTGCGGGAAAATTACAAACTTTTTTTTTTTTTTTTTTTTTTTCACAAAGTTGTCACTAAATGATATATTGCTCACGCATGCCATGGGCATATGTGAAATGACACCCCAAAATAAATTCTGCTGCTTCTCCTGAGTATGGGGATACCACATATGTGGGACTTTTTGGGAGCCTAGCCGCGTACGGGGCCCCGAAAACCAAGCACCGCCTTCAGGCTTTCTAAGGGCGTTACAGTTTTGAAGGCCATAAAATGCCAAGATGGCACAAACCCCCCCCAAATGACCCCATTTTGGAAAGTAGACACCCCTAAATTTAGGGGTACACTAGTGAGACTAGGTAATAAATGGCGGGTGCCCTGAAACTATAAAAAAATAACTAACCAACCAGCGTCACCTGTAACAGTTATATGGTGATCACTGGTGAAAGGGTTAACTAGGGGGCAATTAGGGGGCTTTATGCGGTAGTATATGGGGGTCCCTGGCGCTATAAAAAGCTGCAGCGAACCTAAATACCTACCTGCCTAACTAGCGTCACCTGTGACACTAATACAGCGATCAGAAAAACGATCGCTTATTAGGCTGGGTTCACACTGGAGCGATGCGGGAACGCCACGAATGCGCGGCGGGTTCCCGCATCGCATGCCTCCCGGCGGCAGTTCACACTGCCCTATGCGAACTGCTGGGAGTGTCAGTGAAATGTTACTGACACCCCCAGATCAGTTCGCATATCGCAGTGCGATCTGCAAACTCGGATCGCATGGTGTGAACACCCATGCGATCCGATTCTGCTGCGGGCCAAAAAAAGGGTCCCGTGCGAATTTGCGGCGGGTGCGGCGGGTGCGGCGAATGGCTGAACTCGAATCGCACAGAGATCGGATGTGATTTGCACTGCAGTGCGGTGCGAATCACATCCGTTCTCATAAACCGCTGCAATGTGAACCCAGCCTTAGTGACACTGGCGACGGGGGGTGATCACGGGGTTAAACCTTTATTGGGGGGGTTAGGGGGGTACCTTAGAACTAAAGGGGGCTAACCCTAACTGCCCTAACAGTTATTAGTCACAAATGACACCCGCCGGGTGATCAGGGGGTTAAACCTTTATTAGGTAATAAATGGCGGGTGCCCTGAAACTATAAAAAAATAACTAACCAACCAGCGTCACCTGTAACAGTTATATGGTGATCACTGGTGAAAGGGTTAACTAGGGGGCAATCAGGGGGCTTTATGCGGTAGTATATGGGGGTCCCTGGCGCTATAAAAAGCTGCGGCGAACCTAAATACCTACCTGCCTAACTAGCGTCACCTGTGACACTAATACGGCGATCAGAAAAATGATCGCTTATTAGGCTGGGTTCACACTGGAGCGATGCGGAAACGCCGCGAATCCGCGGCGGGTTCCCGCATCGCATGCCTCCCGGCGGCAGTTCACACTGCCCTATGCGAACTGCTGGGAGTGTCAGTGAAATGTTACTGACACCCCCAGATCAGTTCGCATATCGCAGTGCGATCTGCAAACTCGGATCGCATGGTGTGAACACCCATGCGATCCGATTCTGCTGCGGGCCAAAAAAAGGGTCCCGTGCGAATTTGCGGCGGGTGCGGCGGGTGTGGCGGGTGCGGCGGGTGCGGCGAATGGCTGAACTCGAATCGCACAGAGATCGGATGTGATTTGCACTGCAGTGCGGTGCGAATCACATTCGTTCTCATAAACCGCTGCAATGTGAACCCAGCCTTAGTGACACTGGCGACGGGGGGTGATCACGGGGTTAAACCTTTATTGGGGGGGTTAGGGGGGTACATTAGAACTAAAGGGGGCTAACTCTAACTGCCCTAACAGTTATTACAGTCACAAATGACACCAATGCAAAAAAAAAAAAAAAAAAAATGACATTGGTGTCACTGTGACTGGGGGGCAGGGGTAATTGGGGGGGTGATCGGGGGGTAAAGGGGGGGTGTGAGTGTGCCTGGCATGTTCTACTGTGTGTGTGAGTGTTTGTGCAACTTACTGATCCGCTCTCCTCCGTGTCGGAACGAAAAATACCGACACGGAGGAGAGAATACATCACTTCCTCTCCTGTGTTTACATTACAGGAGAGGAAGTGATGTCACCGGGGATTTCTATTCGTCGGGAGCGATCGCGAGGGGGTGGCCATGAATGAATGGCCGTCCCCTCGTCCGGGATCGCTCCCGAACGAATACCGACCGCCGCAGGCACCGGGCGGGGGCCCGATCGGGCCCCCGACCCGCGGGAGGCAAGGGACGTACATGTATGTCCTTATGCCTGCCCGTGCCATTGTACCGACGTACATCGGCGTGCGGCGGTCGGCAACTGGCTAATATATACACAGTCAAGTGAATAAAATTAAATAAATAAACATAATAACAATGAAGCAAAAATCCAAAAGTAATTCAGAGTCCATAAATGGATGGGCAAAACATAATTTTAACTTCAAATATAAGATTGTGCAGAAAAGTTGCCAATAGACGATCCACCCCCAATAAGTAAAAGGCTTACCGGAAAGATTGAACTCAAACAGGCAAATGCCTAATGAGTCAATCAGACTTGTGGTGTGACATACCAGGGGATACCGGCCTCAACACACACAACCTCCGGTTAGGGTTATAAACTCCAGTGGCCCCTCACAATGGCACTCCAAAAGGATAGCCATTGAGTCATATTTTATAGCAATAGCTTTTTTATCTTCACAAATGTGTGTTCCTTTTATACAATAAATACCCCTTTTCCTTAATGGAATTACAGTATGTGGCCGTTTTCCTTCTTCCCTTATAATGACATTACATAGAAGAGATCATCCATCTGGCTCTCCGTCTCAATCCTTTTGGAGGGCTATGCTTTTGGAATGTCATTGTGAGGGACCATTGGAGTTTATACCCCTAACCGGAGGTCGTGTGTGTTGAGGCCGTTATCCCCTTGTGTGTCACACCACAAGTCTGATTGACTCATTAGGCGTATGACTGTTCAATCTTTCCAGTAAGCCTTTTACTTATTGGGGGTGGATCGTCTATCAGCAACTTTTCTGCACAATCTTATATTTGAAGTCACAATGATGATTTGCCCATCCATTTATGGACTCTGAATTACTTTTGGATTTTAGCTTCATTGTCATTATGTTCATATGTTTCATTTTATTCACTTCACTGTTTATATATAAGAGATATGTCACTCTAAGTATTACATTGAGTGCCATGTCCCTTTAAGATTGGCTTTCGCCAATTACCCTTGTATATTGTGTACATTTAATTTGTATGTCATCACATTTATCCTATCACAGTTTTTTTTCACCATCCACTCCGTTCACATACAGTGTACACCTTGCACAAATATTGAGTCTTGGTTTATTCTAAGACAGTATATTAGCGCTGCATATATTTATAACTTTTTCACTTTGCAATTGATCCTTTGCAGTGCCGGCTGCTATCTAACAACTTAAAGAGACAGCGCAGTATAGTTGTTTTGTTTTTAAGCACTAATATGGATACACAAGTGGTAGCAGCTACAACAGTCCTCGGGATCCTACTCTCAGGTCTGTACTCACAATGTCCTTGAATAATTGGATGCCTCCTTCCAGTATCAGCCAGACATTTCTCCAGTGAACTCTCCAGATGGGATCCTCAGTGAAATCCCTTAGCTTCGGAGATTCTTAACAAAACAGGCTCCCCAGCTCTGTCACAGTTGGGACCTCGATGAACACATGTAGAATTTTAGCTGGGGCTGCGTTGTAGGGCATCAGCCCTTAAAGCTGGGAACTTCTCCTTCTGAACAAGAACAGGGCTGCCTCAGGCTCCAAACTATTTATGCATTCCCTATCCACCTTCTGGGCACCCTCCCCAATAGATTGGCTGTGACAACATAACTATTCAAACAGCGGATTTGCCTCCTCCCAATCCACTATAATTTGGAATCCTCCAGAAGACGGGGGGACCCATTAAACCTGCACCCTGCAGAGCCCATAACAGCCCAAAGCAATCATAAATGAATCTACTTTACAGTGAAGCCAAAAGGAACTAAATTTACCTAGCTTTCCTAGCAACCTATCTAGGAGGGTGCTATATAATGAAAGTTTTCGGCAGAAGTCAAAAAGAAGTCTCTGATGGAGCAGCTGAATTTGAATTAATCTATGGTTGCTTCAGTCAAGCATCTGGTTCGCCCTCCAAACTATATCGCCTGTGGGGCAGAGCAGATGCTTGACTGAAAACTCCACTCTGCATGGCCTTGGGGGGGAGGGGGGTCTGAAAAAGCTGGAGCGACGTCACCAGGACATGTGATACACTGAGGCTTAGTCCCCTCAGGCCAGGCCGAGGTAAAAATAAAAGTCACGTGACCTAGAAAAGACAGGCTATGTTTTTTATAGGTGCAGGCTTCTAGAAAAGTTAATCTTTCTGGTATTACTACGCAGTAAGTATCTGACGTTGAATAAATTGTAAAAAGTAAGCAATTGCAGCGTATACACATTACCCGTGGTAATTGGAGCTCCAGACACATAAACATACATTTAAATATATTCCTCAATATACACCACCACCAAATGCTTTTGCAAACCCAGTTATCAGCTTGTAAACGTAGCAGTGACATCATCACTGTGCTGCACATAGTCTGTGCAGACAGTACCACTGTTATAATGACCTGGCAGCTCCTACATGGAGGTAGGTTCCTGCTTTAAATTCCTGGGTTTGTTTATTTATTTGAACATGTGTTACTTTGACTTTAAGGTTTTTGCTGATGCTGAGGTGTCAGATAAATTGTGACATAGTTTCCCCTGCAAGTATGTTACTTCCGCTCATAAATGACATAAGAGCAGGGAAGCCAACCTCATAAGAGGAAGCCAGTGTGGGAAGCGGACAGCCGAGGACCTGTTTTGACAAGTAGCTTTTCTACAGCCCACCACTTCTCCAATGGGACCCATTCTTTAGGGCAACCATGTGTAATGAACTTGTTGCTATGGACTACTGCATCTTAAGGTATGGGCAGTACCAATCACATAAGCGCTATTATTCTAGCACCACTGGGGACAGTACAGCTTAATGCAGCACAGCCAAATTAGCATAACTAAGATAGCACAGTCAATTGAAGTGAACGTGTATGGAGAATATGATCCAAATTATGATGTGATGTATGTATATTAACTTTTCTTCAATGAGGAACAGGCAGATTAATAAAAAATATATAAAGTACTTATTACAAAAATTCACGTAACACTAATCAAAAATAGAAAATACCTCTATTTCTGGCCATCTCTGTCAAATATCTCTGTCCTAGATTCTCCAGCCTAGAGCTGGAGAGTCTGGGTGAGAAGCTGTTGTGATGTGTGGAAGAAGGCTTCTTTCTTCCTAATATCAGTATCAGTGTGCTTAAAGATTGATATAAATAATAACTATATATGTTTATGTGTGTATCTACAATGGATATAAAAAATCTACACACCCCTGTTAAAATGTCAGGTTTCTGTGATGTAAAAAAAGAGACAAAGATAAATGATTTCAGAACTTTTTCCTTCTTTATTATTATTATTATTATTCAGGATTTATATAGCGCCAGCAATTTACGCAGCACTTTACAATATAAAAAGGAGACAATACATTTACAATACAATAAAATACAA